>NW_017731418.1:2978825-2980665 GCF_001890085.2 Hipposideros armiger
GAACAGTGTTCATACAGGTAGGCATAGGGCAGAATGTTTAATCCGCCTTGGCAGGGCTCCAACCTACCGATCCAGTCTTACTTCCTGAATTGCCCATCTGCACTTGAGATTCTAGCTGAACAAATAACATAGCCTGAGTGCTGCTATTCCACATTGGTAATCAATCCACATGGCATTCTTTTTCACTAGGTGCAGACTCGGCCTCAGAATCCTTCTCAACACCATACTCTAGGTAGCCGCAGCCAATCACTCCCAGCTGGCGTGCAAGGTGAACCCTATTTACCATCCCTGACCTCAAGAGATGCAGACTCATGACCATTCCCCCATCAGGCTGTACTTCCCTTCTGCCCGGGAGCCCTATCCTCCATTCCCTTCTGACTATGAAAACTCTACTCATCCTTCAAGTCTCTGTTCAAATGTCACCTCCTCTGTGAATACTCCTCACAGCACACCTAACACACAAAAGCCACTCTATAACTTTTTCAGTGAATGAATGACTTAAATAAATAGCTCCATGACATCACCCAGCAGTATAGACTAATGGTGAAGTGTGACATTTGGAAACCAAACTATCTAGATTCAAATCCTAGCTCCATCATGAACAGCTGTGTGACCTCAGAGAAGTCACTCTACCTCTCTGAGTCAGTTTCCTTCTCTGTAAATATGACAGTAGTGCCCCAGGCAGAACTAAGTTAGATGCTCACCTAAAGCACTCAGCACAGTTCCTGGCACATAGTGAGCCATCAGTAATGGAACGCAGATGTTCCTATTGGTAGCTGCATTTACTTTTCACATAACCACCTAAAGACAGGGACAAATGGTGTCTGCATCTTCAAGTCTCCAGACTTAGTAAAGAAATTGGTACATAGTAGATGCTCAATCAATCTTTGTTTAATTAAATAGAACATGACACACATTATGTAGGGTGGTAGATAACAACAGAGGGCTAGTGGAGGCCAAAGGGTAGAGAGTTAACTTCTGATTGTGGGGATCAAAAAAAAAAAAAAAGAAAGAAAGAAAGAAAAGAAAAAACGTAGGGGGTAAAGTAGGGGAAGTGTGGAAATTGGAGCTGGCTACTCAAATATTGGTTTGATTTTGCCAGGAAGACATGACAGGTGGCAGTTGTGGGGAGGTGTTGGTGGGGAGTGGGGAGTCAGAGACAGCCGCTATCCCAGGTAAAAGGAACTGCTTTAGCCAAGGCACAGGGGTGGGGCATCAGGCTAAGCAGACTCAGACTACAAGGGCTCAGGAGCCCAGGGCAAAGGTGAGCTCCTGTGTGGTTGCAGAGAAAGATTGCTACACAGCGGGGGGGCGGCGCTGCAGCCTTAACTAGCACAGCCCAAATGGGCTCTACCTGGGAAGCTGCAGTGTGTGTGGTTTGAGCCTCGGGGAAGGCACACAGCAGCACCCTACCCCACATGCTCCCTAATGTGGCAACACAGCAACGTGAGGTTGCTGTCACAGTGTGATGGTCACACATAATCATGAGAGAAAAAGATCCTTGCCCCCTAGCCAAGAGCATTCATCACTCAGTCTCATCACTCAGTCCACAAATAGTCACTGCACACCTGCCCCATGCGGGCACTGAGCTGGGCATCGGAACAAAACGGAACGGGACCTAGGCCTCAAGGAGCTTGCGTTCTAGGGTGGAGACGCTCAACCAGCAAAACAGCAATTAAATAGAGTTAAATACAATGTCCAGTGGTGATAAAGCTACAAGGACTGGAGGGGTGGGGGGCTGTTCTCTTAGATATGGTGGTCAGGGCAGTCTGTGCTAATACGACATTTGAGCAGAGTGAAGGGAGCGAGCCAGGTAGATGATCTGGGGAGGGGGCAGTTA
>NW_017731418.1:2980990-2998130 GCF_001890085.2 Hipposideros armiger
CGACACAGGGTGGGAGGTAACTGAGTGTGTGATGACAGCCTGAAGATGGAGGCAAGAGCCCAAGCCAACTGCTCACAATAGGACGTGACAGGAAGAGAAGCCCAGTGCGCTCAGGGTTACCAGCCCAGATGGCTGACTCCTTTCTCTAGATGAGTTCACGTATGAGTCAGGCACACGTGTGACGGGTGAGGGACAACAGCTAAGGCCTGGTCCCCTCCACCAAGGAAATGAACAACAGTAAGTGGAGCCACAGACGTGGTGTGCAGGCCCCCTATGCCCCAGACGCCTGGAATGCAACAGGAACAGATGCACCGGAGGGCACATGGCTGAGCCCGGGCACACACGTGTCCTGAGAGGATGCCTACCTCTGACTCAGGGTAGGTTTACTCAACAGGGATGGACAAAAGTCTGTGATGTCTCCAGTGAAAATCAGACTACCAGCCTGGCCTGGCACAGGTGCTGGCAAAGGACATAAGCTGCGCGTGCGCACACACACACACACACACACACACACACACACACACACCCCTCACCTCGGGAGCCTAACCTCAGCCTTTGGTGCACAGGCACTCCAGCCATTCTCAAGGAACAGCCATGCATGGGGACTTTGGCTCACTCTCTTTTGATAAAGGAAAAAGAAAATGAAAGCAAGTCAGGCGTTACTTCAGTTCAGATGCGGAGCCCTCATAGGACACCAGGCACTTGACACAGAAAATGTTCCCCCACACCCACCCCAGGGCTGGCTGCAGACTGTGACCAGACATGAAAGGTGCCCCCCTGCTCCCTAGTGCCATATTGTTGTTCTGACTTGACTCTTGTTCATCCAGAACCGAAGAAAGAAGTCCCTGCTAAGAACAAGCCAGAGGCCGGGTCCCTCCCACCACGCAGCTGATGTCAAGAACAAAGGTTGTGAACGCTTTCCACAGGGCTGCTGCAGACGCTGTCTTGATTTGTCTTTTAGAGAAGAAGAGGAAATGTCCTCTTTTAGCTGTGAAAACATCACAGCCGTGTAAGCAGAGCTGGTTTTGAGGGTGCACGGAGCTCCCCTCTATGTTCAGTGACTGACTCTTAGAATAGGTTTTCCTCTGTGTTATGCTTGTATTAGATTGGGTCTCACCCCAAAAAGTAATGATCTGAAGAAGGAGAGGAGAAACACCCAAGCCCTGTGAATATGGAAGGAACAACAAAACAAAGGAAAGCGGTTTCACATTTTTAAGGGTACGTTCAGGTGCCCTAAGAACTCAGCCAGTTCATAAAGGACTTCATTTGAAGACTTCCAGCTTGCAGTTCAGTCATTCTTCAATGAGGAATATGTGATTTGCCAAACATGAAATGGAATCATTAAGCCCTGACAAAATCGAAAGCAAAGCAAAACTGTGGCTGTGTGTGCCCCATGCATCCTTCTCCTTAACAAATTAGGTCCCCTCGTGGAAGGCATTCCAGACGGATGCTAGCATGGGGTTCTGCCTGGAAGAGGGATGCACACTGATCATCCAAATGCATGCAGCTCGACAATTTCAGACATTTAATTACCAGCCGTCCTACCCTCAATGCACACACACAGGCAAGGAATTTGCCTTCTCCTAGATATCTCCTATTTAAAGCACCCCACAAACATGGAATAAGCCAGACGTAGAACAAGGCTATTAAAACCAGTTGCAGGATAAAATGGAATAACACTAGACACACACACACACACACACACACACACACACACACACACACACACACACACAAGTGCATGTCAAACCTGGTGGGATCTGAAAAAAGTCTGTAGTCTAGTTAATAGTATTAGATCCACATCGGTTTCCTGGTTTTGATGCTGTACTGTAGTTTTGGAAGATGTGCACATTAGGGAAAGCTTGGGGAAGGGTACACAGGACTTTGCTACCATGTTTGCAACTAGCTGTAAATCTATAATTATTTCAAAATAAAGAATTTTTTTTTAATGCCAGATGTGATGGTTCTATGGCAAGTGGCCTCTGCCCAGCTATAATGTTTGGTGGCACAGGCCATTAAGTTTTCATTATATGCAGGGCTATTTTGGGATGGTCTCAGGAAATACTCATAGGCATTGTTTTTGCCAAGTCCTTAAGTCACCGTGTCCCAAACCAGTTCTCTTGAAAATTAGGAGGTGTCAACTATGTCCCATGGAAAGATGTGCTGTCATAGGCCCGTGGATTTCCTCCACCCACCAAACCTGCCTGGGGGTCTGGCCACAGTAACTCTAGATCGAAGTCCCACCTGCGCCTGGGCTAGAGGTTCTCAAGCTTTAGGGTGCATCAGTCATGGATGCGGAAATGCTGATTCCAGGGCTCTGCCCCCACAGATCCTGACTGAGGGGGTAATAGATGGTGCCAGGGAATGGACATTGGCAACAAGAGTCCTGGGTGATTCTGTGGCAGTGTGTCCTAGGGCCACACTTTGGGAAATGCTACCAGACCTGGGTCGTACCTGGGAGCATGTCCAAGTTGGCTCCCCATTGCAGGGTAGGGAGAAGAGCCAGCAGGCACTCAGCAGGTGCTAGGCGTCCCTTGCACAATGGAGAGAGCTTCAGACCCCTTCTTCTAAGCACAAATAGCCAGAGAACTCCACCCCCGGCACTTAAGGGAGGCTGAAAAAGACACAGGGACCTCCTGCATGGATCCTTCAGTGGCTGTGACCATGTGTCATTTAGGATCAGATGCAAACTTTGGACTCTATCATCCTCAGGGCTACTTTTCACTGAGTGCCGATTGTGTGCTAAGCAAATTATATCTCATTTAACTCTCCCAACACTGCTCTGAGGGAGTTGTTATTATCCCCATTTTACAGATAAGAAAACTGAGGCTCTGGGCCCTCCAAAATTACACAGGCAGAAAGAAAGGGGCAGAGCCAGGACTGAACCCAGCTCTGCTTGGCTGAAAAGCCATTGCTGCCCTAAAACTAACTGACACCGGAGGAATTTTTGACGGGAGATGGAAGAAAGATTTTCCCAATCTTTGAATCTGTGGCATTAATGCTCCTTTCCAACTTAAAGCAGATCCAAAGCAAACCTCTCCAGATCCTTCCACGGCCCCTTTGTCCCTCTCTCTTTCATCTTCAGTCCTATTCTCTCCCGCTTTCTCCTCTCTTCACCTTTTTACCTCCTCTTTCATCCCTGAAGTCCAAAATCACAGGCTCCATTGTTCTTGTCTCCCCCACTGCTAACCTCAGAGTTTTCTCCCGCCATTCTCGTGTGATACAGGCCATCTGAAGACACGAGAATTAGGTTCCGAGCAAGGCAAACGACCTACCATTTTCAAACGGACACTGGGGGATCTTGTTAGCCCGAAGGCTCCAAATATAATCCATGTTCCATTCCAGGCACACCTGATGGTCTTTGAAAGGGCGTTCAAAAGGCGGCACGCTCTTCAGCAGAGTGTAATTCTTTGCTACAGCGTGCAGCACATTTTCCTCCCATTTCACCTTCATGTCTCCGCTGCTACGTTTGTGAGTGATCCAGGCGCGAAGTACCACCACGGACACGGAAATGGAGTGTCTGATGAAATAATCATCTCTGTAAACCATGATGCTGGGAAACTTCACATGGACTAGGTGTGTCCTGCTGGTGTGGAGATGCTTCTCATTCTTCCACCTTTTTTTGTACACGGGAATGCTGCTTCTGAAATCAGACGAAACGACAGCTTCCAAATTCACAACGCAAGGCTGCGAGCATAAATACTCAACCGAGACTTCAGAAATGTTGCGAACATTTCCTTCAAAGACCGTGAAGTAAATAAAGTCTGTATAAGCCACGCTCTGCTCTGCTTTGGGGGTCACCGATGTCGTCAGGGAAGTCTGCCTGCCCAAAGACGGCACAAAATTCTAAAAGAGAGAAACAAAGAAATAGGAAATGTTTAAAATTCATCATATGAACAGGTATGTGAATCGTGATTTTCCTGGGGTTAAAAAATATCCCTCTACATAAAACAACAAAAGCAGAAAATAAAACATACTGAAAGCATTACTGAACAATTGGAGACAAACCAACACACACAAACACAAGCGAAGATCTGGCCCCATGAAACTCTCTCCCCAGACTCAGTAGCATCTGCTGATCAAAATGTGACTTTCAAACTATGTGGCAGTCATTCCAGAGTTGGTTTCCAAATGGAGGAGCTAGTTCATAACACATCCAGTCACAGTGCATCTGCCTTCAAGTGAAAAAGAGACAATCCAGCTTTAGACATTTCCAAACTACTGTCCTGACTTCAAATGCTGGAGAGATGCAGCCAAATCGAAAAGTGGGAGAAGAGTTCAAGGTGCACTTGAGAGAGATCATGGCAGGGATGCCAAGCTGGCCTCTCTTTTTCTCCCGTGAGTTCTGAGCCAGGATAAGCATGCATGATGGAGGGACGAGTAGGAAGTTTCTATTGCTCCAAAGCACACACAGGCGAGCTTGGACCACAGACTGTGTCATCTGATTTTTTCACTATGGATGGTGCTACATGGGCCAAGAAATATTTTATTATAGCTCCCTGCTTATCTAGTTCTCTAAATGACCAAGCTCTCTCAGTATGGACAATCCTTCCAGAAGAAATCTGGGAAGTTCGGTCATAAAATCAAGGCAACATTTGGAGCATGAGGCACTGAGGTATGGGTGCTAAGAGAGCTCTTCTAAATAAGACTTTGTGAATTGGGCATTCAAAACACAATCCCAAAAAGATTACTTTGGACCACTTCACATCCAGGAGAATGGCGATGATCATAACAAACAAACAAAAATAACGAGTGTTGGAAAGGATGCAGAGAAACTGGAACCCCGTGCATTGCTGGTGGGAACGTAAAATGGTGTAGCCACCATGGAAAACAGTACAGCGGTTCCTCCAAAAATTAAACATAGAATTACCATACGATCTAGCATTCCACTTCTGGGTATACTCATATACCCAAACGAGCTGAAAGCAGGGTCTCAAAGAGATTATGTTCATAGACATACACCCATGTTCACAGTAGCATCATTCGTCCTAGCTAAAAAGTGGAAACAACCCAAAGTCTTTCAACAGCTGCATGGATAAACAAAATGCAGAATATACCCTCAACGGAACATTATTCAGCCTTAAAAGGGAAGGAAATTCTGACACATGCTACCATTGGATGAACTTTGGGGACATTATGCTAAGTGAAATAAGCCTGTCACAAAAGAATAGATGCTGTATGACTCCACTTATCTGAGGTCCCTAGAGTAGTCAGAGTCATAGAAATACAGAAAGTAGAATGGTGGCTTCCAGGGGCTGTGGGGAGAGGAGAAAGAGGAGTTATTGTTTAATAGGCACAGAGTTCCAGTTTTGCAAGATGAAAAGAGTTCTGGAGATGGATGGTGGTGATAGCTGCACAACAATGTGAGTGTACTAAATGTCACTGATTTATACACTCAAAATGGTTAAAAATGGTCCAATTTGATGCTAGGACTATTTTTATCACAATGTTAAAGAAAAAGGTCACTGCAGTCTTCTCCAAAGAAGGAAGAAATACGGGCCCCTTTCTTCACTTCCGGTTTCGGGCTGTAGGAAAGGCTAAGGTGGCTAGGACAGGAAGATGGGTATCAAGGAATCATGTTTCCAAGTGGCCGTGACACAAGGCAGAATATGGCCATTGCTCCAAACTATAAACCAGCCCTAAAGAATCACAGCCCCAGGTGAGAGTAATTCTGGGGCATCTAGGACAAATGTATGGAAGGGATGGTATTGCATTTGGGCTTTGAGGGATGAAGAGAAGTTCTCCAGGTAGAGAGGCAAAGAAAAACACTGCACGTGGTGTGAACAGGTTAAGTAGGGGCAAGAAGGCAGAGAAAAGCAGAGGAACTGGGGGACCAGCAAGCAGCTTGGTTTGCCTGGAGAATAGAAGGGGGGTTATATACACAAAAGGACATGGGGATATGAAGTTGCAAAAAAAGGCAGTGCCTGGCTCTGGAGGACGCTGAATCCCTGCCCAGGGAAAGTGGGCTTTTATTCTACTGACAGCAAAGGATCGATGAAGGTGTCTGTAAAGGGGAGCAGTGTTTCCATTTTAAAGCACTGACAGTCAATTAGAAAGAAAGCTGACAATCAAGAAGAATGAACCAACGCCAAAACGCCAGGGATAAGTAGATTCGCACTCATAGTAAGACAAATGCAAACTGAGACCACACTGAGATGCCATTTTTAACCTAGTAGAGTCACAGAGATCAAAAAGTCCGATAACACATCACACTGGCCGGAACGTAAGGAAGCGTGGCTTCTCACGTGCGGCGGGTGGGAGCGATCTCTGTGGACCCCAGTTAGACAGCGTCTATCAAAAGTATAAATGCACCCGCCCTCTGGCCCAATGATTCCTCTTCTGGGGTTTTATCCTACAAAGATACTCAAATTTGTACAAAAGGATGAATGCACAGCTTTCTATTGCAGCAGTGTTTATAACAGCAAAAGATGGAAAACCTAACTGCCCGTTAAAAGAGAGAGCTGGTTAGATAAATTCTGGTATATCCGCTCAGAGTACTACACAGCTATTGAACCAAGGAAGGTCTTCACGTGCAGACAATGGGGTGATCTTCAAAGTTTGGGGGGTTTTTTGGTTTTTCTTTAAAGTAGGCTCAGAAGCACCGTGTGGGTTTTGTTTTTTTTTTAAAGGAAAATATATATATACGTATTTTCTTGAGTACACACAGCATTGGTTGCTCACATGGAGAAAGACGAGGTGATCAGGAAACAGGGTGAGAGAGATCTGCACTGGCTATCCTGATTTATCTTTTGAATTTTGTACTACATGAATATTCCCCGAAAAATAGGGGTGGGGGTGGAAGCATCAGTCCTAAAAAATGAAAATAGGAAATGCAGCTCCTCCAAATTACGGAGAGAGACTAGGAGAAGGCCTGGCCATTCCTTTTGATCGGTCATGGGAACCTTGTGGGAATATATAAAGACGGGGGTACAGTCCAAACTGTCCACCCCCACAGGGAGAGATTTGTTTTATGTTCTCAGTTACACTTCCAAATTACAGGGAAGAAAACAAATATAAAAATAACCTTATAATTAGAGGTGAAGTGTGTTAGAGCAGATGGGCCAGCACACCTCATGCTATGTATGGACTTCTGAGGAAATATCAACCAAGAGGTGACAGTCTGGGACGTCATCCCGCTGGTGGCTTAGCCAAGGCAAGCCCAGAAGCCCAGCTCCTTTCTTCACTTCTACTCCCCCATTCTCCACCCCACAGTGCACAGCAGCAAGACTAAAGCGTTGCCATTTCATGCCTGCCTGAGAACTCCAGGCTGAATTCTGCTTTAGCAGGAATAGAGAGATGCACCCAGCATTTGTCCACAAGCACCGTTTTAGTCATTCGGCCAGATACGTCAAGATGTGGCCCCCTTCTCAAAAACGGACATCGAGCTGGTTAAGCCCATAACAGAGTTCAGCCAAAGTCAGGGAAGCTGGTGCTGACGGACGCTAGACCAGACGAGCGGTCAGTGGGTGGGTTGCGCTCCTCACTCTATATGCCACTAACGTGTCCCTTACCCCATTCCACGGGAAGGAAACATTTGCTTAGTGAGACAACAGGGAGCTGAGTCTGGGGTATACTGTGGTATATTAAATATCAGATGGTGTGCTTTTTCAAAGAAAGACTTAAAACCCCGTCCTTGTTCTTTTCATGTGCAGTACACCTTAGAAAGTTACCCAGGCCCAGTTCTCCACTTTTATTTATTATCACATTTTTATTGCTGATGTTGGCACTCCAGTGAAAACCTCTTTTAAACAGAATGCTGGAGGAAAGACTATTTGATTTCTCGAGATGTCACTGCAAAGTGCAGTTAATAATAATCACATTCATTATTTCACATCTTGTTGCTGAAAATGCACCAACCCCCTTTTCATTTCTCCACGTTCATCAGCGCAGTGTGCTGAGCATGGCTCCAGTTTTGCTTGACGACCCGTAACGTTCCAGACCTCAGGCTCGTCATTGCAGAGATCGGTGGTGACAGATGAGAATGAAAAAGAGTTAGGACACCTGACTGCGTACCCTCTCCAGGGCCTCCTTCCCTTGAAATTCGGTTTTAAAAGGAATCTCCATATACTTATATGAACATTATTTTATTTTCACCTGCTTCAAAGCACAGTAAAAGTAAATCCAAGGTTTATGGGTTCTAGGCATACACTATGCAGTCCAGTAGCCCCAAGTCATATTAAGCATTCGGAATGTGACTGCTCCAATCTGAGGTGTGCTGTTAAGTGCAAAATATTCACAGGACTTCAAAGACAATATTGAAAAGGGATGTAAACTATCTCAATGCTTGTATGCTCATTACATGCTGAAGTGACATTAGGATACAGGGAGTTAGATAAAATATATTACTAAAATTAACTCCACTTTTTTTGGTTTCCTTTTCTATGCCACTACTAGAACATTTGAAATTACATATGTGGCTCACATCGTATTTCTGCTGGATGGCGCTATTCTAGATTTGAGGTCAGACTTTTCCTGTAAAAAGGGACCGCATAGCAAACGTTTTAGGTTTTCAGGCCACTCGGTGTTCATCACAACTACTCACCTCTGTTGTGGCTTCCAGAGAGCAGCTACAGACAACTCATGAGCGAATAAGCATGGCTGCCGTCCAGTACAACTTTATTGACAAAATCAGGCGGCTGGATGGATTGGCCTGTGGGCCACGGTTTGCCCACCACTGTTCAAGATTATTAAACTTTTATTCTAGCTAAAGTTTTGAAGAATGCAAAGTGACAGAAGATATGCTTTTATTTTTCAAAGAATTATCATATAAGAGAAATGAGATGAATAACCCAGTTAGGCATAATTTCTAACATATGTAGTTGATGGGGCTTGATTTGTTATTTTGCTAAGGTGCCCTGGTGGTGGTATTGACATCTTGCTATTGTTTCTTTCAAGAAAGATCTAAGCAGGGTAAGAAGTTGGAGCTGGGCTGGACAAAAAGTTACAATTTCGTAGACTGAAAAATATTACTGACTTAGTGTTTTGACACTAAAAAAGGATTTATTCAGGATAAAGAAAGCATTGCAACCCGGTGCATGCACTCTGGCCTGCGTGCCAAGATGGAAGATACTATTTATAGGAGGGAAAAGGAAGTTAGAACAGAACTTCATTATAAACAGAGTTCTTCCTGGAGGGTTCTCGCATGTAGGGTTCTCACAGTTACGTAGAACATGAGAAATCCCATAAGCCCTAGCTCCTCCCAGACCCTCCTGCCTAATTATGTTTGCTTAAAGTTCCAGTTCATCTTCATCAATTTCATGGACTTAGAAAGATTATTCGAGAAGTGGGAAAAGCATGAGTGACAGCTAGGATACTACAAGAGAAAAACAACTCCAGTGACGGGGCATTGTTTTCTTTTTTTTTTTTTTTAAGATTTTTTTATTGGGGAATTGGGGGATGGGAACAGACAAGTTGTCGTTTTGTTCTTCAGTCTAGTTGTGGAGGACGTTGCTTCACTGGCCCAAGTTGGCACCATCATTGCACTCTTCCCGGGCGAGGCAGATCAGTTGCCAGCTTCTGGACAGCCACTCACAGTGGCTGCTGGCCGCTCACGCTGGCTGCTGGGTACACACGGTAGCCCATGGCAACCCACTGTAGCAGGGCCTGCAGCCTACGCCGTCGCCGGCGACTCTTGGCAGCCCAGGTCCAGGTTGAGCTGTTGTTCAGCATCTTAGCTATGGAGGGCAGTGTCACTGGCCCTCATATGTGGGATCCGAACTGGGGCCCTCTGGAGTCCCAACCCAGCTCTTAACCAACGCACCACTTGGCTGACCCCAGGCATTGTTTTCTTAATGTGACAGAGGGGTGTACTGGCCCCAAGGAGGATCTCAAAAATCATCGTGGCTTTAGGAGCATGGTCTAAATCAGGAATGCCTCAGGAAGATGTTACAACCTCCAGTCTTTTGGGCACCTATGCAATGTAGGAAGCCGACATCTTGTGGATCAGAGCAGCCCCAGGGGGCAGCTGCTACATCACGAGTTGTGGCTACCTCTGCTATGCACAAAACCAACACCGATTAGCAACACATCACACTCTAAATATTGATTAAGCTGAAGCTGATTTCCTGGCTCAAGTCATGTGTGTGGTTATAAGCTGTTTCCTGCCAGGAAAACAAGGCAATTAACTTGAAGAGTTTCAGCTACAGGCGTGACACGTGTCCAACCTTCATAGGTATTTTCACATGCCAGGTTGCATTAACATAAGCTAAAAATTACCCAAACTTTCCTTTGTTTAGAAATTATGAGGTCAGAGTCCACATCTTACTCATTGTTATGTCTCTGGCTTCTAAGATAAAGCTTGACACACAGTAGGATTTGGTAAGCATTTCTTGATGAAATAAAGTACTGTTTAAGGGTATTTCTGCCAGATGTCTCAGTGGTCCATCCCAGGGCACCTGCATATAAACC
Organism: Hipposideros armiger; assembly: GCF_001890085.2. NCBI lineage: Eukaryota > Metazoa > Chordata > Mammalia > Chiroptera > Hipposideridae > Hipposideros > Hipposideros armiger. Next base: position 2,991,398 of record NW_017731418.1, read on the forward strand.
AAAGGACTTGATCCAACTGTGAGTCCCCACTACCCTTTCCTGACATTCACAAGTTCTTTTGGGGGCAGAGGGCCTTGCTATATTTCTATTTTCCACCCAGCCTCATCAACCTCCTTCCAAAAAGCCCTTTCCCTCTGGCATCTCACTAGGCCCCTGAGGGTCAGAGCTGAAGTGGGGGGGGGGGACTGTGAGGTCAGGGAAGGTGGTACTTTAGCACCCACCTTACCCGTTTGGGGTATACTTCTCCCACCTATCCAGTCCCTCTGAACCTTGCAGACAACTGCCCTGCATTCTAGAACTTTTCCATTTCTCCACACCAAAAATACAAAGCAAATTTTTATAATGTCCTATCCCTCCACCCCCCGTTAACTCCTGCTCATCTGGCAAGTTCATCCATGTTAATGTGATAATGACAAAATATTGCAGTAATGTCACATATCTGCATTTCTATGCCAGCCTAGTGGAGATAATGCCTTAAAAGCAAAGACCAAATGCACTGCAGCTGTAAGCAAGATATCTGGGGTGTAGGAGGACATTTCTGTGCCTCTCAAATTATGCCATTTAGGCAGCCACATAGATGTTCCACCTTGGGAGCTGCTGATCTGCTCTGCAAACAATGGCGCTGGATTCTGAAAGAGGCATGAACTCTCAAACATCTGTTTCTACCATAAGTAAGCTTAATCAAAGTCAAGTTTGACAATGTCACACACAGTCACAAAACACAGATTCCTTTGTCTTTGTGTAATTGTGTATGTGTTGAAAAAGTTTTTAAAGAAAGAAATGGGTCTGTTAATGTGTATTCATGATAAAAGACCCAAAATAGGAGATCTAAATGCATTCAACTCAGCCTGGGAGTCGAGAAACAGATGAATTTATGCATCTTCTAGATGGAGGAAAAAAAATCTATCAATACAGCCTAAACTTTCAGGATGAGTGCATCTGATTCCTTTAAACAAAATCAATAAGAAGAAACTCTATTCAAATAACCCTCCCTCATTCTAAAGAGCTGAAAAAAACTTGGCTCTTTTCTCTACATGATCCACTTGTTACTTAAGGGAGGGACAAAGAGATTGGAAAATCTTCAATCATCCAAGTCTTACTATGGGAAGTTCACTTACACTTACACGTGTATGTGGGTATGTCTGATATGCAAACAATGACTGACTGTTTTTCTCACTCCTGCCCATTCTGCCCCATGGGTCACCTCAGAAAGCTTTGGCTCATGAGGGCTTTGTCTCCAAACTGGCCGGATCAAACTTTGCATAGGTCAAAAGGGTAATTGTATTGGCTTAGAAGGCCTCCTTTTCCAATTTCTGTTGACTAGCAATAAGCAAAAATTCTGTTTATGTCAACAAAGCATGCAATTAAGCAGAATGGGCAATGATGTCAACATGAACTTTAAAATCAAGATATGCCTTGGGAAGTATTTCCCAGACTCCCAGTATACCTTCCCAAACCTGAAAGCTGGCTAGGTAAACACCATCACAATAATGCCCAGTACTCCAGTGTGTTGGATCCTCTCCTCACTTAATATGATTTGATATGCTCTCAAATCATATGAGGGTAACCACCATTTGGTTTGATTTCTTTGAGTACCTCCTGTGTGCCAGGCATTGGGACAGGTGTGGTTAAGTCTTGCCCCCTCAAATTTGAACCTCGTCCTCTCACAAAGAACTTCATAGAACGTTCCCCTTCAAACCTAATTCTCACAACAGCCCTATGAGGAACACAGAATCCCAGCTGAGGAAATGAAGTGCATTCAGAGGGTAACTTGCCCAACATCGACCAACTGCCAAAAAGCAGAACCAAAATTAAAATCCCCATCTGCTAATTCCAAAGTCAGTGATGGTGTGCCTCTCGCCTTCCAGAAACAGCCAAAACGATGCCCCCTCAAACTCACCCGCTTACCTCTACACCTTCACCACTTTCTGGTTACAGGTGAGGGATTCTCAGGACTTGATTCAGTCCCATCTTGAAAGAGGGTGGGACTGGCTAAAATTCTGTCTGGTCACTAAGCCTCGTGTCTGCGGAGGCTAGATGTTACCTTACCCACAAACACACACACCCGCACTCAGCCACCTCCCCAGCTCTTTTTCAGTTGAGGATGGGAGACAAATAAGAGCTGCCGAATCAGTCTCCTTGGCAATACCTCACAGGCTGCATGCCCCTCTGCCCCGCAGGTCCTTTCTCAGGGGAGTGGAAAGAGCCAATTCAATAACTGAGTCCACTTTAGAGTATTTATGTTCTACTCGAGTCTATCCATCTTCTGCGTGAAATACCTGGGTTCTTTATGTCTTTCCTTCCACCTTTCCTCCGGCTGCTTCTGTTCAGCTATTGGGTTGTTGGAAAAGCCATGACACATTTTTGCAACAAAAAACATAGGAAAAAATACATCATGACTTTTCCGACCACCCAATAATTCATGGCACCTACATGTTTACCAACAGGAACAGAAGACCTAGAAGGCAAGCGGCACACACCATCGCCTGGGAGATTTTAGGAGCTCTGATCAGGATGAATGTGGGAGCTATTGGCTGACGTGAAGTTTGAGGGTGATCTCTGTATTTCAAATATTCATAATCACTCTTGCAAAAGCTGGATAATTAAGGGCCTCTTTACCTTGTTTTGATCTTATAGGTCCTGTGTTACATGCAGAGTAAGGAATTAAGGATTACTTCTAGAGGGATAACCAAAGGCCACTTACAGAGAGAATTCTGTCCAAGGCTGTCACAGCCACCATCTGCTAACGATCCCCAACATATATCTGCACGGTTAATGTCCTCTTATTTCTTTGTCCTCTGGTTGTCTAACAGGTGTAAATGTCTACTCTGAACATTTCAGCTCTACAGCTGACATCAATACTAGCCATTGTGAGATTAGTTTTCTCATTTAAGAAAAAAACTATACCTTTGAGACCAGAGTTCAGAATGGACAGAACTGACTTCTACAAGTGTCATTGTCACAGATGGGGCTGGGGCAGCCTCGGGCTGTTCTAGCCAAGTCTGAAGGAAGGTAAGAGTTAATAATGTAAGAGAATAGCAAGGGGGCCTGTTGAGCAGAGCAAGTTTTGCGTGGACCACACCAGTCAGCACCAGTGACCTCAGTGGAAGCCATCTCATTACCTTTTGTTTTCAATGCCCTCACCCTCTCTGGGGAGGCTCTCTGCATCTTGACCTTTGGTGACCTCAGAATTTTCTGGCAGCTGCTAGAACCACGGATCATCTTTTCAGAAATCTACTTGGCATCATTCCGTGACTTATCTTTCAGGCTTCATCACAATTATTCATGCTTTAGCAGTATCCTAGCTACAGTCACAGTTCCGTTCTTAGGCTGCTACTGAAGGTTACTCTGTCCCAGCCAATGGAAAAGGAGGTGCCCACCACCTCCGGACCCTGGCTGCAGAAAGCATGCTCCCATGAGGGCAGGGCCTTAAAAGCATCTGTTCAGAAAGCTACTTTCAATCTTCAGCCTTTATGAACAAGCAAATCGGTAGGAATAACACAACACAGGAATTGGTCCCCAAATCACGGATGATTGGCTTTGGAATGCATTCCTAGGCACACTCGGCTCTACACTTAGACACACATTCATACAAACTCAAGTGCTCAACTCTGCCAGCCAGCTGCCTCTGGACTATATAAAGACCCAATCTTTTACCTCTCCACCATGGATGGCAAATATCTTCTGGGTTTGTTTATCTCTCTCTCTCTCTCTCTCTCTCTCTCTCTCTCTCTCTCTCTCTGACATCCTGCTTCTATTCTGTGGCCTGTTCTTCCTGCTTTGTATATTTTAGGCTACTTTAGACATGACCTCACATCCTGGCCAATTGCACAGTAGCTGCTAATTGTGAGAGCTTTGCTAATGGCCCAAACATCTATGCATGAGGGGAATGGGTTATAAGCAGCAAAGTCCAGAAGGCAAATAAGCTAGCATAGCTAAGAATTGGGACTCTGGAAGCAGACAGATTTTGGTTTCAGTCTTGGTCTACCTGTGTGGTCCAGGGCAACTTACTTAAACTCTCTGAGCCTCAGTTACCTCATCTGCACAGGGATCAAAACAGCTGCTTCCAAATTATGGGCTAGCTTTCTCCCTCTAGTGTCTACATATTACTGAGATCCTACCTATTTTGCTCAACCTCTACCGTCCACGTGCCGACCCTCCCTCCCCAGTCTGATCACTTCCTCCAAGAAGTATTCCTTGAAGAGCAGAAGGCAAGCCATTATACATTTCTCCCCCCGACCCCCATGGCTGTTTCATGTTTTTCATGCAGACATTTACATTTTGCCCAATTTGCAGACTAAACTTCTCCAAGGTCAAGAAGACTTACCTTTCCACAGCATCTCAGAGAGCACATAACCTCTGGAGCAAAATCCCTGCCTAGACCTTCAGAACAAAAGGGGGAGCCCACCTCCAAGTCACACTTTTGCTTCGTTGGGTTTTGCAAAAGCTTCTCATTCAGTTGCAAAATGCCTTTCCGGATTATCAGTCTTTCTTCTACAGTAGCATATCTGAAGCCCATCTGAAGGGAACAGCCATAGTCAGGAAGCACTGACATTTTCCTTCTCATGATAGTTCCAAAATCCATTCCGTCCTTCTCTGCCAAGACACTCATCCATGCTCCAGTTATTTCCCACACAACAGTATTTTCTATAATCTTCCTTTTCGGAGCCTTACCTCACCACTTCACTACCTCACTCGAGTCTACCCACAGTGTCATTTTTCCCCCCTCTCTGTGATCTGTTCTCTTCAATTCCCCTTGGTCCATACAGAACTTTAATGCCTCCCTACCATTTCTCTCTGTTCCTGCAGACCACTCACTAGGCCTCTATTTGCTCTTGTGACTCTGATTTCTTGGAATTGTCAAGAAATGATCTCTCTTTGCCAGGTCTTAGGATTCCCATGTAGAACTTTCCAGACCACCTGTACATGAATGTTTCACCCAATACTCTACTACATCATTTCTGCCTCTGTGGGTAACCAGCACCTTGTGGGCAGGGATCATCTGTTTAAAATGAAACCCTGTCATTTGTTATGGCAGTTTTATTTATGAGCCTGTGTGCTGTAACCCTGTGGCATAAATATTAAATAATAATATCTCTTGGGTGAAAAAAAAATCATTCATGTTAACTGACAACTTATGAAAATAGAAAGTAAATCCAACCACAAAATTGGGTGCTGGGTAATTTTAAAATATGAAGAAAAGCATGGATTGCTCAACAGGTTGATGCAAAAGCAGAAATACAATTTGCATTTTTACACCCTCTTCCTTCAAGAAATGAAACATCCAAGAAGTACGGAGTGTGAAAAGAAACTTGAGTTGGGTGGCACATTTTTTTGGAATGAAATTCGAATTCCTGCAAGTGTCTCCTAAGCAGTTTTTAGCTCCAAAGAATAAAGACTCAGAATGCCACATAAATGAAAAGAATTCTGGACAATGACACTGCTTAATTTTTTTTTTTTGCATTCTGTGAATTTCCTATTACATCAGTTTCATGATTCAGCATTTTTCATTTCACTTATTTACAGTAATATATGGCGAGATAACCCAAGGTCTCTACAGGATCCTGGAACATAAGGTAGACTGGACAGGAAGGGTGTCACCTTTGGTAAATTGACTATTGTTTAGGAGAATTCAAACCAGAAGAAAAGCCATCAAAGGAATGGAAGGATGATTTCTCCACCTTTTTCCAAGGGTCTATGTTACACTGGTATTTTAAATGAGTTGGTTTTGAAAAATAGGTTTCTGCCATTTAGTTGATGACTAACACAGAAGCCAAGTGTGAAAATTGTAACTGACATGCAGAAGCCAAACGTATTCTCAGAAATGACAATATTCAAGACGCAGCTAAAGTCATCACTCTGGCAGCAAGCGTGTTACAAAGAACTAGATTTCTTGCTGGCATCCGCAACTTGGCTAGAGTGACCATGGAGGAGTTAAGAGCGGTAGAAATTCGAGGTTCATCTCCGGTGCATTGGCAGAAAACGGTCCCGGCCATGAGGACCAGGTGGAAACTAAAATTTGGAGGGTCGAGGCGGGTAGCATTCGCGAAGAGAAAGGGGCGAAGTTGGGCACGGGAAGGAAAGGAGCTGCGAGTAGATTGTAAGGGGAGCCCAGGGCTGGTCGGGAGGGGGCTGGAGAGTCGTGCGCAGTGGGGTGGAGAAGGAGCGCGGGGTACTGAGGCTCCCAGGTAGAGTGGGGGACAGGACGGGTCTCGAAGGGAACCTGACCCGGGTCTGGAGCAAGTATGGGAGGGAGAGGCAGGCACACGAGCGAGAGCGCAGCGCAGCAAGTCCGGTCGACGCACCGCTCTCCGCGCCCCGGGGAACCATCCCAGGTGCCGGGAGCGCCCGGGGCGCAGCGGCCAGGAAGAGAGAAAACTAGCAGCGCGCCCGCTTCGCGTGGCGGAGGTCCCAGGCCCCCACCCGCGCCCCCGGGGCCCCGCGCGGAGGGGAGGACCCGGGTAGGGTCCGACGCTCACCAGGTAGCAGAGGAGGAGCAGCGCGCAGGCAGGGCGGCCGCCGAGGCCCGGGGGAACGCCGCCGCTTGGGGGGGCCATGGCTGCGGCCCGGGGGCCGACCTCGAGCGGCGGGGGTTGTTGCTGCTGCTGTCGCGGCCACCCGAGCCCCGCGCCACGCCGCTGCATGGCGAGGCCGCCCGGATCCCGGCCGGAACAGGTCACCTGGTGCAGGGACCGGCCCCCGCCCGAGGCGCCACCTTCCCGCCCGCCCCCGG
>NW_017731418.1:2998520-3024316 GCF_001890085.2 Hipposideros armiger
GCCCCCCTTCCCTGCTCTTCCTCTTCGCGATCTCCTCCCCTCCCTCCGTTTCCCGTTTCCCCCTCTCCCTTCTCTCTCTCTCACCTCTCTCTTCCGAATCCCATCTTTCTTTTTTTATCACTTTCTCTTTTTCTCCCTCCTCTTCTCATTCTTTCCCTACCTCCAGCATGCTCCCAACCCCACCCTCTCTTTTTGCGGGGCGCGCAGCCCAGTTCCCGCCGGTGCAATGGGTTTTGCTCTGTTGCTTTTTGGACGAGGGCGCCATTCGCGCTGGGCGCCGGGCGAGTGTGCCCCCTGGAGTTGGGCCACGCAGCGGCCCAGCTTTCAGCCCTAAAGGATGGATTTTGACCCCTACCAACCTCCACCTGCCCACCTGCAGGGGTGGGGCCGCCTCCCTGTCCGCACATTTTCAGCGGGAGTTGTGCCCCACGCTGGCCGGTTGGTTCGCGGCACGTTCTGGATGTTTCCCGAGGGTTTTGTGTGGTGCCGCGGCCGCCGCCGAGCTCTTTGTCTTAATTGTCCGGAGTATCGGCGCCCAAAGCGGGTTTGTATTTGATTTGCATCTCTGTGTGCCGGCTTCCACTTTGGAACTAAAATAAAATGAATTAATTAGGCCAATGCAATTGTACTCAAGCCCCAAATGAGAGGGCTGAGGATCTTGAAGTGCATAAACAGCTTTAAAAAAAAAAATCCAGTCACGGGCCTTGGCGACGCAGGTTGGGACTGGCTGCTCACCGAACCGGACTCCGCTGTCTACAGGCCCAGGCGGCGCAGGGGTGCGGCCAACGGCGCGACCCCCAGCTCGAGGCCCGCCCTGGCGCCCTGGAAAGGGCACGGCTGTGCCTAGTGACTCAGACAACTGCTTGGGCTCGCAGCTGCTGTTCTGAAACAGTTAACCCACCTTCGAAAGTTCTCAAAAGCCTCACTTTGGCACTGGTGGATTTGTGCGCATTGGAACTAATAATAGATTGGGGGTCTGAGAGGGCACAGCCCTTTCCCTGTGGAGGTGTCACCACAGTCGGTCAAGTCACAACAGGCATCGGGAGAGGCTGGTGGTGAACATGGGATGCCCAGGGTTGCGTTCTACCAGCTTTGGAATCCCCTAGTCCTGGGTGGGCTCTCAGCTATCTCAATTCAGGCCTGGCCACACACAGCTGCTCAGCTGAGTCATCTCACTTTTTTTAGGCCACCTGAGGGCTGTGACCCTGGGTCAGGCTCTTGGCCCAGAGTCACTCACTGCAAGATGATGCCTTACATCAGTGGTTCTCAGACTTCAGCCTGCATTCAAATCACCAGGACAGCTTGTGAAAAACACGTGTGGCTGTACAGCCTCGCTAGAATTTCAGAGTCTGTCAGTCCTGGATGGGCCTTAAGAAGCCGCTTTTTTAACAAGCTCCCAGTTAATGCTGATGCTGCTGGTCCAGAGACCCCATTTCCAGAACCATGGGCTCATTTCTGCTCGTCTCACATCCAGCAGCCACCACTTTAAAGCATTTGAGCGTTTCTTTGTTTGACAGATGTCACCACCACCCTGTCCCATTTCCACAGACCCAAAGCACTTCAAATTCTCCTGTGTGATGTGGGAAAACTATTTATTCTATCGAGTGCCCAAGGGGATAAAAGATTTGGTTACATCGTCCCATATCATGTCTATATTTTTTTCTATTGGGCCAAAGTATAAACTCTGCTTTTTAATGATTGTGGAGGGAAAATTGTTGGCCAGTTCTGGAAAATGGGGCTTCACAATATCTGTAGAATCTGCTTGCCTTGGTGGGCACTGAATGATATTCTAGGCCAGTAGTTCTGACTCTGAAGTGGTTTAAGATTGGACCAATGCAGTTGGCCACGTAAAAATATTTCAAATAAAAATAAACAACATCCAAATACACTTACAGTATCTTCTATCAACATTATTTTATTAAAAAGACAGGGCATGTTTATCATCAAAAAATTAGGAAGGACCTAATACCGTAATAAAGGACAGTCCTTTAAATTGAATATAATTTGCTTGTGAAAAACTCCCAGACGGTCTTGGTCTCATTTTGCTGTAGACCAGTGGTAATGTACCTTCGGACTGGCATTGTCCTGCTGACACTTGGAAACCACATTTCTAGGGACTCAAGATAGACAAGGCACAGAGATCTGCCGCTACAGAGACAACTGAGCTCTGGGTTACAGGAGGTGAGGAGGGGACACTATGTGGCAGTGGGGACTGCCCCTTCCTCCCACCTCCATCCTACATAAACCACTGGAGCCCAGGCAAATGCCAGAGTCCTAGGCAGCCATCCCTCATGACCTCAGGTCTAAATTGAATTGGTCATTTCTGTTTGCCCACCAAGCGTTGCCTGTTGCCCCATGTGGCAATCAGCTAATCCTGCTTTATACTGTAGCCGTTCTGTTGGCCTGGTCTCCTCCTCCAGTAGAGTACAAGCTCCTTGCAAGCAGAGGTTGTTTCTTCATCAGCTCTGTATATCTCCCCCATGCCTCGTATAGAAAGCTCTTACACAGAGTCACTAAATAAAATGGAATCCATCATCTTCCTTTTTCATTTTTTCTTCCATCCTCCCTTCCTGTCTTCTTCCCTTCCTTCCTTCTTTTTCTTTTTTATTCATGATTATCTCCTCCATCTGCTTCCCATAATCAACAGTCTGAGGAATCCTGTAGCCTTCTCCTCTCTTATCTCCTCTTTCCTTTGCAATTTCAGATAATTCAGAATAAAGATGAATGAACTGTGACATTTGCTTTTTACGTCAAAATAGAAGAAAATAAAGCAAAAGTAGACTGCTGTCAAGACATAGTCTCCATCTCAATGGGAAAACCATGGCCTTTTTTTTTTTTTTTTTGCCACGGATTACCTTCAGGGTCTAGCTAAATTCTACACGCCATTTTTAGTGTTCATTATTTCCATGTTTCTCACGAGGCCAAGGCTTTACCTTCCCTGAATCCATTTCCTATCTCTGTTCTTCCTGTTTCACATCCTCCATGTTGACCAATTACCTCCTATTTCTTCCTTCATTAGAATAGTCTACCAAATACCATCCTCATATCCTGGTCCCCAGACCCCATCTTTTAAGCCTCACATCTCTGACTCTGCAAACTCTCTTCCTATGGGCCACAGAGCCCGAGCTTTGAGGAGTTGTAGCAAAGAGGGGATGGAAGCTCTTGTAGAACCTGAGAGTTTTTCCAGGTATTTGTCTGAGAATGCTGAAGGCCTCCAAATCACTGTCTGTAACCCCGCTCCGAAATGAGCTGTATTTCTGGGCCTGTCAGATGAAATGCTGCGGCTCTTGGTTATTTTTGGCTCCTTACCCTTCTGAATAGGTGCATATACAGCTCAGTTCTTCCCCCATCCAGAGCTGGGAAAGAGCAGGCAGCATCTTTTAGCCAAGTTTCCTCCTGTGTCAGGAGCACTTGCCCTAGGCAGCAGCTATCCGAAGCTCTCTGGACTGCACGCAGGTTGCTTGTGCCTTGTCCAGGTGGGCAGTGGGACAGTCCTCTCTCTGGGCACTGATAAAGAGCTCATTGAGCTGAGCACCCCGGAGCAGGTGTAGTCAGGTGCCCAGAGTCTCCTCACTCAAATATAGGTCTGCATCCTGCCCTGAGGGTATGGCTGCAAAAAAAAAAACGTCTCCTGTCGTCCCTGGGGGACCTGGGACGGGAGACGGGACATCGAATGGCTCAGTGAACACAGAGAAACTGTATACTGAGGGTCTGAGGAAGGAAGTTACCCAGAGATGCAGGAGGTCAAGAGCATGTGTCCATAGGTGGAAGGATATCTTTGAGTAAATGTGTTGAGAAGAACGTGTGTGTGAAAAAGGAGTGGAGTGGAGGGAAGTTGGGTGTGAATGTGCAGATCCACATGGGATGGAGAGTAAGAAGAAAGAGTGAGCGAGCACCAAGGGAGAGAATGTCAGTGTAAATAATTGAGGACAGGCAGCGAGTGCATGTGAGAGCTCGGGGAAGGCAGGTTATGCCTACAAGTCCCGACAATATGTTAGAACTGCATCCGGCAGCTGAAATCGTGACGCTCAGGCAGGCATTAACATTGACTTAGGGCTTTTAGTTTATCAGTAATGTACAATATCGGGTAAAATGAAATGTCAAGATCAGCTGTACCTGTATGGACGCTTCGCAAGGCTCCTTTAAAATTAAGAAAAGCTTCTAGAAGGGGAAGCTAGACCAGGGTCCTCTTCGTAGCTACTTATCTCTGCAGCTTTTCCTGAGATGTCTTTTGAAAGTTCTTACCAAGTATTTGGTGTATTGATTCATTGAATCCTCATGGCATCAGTAGCATTTTACAGATGAAGAAACTGAGTCGTTGGAAAGACCAGAGGTCCACGGCCAGGAGGTGGCAGAGCCAGTTTGGATTCAGGTGTTTTGCTCAAGGATGAGAGCTCACACCACTACACTAAACTCGTGCTGTGAAGGGGTGATGGAGACACAAGCAGGTGTGCAGCATGTAGGGAAGGCGCACCTGGGTTTTAGTGCTTTGCCAGGTGCTTGCGAACATAGATTGCCGTGTCAGACACACCTGTCCAGGGCCTATTCCACAACTTCCTAGCTGGGTTAACCTCAGGCAGGTCACTGATCCTTTTTGAAACTTAGTCGCCAGGTCTGTAAAAATGGGGATAAAGTTGCTGATCTGCCCATTTACATGGTAGTGTGAAAGCCAGGTAAGGTAGCAAAAATAGGTGCATGGTAAATTATCAAGCCCTAGAAAAGTAAGGCACCATTTGTGTATTGTTCACACTTGCCTGCTTTCAAAAAAGGCCCACAAGGAAAGATACATCCCTGATAAGACCATGAAAAATAGGAGGTTTATAAATACCTGTGGTAGCACATCTCCAAAGTAGACCCCACATATGAACCTCATCTTCCCTTATAACCCTGGGGGAGGGGTTTCCCCTGGGGGAAGCCAGCTGCCATGTAAGAACTGACCACCATTGTGAGAGAGCCCAAGCTAGGCAGGTGGACTCAGCCCAGGTGCCAGACAAGTGAATGAGCAAACCATCTTGAACATCTAGCACAACTGAGCCTTCAGGTGATTCCAACCTCAGCCACCACCCAACTGAAGCTGCATGTGACTCCCCAAGCAAGAGCTGCCCAGCTGATTCCGTCAGTCCACCGAACAGTGAAAGATAAAAATAGATGTTGTTTTGAGCCACTAAATTTAGGGGTAGTTTGTTCACAGCAATAGATTAACTGAAACTGTGCCCTAGGCTAATATTAATACATTCACTCAACGGCATAGTTAGCTTTGAGCTTCCTAGCATCCAAAGAGAAAAGGGGAGCAGGATGGATTATTTGCACTTATTTCTTTGAGGTACTATGGTTTACCTGAATGGATAGTTCTTCTGACTCATCTCCTTGCAGTTATATCAGAGTGAAAATTAAACCACTTTCCTTTGATGAGAATTTCTTCTACCTTTGCCAAAATTACAGTTGTGCAAATTCTACAACGTGCCTTGCTGGAGCAAACCAAAGAATTGCCATTCTCACTAATGTCCCTTGTGTCTGCCCAAAATCTTTAAGGCTGTAGCTCAAGCCCATTTTCTCCTGTTTGGTTCTCAGGGCATCTCCTGCCTCCTGTCTCATTCCCATCCCAAATTAAGTCACAAAAGGGCTTGGTGACTCTGGGGTCCTAAGCAGCCCAAACTAATGATTAAAATAGAAATGCTGAAAATAGTTGAAACTGAAGCAGATTGGATGATTTATTCAAACCTTCAGGAAAAATTACTATTCAGCCCGATATTGAAATTTAGACTTGCGGTTCCTAATCAACTCGGAATGCAATACTTCCCTGGCGCTCACCCCTAAAAAGGGAAAGCAAAACAATACATAAAATATATGCACGGCTGTCCTTGCGTCCTTTAGAACCTGGGCCCCGGGAGATAAGGGACCATATCTGTCTTCCAAATAGTGCGGTGCTTAACACCTTATTGGTGCTTATTAAAGCTTTTCTTCATTAAGTGACCTTCCAAGTCTACGATAATGAGACATAAAGACGAGTGTGACCCAGTGATTTCCATTCTCTCCAGTGTGGCCTTGATGAGTCGGTGTCACGTGCCTTCTGGTCCCATGCTGGGAATTCTGCTAACGCAGAATTGCGTTAGCACATGGGTATCTGAGGCCGCCTCACTCACTTGGCACCTGAACTAGGTTCAGGTAACCCTGCGAAGGTAGTGAACTTACACTTTTTGTGCCCTTGACCTCATTTTCTATACTCTTCCCCCTCATTTGTCTTTGCACCCCTACATCGGACTTCAGCGTCCTTATGCTGAAACTCTGTGGGTAGTCAATTGGTTGGGAGAAAGGGCCAGACTCAAATCCCAGCTGACTTCCTTAGCCTCCATTTGCTAATCATCTTTCCAATCACCAAAACCTTTTACATCTGTGTTTCAGTTCATTGCCTCAATAGCTCTGTGGAGCAGGTTGTTGTGGGTTGAATTGTATCCTATCGCCTGGCACCTGTACATCCAGGCTTATTTGAAAATAAGAGTCTTTGCTATGTAAGCAAGTTAAGATGAGATCGCCGGAGGGTCCTAATCCAACCGATATGACTGGGGTTCCTACGAGAAGACGGAAATTTGAACATAGACATGCACCAAAGGCTGACAATGTGAAGACGCAGAGGGGAGACGGCCATGTGCAGACTGAGGCAGAGACTGGAGCTTTTCTGCCAAGAGCCAAGGAAAGCCTGGGGCTGCTAGAAGCTGAAAGACACGAGGAGGCATCATCTTTCTTTGCCAGTGCCCTGATTTTGGACGTCTGCCTTCCAGAACTGTAAGACAATAAATTTCTGTTGTTTCAAACCACCCAGTTTGGAGAACTCTGCTCCAGCAGCCTTGGAAAACTAATATAGGTGTTGTCATTTTTTCTATACTTTAAAATCCATCGTTATCGGGTACCTACTGTGTACCAGCCTTTGTGCTGAATTCTGGAAAGTGGACCCAAGGCTACAGGTTGACACAAAGCAGATCAAAGACCCCGAGCCTTCTCATGAATTTCCTTGCTCAATCCGCTGTGCCTTAGGCTCTCCCAGGCGTCTGCCTGGTTTGTGCAGGTTCCCACAGTTGTCCCAGGGGTAGCCAATGCTGGGACTGGAAGTAACTTAGGAGGTCTCCTGATCCATCCCCCTGGTTTTCCAGGTGTGCCAGCTGAGGTTCAGAGGGGTCATGTTACCAGCAGAAAGGCAGCAGTGAACTCCAACAGTTCTCGCTGGCTGCCTCTAATTAATTCATGTTATGAATAAATTCAACAAACAACAAATGTTTGTGGAATGAACACTAAATTATTAACGACTGGTAAAAAGAATGTGTTGTACCTCCCAGAGGTATTTGAACGTGAAACAATGCCTTAACCCAGAGAAGTGAATTTCTGATAGTGGGATGGAGTGGGGGTGGGCAAAGCAAGGCAGGGAAATTTGGGAGAGCGGGGGCAGACGCTTTCACTGACCCTTTATCTTCTATCCCTAAAGCAACTTCTGTGTGTGCTCAGGATAGGACTGGCTCTCTTGGAAAGTTCTGGAAGCGAGCTGAGGAAGAGCGTGCTGTCCTCTGCACTTGGAGAGGCCATGCAGGGCTGTGACCAGTGCCTTTCTGGATTCAGAAGGAAGCACTGGCCTCATTATATGCGTGCACCACGACTGCTGTTTTAAACTCCAATAGTGCTGAACAATTCAGAAATAGATCCATTATGGGTCTGCTTTAGCCCCAGGGCTTTAACATAGGTCACTAGAAAATCCAAGATTGCACAGTAATTTAAATTCTTAAGAGAGAAAAAAAATTCTCTTTAGCAACCCCCCACTCACCTACCGCCCTTCCCCCAGCAGAATAGGGAGCGTCTCTTCATTTCTGTAGTGCTTTGGAATGCATCGCTCTTACGCTGAACTTGAAATCTAAATTTTTCTTCAGCTATTAATTGATAAGAGCAGCTCATTTTCCTTCTCATGCTCTGAAGTAAGATTACAGTGTAAATAAACTGGGTCAAGTTTAGCAGGACGGACGTGAACTGTTCCCTAATTCCTCTTAATCTCTGGTAAAGGAATAACTAGGATTTGGACGTCAACGTTCAATAAACAATTACGTCGCTTTTTCCAACGCCATCTCTACATGAGGCCATCTACATTTTGGTTTCTCAAAGACGGTCCACGGAACCTCCAAACCACATTGCTCAATTGCAACCTCCTTATTTTGTTTTAGCCCACGAGAGGAGTTGAGGTTGTAGGAGGGATTTGATTGCATTTATATTAATTTTTAGAGTAAAAGGATCTCTTGTTTGACTTGAAACAGGAGTCCGTTTAACAAGAGTTTTCTCAACTACGGATCACCACAACGTGCTCAGCATTTCATGAGCCTGGCTTCTCATCTTCACAGCGCAGGAGAATCATTATCTAATTATTAATCTCACCCTAGAGTTCTGAGGAGCTTATGACGCCCGTTGAAGTTAATGACGGCTTTTACCTATAGATCTGATGCTAAATCACTGTGTTTGACCGGGTGGCCACAATATGGTAGGCACTGATAGAACTGACAGAAAGGGAAAGGAATTAAACAGAAGGAATGAAGAAGAGGAAGGAGGAAACAGTACCAGAAAGGAGGAAGGGCAAGAAACCAAAACTAGATTGTAACTTCAAAACACCTCATTAGGAAAATGGGGCAGTTAAGAAAGAACTCACCAAGTAATCTGCTTCAACTTTAATTAATTATTCATTTATAGACATTTATGTGGCACACTTTCTCTAGGGAACCCAATGTGCTCTGCAAACATATTAAATAATTAACTCTCTCAAATCTGAGTGAAGTGGAGAGCAGCAAATTGACTCCATAAAAGGCCAACCAGGTTGGTGAATGATGACTGGATGTCTCCCTTTGGCGAGGTAACCCCATGTGACATTCACCAGGGGCCAAGTGGCAAAAGACCTCTTCCAGAGGCTAACAGAATACTATGGTAATCTGTCCTGGCACCTTCCACAGTAAGCAGTTTTTGTTTATATAGATAAGTGATGCTAGGTAGATAGACAGGCAGACACATAAATAGATATGAATTACTATAGAAACCCTGTATGTTTTGATGGAGGGTGTTATTAGAAGATAGTCGAATGGCGTACATTTAAAAAAAAATACTGCCTTCAAGACAAAAATATAAGTTAGGAAGTATTTCAAAGCAAGAACATCAATTATGGTATTAAATAAAATGAAACTACAAAGGTCAAATGCCAAGGACACCCTGAAAAAAAAAACAAGAACCTATAACACAAATGGTTTAAACATCTCTGTGGAAAGTATAAATGCACCCAAATCAGTGGAGGACAAAAACAAGCCAAAAACTATAGAAATTTTAAACAAAGAAGAAATGAAAGTGGCAGCTGTTTAGCTGCAGTGAACGTGGCTGCAGGGTGAGTAGGGCAGCCTCATTGTCATCCAAAAATTCGCACCTTCTTGGGCTAAGACCTCTTGGTCAATGACAGGAACAGATTTTTCTGTTCAGTGTATCTTAAAACTAGTGAATTGGAATCCATGCAGGTAGGGAGGACAGGCACAGTTGGGGGTGAGATCATGGTGATTAAAACCACATCATGCATTTGTTTTTGTACATCTTGCCCGATGAGACACCACCAGCTAATGCTGAGATTTGGCCAACTTAACCTACAGGAAGTTTCAGTGTGGGAGTGGATGGTGATTAACAAGAAGCCAGGTTTTCTTACCTTTTTAAAATGAAAGATAACCTTACCCCCAAGACCACTAGCAGGAAATTAAAATTAAAAAGGGCAGGGTGGTGAGTAGGAAGGGAAAAAACTTTTTTATAAAAGCAAACAAAACCACTCTATTGATTCCCAATTCCACCTGGAATCCTGACCGCTTTCAATTTTTATTTTATTTTTTTTAAGAAAAGCAACTTAGTGTGTGGGATAGAATTGGTTCTCCACTAATTCCCAATCAAGTCGTTTGAGCAAGTTGTTTGACCTTACTGAGCTGCCTTAGCCATTGAAAACGATGACGGCCACTCTCAGGATTGTTCTGAGGCTTAAATGAAATGGTGGCTGGGTAAGTGCTTTGCAAACTACATAAATGTGGGGTTATTAGTGTCATTTTGGACAGGAATGAAAGCCTTGCTGTTCAGGGCACCTACTTCTGAGTGTCGGGATTGAACAACTCACAGGTCTCTCCCTCCCACCCTCTTTCATAAGACAAACATCCCATACTCCTGCCCCTGGAATGTTCCACAATCATGCTCCCGTTTCGAAGCTGTTCGTCTCATGCTCTTAGTTGCTTGCCCCCCTGGACTAAGCACCCCTGGATTATGCCCCCCTGGACTAACCCAGGTTTAGCTGGCTAATTTCAACATTAGTCAAGGATCCATCTTTAGCCTTAATATAATAAGACTGATATTTTCTGGCCCAATCCTCCTGCTTCTAGCAGTACAGATGACAAAACACGCCCTCTCTATTCCTTCAGGGCTGTAGATAAATTCTTCTTCCCCCAAATAAACATGCAGGCTGCCTTGGGTGACTTCTGTCTAGGGCTTTCTGATATTCAGACCAACTAAGTTTTCTAACTCCAGTCACATTTTTAGTAGACATAGCTTATTCCTTCTAATCTAAAATTTCAAAAGCTTTTTAAAATCATGTAAGCCATGGTATTATCACTATTGTAGGTGGTATTTTTTACGATTATGCACCTTATGAATCTACCCCAGGATATTTGCTTATTCTAGAAAATATATACTGGGGGCGCCAAAAAAGTGTATACACATTTTAAGTGATGTTAACACTTTGGTCAACGTTGCTCAAGCAGCAGTTCGCCGTAATCAGAAGTGTCTGGACACTAATGGTAACCACCTTGAGCACCTCTTGTAATTGCAGAAGTCAAACCTGACATAGTCATCTTTTGTTGTCGGTATATATTAATACAGTTTTTTTCCTTTTTAAAATATGTACACGTTTTTGGGATATATATATATATATATATATATATATATGGTCCAAAACTATTATATATATAGAGATAGATAGATAGATATAGATAGATATATAGTTTGAATCTATTTTATATATTACATAGAAAGACCAAACAACTATATATGTTAGATAGAGTTTGAACTTATTTTGTATATATAAGTATATAATTTATATGTTTTATATATACATAAATTTAAACTTGTCTATTTCTAATCTAATCTCAACCAACCATATTTCAATTTAGGGTGATTAACAGGTGCTTCCATGACCTTTCTAAATCCTGCATCTCCAATTATGTAAAAGAAACATCTGCCTACCTAACCAATCTAACTATAGGAAATGGGCAAAATACTGAGAAAGCTCTGGTAGCATCAAGGTGAGAAGTAACACTTCTCAAATGACAATGCCAGACACCCCCCCACCCCCACCCCTCCAACTGTGATCTCATTAACTCTCACAACACTCAGACAGGGATTCAGTCACTGCTTTTATTTTTATTTTCAGAAAAAGGACAGTGGAGATGCAAGGAGATTTTGCCAGTTTTCAAGGTCACTCCCGTACAGCATGGTAAAGAGGCCTAACGTCGGCAGTTCTCTGTTGCAGCAGCCCCAGCTGGATGCTCATGTCCGTCCCAGCAGAGGAGGTGAGGGGGCATCAGATCCCTGTCAGAGAACTTTGCTCTCTTGGAAAATTTTACAAGGCTTTCCCAATTTCTTTAGATGGTGGTTAAAGATCCAAACGATTGTGTTAAAGCTTTTCATCCCCTCCCATTTCCCACGAAAGCTGAGATGGGGAGGAATATTTAAAATCTCCAGAGCACAGAAAGCTAACAACCGGTTCCTTTTTTGTTCCTCTGAAAAGGAAGAAATGGCAAAGCCACATTTCAAACTGAAAGTTACCAAGTTGACTTGCAGAATCAGATACTCAACTTTCCTCAGTGAATAGAAAGGACTTTCCCGATAGTTGGAAGTTTCAAGGAAGGCTAGAGTGCAACCATTTTTATACGCACCCTGTGTCTAAGTAGTTTGAGAAGCGAAACTGATCTTAGTTTGGAAAATCTCTAGCCACATGCTACAGAATATTAAAAAACTTTCATGTATAACAATCTTCAAATTATTGGCCATCCTTGCTTTTATTTCACAGAGCCACCATTCCAGGTTTGTTAATTATGGGTCAATTACAGTAGTTCCAAAGTGGGGGTGGGGAGGGATTTTGCTCCCCAGAGGACATTTGGCAATGTCTGGAGACATTTTTGGTGGTCACAACTGGGGACGGTATTGGCATCTAATGGATAGAGGGGAGGGATACTGATAAATAGCATACAGTGCACAGGATCCCCCAAAACAAAGAATGACCCTGGCCAAAATGGCAATAGCACCGAGGCTGAGAAACCCTGCTCTATGCAATCACAGTCAACATTGAGAAAACAGTTGCCTTTCCCCTCCCTTTCTTCCCTCCCCTGCTCAGAATTCTGTCCCTCCAAGGATTCTTGTGGTCTTAGCATGCTTGAACCGAAAATACTCTTTCAAGATCTGTTGAATCTCTGAATGTTGAATATCTGGAGTACGAAAATCACTAATACAACTTATTATTAGCATTATAAATTGAATCAAGAATGTTTATATTTTGAATTTGTCTACCTTTAATCTCGGTTGTAAAGTGATGCCTCAGCACACAAAGGCCACACATTACCTTTCAGGGGAGAGATTGTGTCAGTTGGTTGGGTGCCTTGTGTTCTATTAAAGTTGAAAACAGGCTTCCCTGTCAGACTGTTACAGCTAAACACATTTGGATTCGCGAGCAGCAAGCACCGGCTTCCTGCCCAAATGGTTCATTGTGCACAGAGGAGACTGCAGATCTGGACCAGTGGAGCATGTCCCTCTGCCACTTGTGAGCATCCTCCCTATTATCCACTTAGGCCTGGGAGACCAGCCTGCCGAGCAGTTAACAGCTGTCGGGGGACACCTGTAATTGAGTCAAGCCACTGACCAGGGACTGTGTAGAGGTAAGAACAGGAAATTCTAAAACCCTCTTCCTTGTACGTCTCTGAGACCCACAACCCACACTGTGAAATCGGATCCCTTCCTGTCCTCCACCTCTTCTTCCTCTTGTATTAACTTTGCTCTTAAGATAAGGACAAAGCTCTTTTAGGACCTTGGTCCTGCTCATATCCTTTGCTTTCTCCATTCCTGCCACACTGACCTCCGTTGGCATCCCCATGTAAGCCATACTGTCTCCCACCTCAGGGCCTTTGCATGAGCTGTTTTCATCTTCTTGAGAGCACCTCTCCCCTCCCCCCCACTTCACCTAGTTAACTCACCTGCTCATTTAACAGATAGCCCAGTCTCACTTTCTCAAGGACAGTTTCCAGACCTCCCTAAGTCAAATCCTTCTAAATACACATTTCCATCATACCACGTTCTTCCTTCAGACCACTCACACTGATACAGTTTCACAGTTTTCTGTGTGTGATTATTTGAATGTCTGGCTAGGACACAGCCTTGTATTCTAAACACCAAGCATAACACTTGGCATATAGTAGGTACTGGGTAAGTACTTATTGCTTGATCATTTAATTAAACAAATGAACGAAAGAACAAGTGACTGAATAGATAGATGAATGAATAAAGGAAACAATCCTAATATCTAAAATCAGAAGCAAAGCCATAGGTACGAGACTGTGTGTGTACTTAAGTCCATAACCATCTGGATTGTCACATTTGGTATTTAGATTCTTAAAGGGAGCAGAAGAGAAACCTTGCCTACAAAACATGCCACTGAGAAAAAATTGTGTACCTCACTTAGAGCGTCATTAAGTTAGAGAACAACTCCCACACTCTGCTCTAAGATGAAGCCAACATCCAGATTCTCGTTGCAAACTTGGCTGCGCTAGAATTCTCTGTTCTTCTTTTCCCCGATCCTTCCACTTCCTAATGTGAAATATCCACAGCTGCGCCATTTCTTTACATTTTTTTTTGCGAGGTTAACCTTCCTTCTTCTGTTGTATGTTGTGCAATACCCAAGAGTCCAACACTACCATTTGAGATATTTAAATATGACTTTGAGAAATGAGTCTGTCTTAGATATAAAAGCCTACAGTCACCACAATGAACATGACTGCAATGTTTAAAATCCCTAAATAAATAAAGAGTTGCAGCACTTTCTGCATATTCATTGCTGAAATGAACATTATATATGATTCCTGATTTTGCAAGCATTCAAATCAGGCAGTAGAAGGGGATGTAGATTGACTTATTTTTGTCAATGAAAACAACTTCCCTTGACCAAGGGAAGAACCATTTCCTGTAGTAGAAAGAGCAGTGTGTATGTACACAGAAGGCAGTCCTGTGTGTTAGTCTCCGAGCAAAGCTTTATCTTCATATTATTTTGTCATTTTATGCACAGTCCCCAAGTGTCTTGTCAGTGACAGCCACTCATTAAATCACTTAAACTATCATATAAAAATAAAGATGGATTTTAAGCTACACTGAGCCAGTCAGTCGGTTAGCAAATGCTCATTACTCCCTGTGGGGTCCCAAGAATTCTTGCAGGTGATCGAAGTATATATTAAAGAAGTATATGGTCTGTTTCCTTGAAAGGACTTAGAGAATAGTCTAAGTGACAAATAGATAAACCCGTAACCACGATAAGATTATTCAGAAAAATACTGTCTTGGCAAAATAGATTGAAGGTCAGCAGTGGATCCCTTTCACATTCAGCCAAAATGATGCACATGTTACACTAGGCAGAGGAGGGCAGCTGTTCCATGAATATAAAATAGTTTGGTGAACGGTTAGGTGGTCATGTCTCTGAGTGAAGAGCCTCAGAGAGAGCAGCTTGGTTGACATACAGCTGAGCTCCCCCAACTTGGGACAGGTGGTGTCACAGGATAAACTTGGTGCATCTTCCGGAAGCCTCATTTCTCTCTTTTGGCAAAAAACGAAGGCAAACTCCGCATTGATAAACATGGCTTCTGATTTATTTGTGCCATTACAGATGTTTAACAGGACACGAATAGGTTGGAGTATTGCAGGAACTGTTAGAGATCTCCCCAAGGTTGGTGTCAGCCCATGAATCCTTACATTTTAGGGGCAGAAATGATTAGATGGTTGTGTTGATGGTCATTTCTGCCCTACCCATTAGGACCTGGCGAGAGGTTCTCTGAGCTCTTGCTGTCAACATACATGGTGCCTGTGGCAGTCTGCTGATCTCATACTCGGGGACTCCTGCAGAGAAGAAATGGAATGTCAAGTGTGGGCAAACACTGGGGCTTGCCTGGTTCTCAGTGCTCACTGTCGTGCTGCCTCTTTTGGACATGATTCTCCGTGCTGCTTTCCACTACTGGCTTTAAAAGTGCAATTGAATCTGGCTACTTAATAAAGGCAGAGGGGAGTAGTACAAAGGGTAATGGGGCCAGCCTTCAAGATTATCTGCAAAGTTTCTGGTTTTAATGGGAAAGATGGCAATGACTTTGGAGAATCAAAAAGCAAGGGTCAGTAAGCTTTTTCTGTAAGGCACCAAATTGTAAATATTTTAGACCTTGAGGTTCATACAGTCTGTGTTGCAACTGCTCAACCCTGCTTTGAAATCAACCAGAGAAAGGAAAGCAGCCACAGGCAACAGTGAGTGGAATGAGGTAGCTGTGTTCCAATAAAACTTTATTTACAAAAAACAGGTGGCTGGCCCGATATGGCCCATTGGCTGTAGTTTATAGACCCCTGTTATAGGGTATAAATACTCCCTGAGACTAAGCAAAGGACTTTGGGAAATGGATTCGTTTCCCGAGTCAGTGAGAAAAACCACAGCAACACCATGTATCACACTTAACGTAAATTGCACTGAGAGGCTCTGCTCTGCAGATTGGAGGCCATCAGAAGGGAATCCATCTAAAACACCCATCTGCTCGTGTCTTTCTCAGCCTGAAAACCTTCAGGTCTCACATTCACACTGAATCTGGCCCATTCACCCTGCCTTCTTTCCCAGATCCATTTTTTGTCACTTTCACGCAGACCGTGCTGTCTGGCCATGCAGGGCTCTTTGCTGTTCCCTCATTAGCGATGCAGAGTCATGTCTCCAAACTTTTGCCCAGGCTGTTCCCCTGCTGAGAAGACTCCCCTTGCTGCTTTCAAACTCGTATTCATCCTTCAAGACACCGTTCAAATGTCTCTGCCTTGACATTTCCCCTGCACCCTTAAGTTGGGTTAATGTCCCCTCTTCTCTGTTCCCATCACACTCTATACTAAGACCTACATGTCATCAATACAATGCAGAACAATCCCTTCTATTTGATCTCTACTGGTTTAACCTTAGCTTGTATAGTATTTTTAAAATATGTTGGTTCCTTCCCCACTGGGTTGTGAACTCTTGTCAGCCCAGATTATGCCTTTGGAAACTTCCTTCACCCTGAGGCTTCTCACCGAATCTGCCTTGAACAGAATGCTGAGCACGTTTGCACAACTGTTTACCTCGGTGCAGAATCTCGTTGTGCCAGGGCCACTGGGGTTCTGTGGAATGATTCACAGTTTAGATTGCTTGCTATTTTTATAAGACACTTCCAGTGTCTTAGTAAGCGCCTCTTCCTGACAAGGCACTTGGGAACTGTTCATAAAGAACAGAATGATATTAAAATCACATCAGGTCCAGAGGTAAATATACAAATCTCTCCTCCACCTACATTATATGCTCCCTTCAAATCAGGAAAGATAATTGTTTTAGTTTATACAGCTGTTGTGTATTTATGACATGCACTTTCTCTTCGAAAGACATCTCATGAAAATCTCATTCTCATATTAGATATGGGACCATGTTGGATCATTTTTTTTTTCTCTGAATGGATTTCCTAGATCTTGTCGATTTGATCTCCAGTTCCACTGAGAACACCAAAGTGGTCATTTATTCATTAGCAGCTCAAAGTCTGGCTGCAGTTTTTTAAATGCCTCCTGGATGACCCCCTCATAGTGTTAAATCCAGGGCAGAATAGGGCTAAGGAGATGACAGATGCCCCAAGGCCTACTGTTACATTGTTTGTCCAAGGAAATGGACAGATCAGTGTTTGAGACGGATGTGCAGTAAGCCGGCAGTTGAACCCTGCCACGTCATCGGGTTGTCCGCAGCACTCACTTTGCAGATGTTGCTCTTTCTGCAAATGAATGAGTAGGACACACAGGAGTAGGGTGAAGGGGCAGATGAGCAGCTGTACTCTGCCCCCAGACTCCCTCGCCCTGCCATGAGTCCTAGCCTCAGGCTTTTCTGAAATGGGGCCGGGGGGAGAGGGGCGGCAGCAGAAGCAGTGGGGTTACCTTTTTATAACTTGTGCTTTATATGCCAAGACTGGCCCCAAGGAAACCCAAGGCAAAAATTCCAAAGACTGGGCACACCCAAAACCTCAATAAAACCCTTTCTTCCTCTAAAACTTCAGGCTTACATTTTTCTCCTTATTTGCCCCCAAGAATTCTTGGGGAAACATTAGGTCCATATGAATCCCTGCAGCTGTAAAGGCTGACTCAGTCCTGCCCCCAGTTAGGCATCTGCATCATCCGCTCTGCGCCTTCATCGGGGCTTCTCTCTCCCTGGCAGTGCTGCTCCTCAGCGAAAACCTGCCTTCATGGACCTATCTCCACGTCAGCCTGACAGGCATACAGGCCAGCTCCTCAAAGCTAGGGAGACCACAGAACAGGAGAGCAGAAAAGGAAAAGTGGTAGGAATTAGTTTCCTTTAGGCTTGTCTGATTTCCTCCGGGCCCTGAGCATGGCAGGGCATAAATAGCTAATCGAAGATTTTTACTTTCCCAGGTAGGTGTTATGTAATCAGAGGCTGCTGCTTCCTTTGTTATTTTGAAACTTTGCTGGAAGAAAGTTCTCCATGCGTTCTCAGTTACACTGAGCATTTTTATGTGGAAATCTCCATGCTCAATAGCCACTGAACCAATTCAAATAATTCTGTGTATATTAATGTACATACTGGAGTTTTAGAAATATATATCCTTTAAGCTCCTCTGGAGTGTGTGTGTGTGTGTGTGTGTGTGTGAAGAGATGGCATATGATGACATAGATAACCCATTTCAAAAATAGCCTTGTTTCCTTCTCCTGGACCCAGTGAACCCAGGAGCATGGCCTCCCCTCTCCCACTCCACAACTTCAAAGATGCAAAAGGGCTTTGTTTCCACCCCCATTCGAAGAAGGTAAACTTTTCAACTCCTCTTAGCAGAGGGAATCATGTCTTTCCTTAGCGTATGCCCTCTGACCTCTGAGCGTTCAGCCCCCATTGCTAATGACTCCCAACTCTACTCTTAGCTCCTGAGCCCAGACCCTGTTATCTGCCCTCCTCCTGGACGGCTTCATATATTTATCCCCCAGGCTTCTCCGCTTCCTCTTGTACAAGCTGAGTATCCCCTCAGTCGCACCCTCAGTCCACCAGACCTGCTCTTCCTGCAGCGCTGTGAATAGGCCCCGTCATCTGAGCGAGAAATCCGTTGTCCCTGGTCAGGAATTCTTTTCTGGGAAACGAGGCTTACTCCCATGGTGCCCAGCGCCCCAGCGCAGGTGCACACACATCAGCCAAGGAAGCCTCTCCCTCGCTTGTCTCCACATCCGGGCAACTGGCCCCCTCCATCCCCTCTCCTCTCGTTTTAGCTCAGGCCCTTAACTTCTTTTCCAGACCTCCCCAAATGCTGGGTAGAAGTGTGGTTCAGAGCATGGCCCAGGACTAGACTCCCAGGACTAGAAGGCCTGGGTTCAAATCCTCCCTCCACTTTGGTTTAGCTCTGTGACCTGAGTCACGCCAGTTAATCATCTTTCTGTGCCTCTGTCTCCTTTTCCTTAAATAAGAATGATGACTTGTGGGCACTTAGAAAGAACAAGGATTGGCAGGCTTGTCTTATAAAGGATGAGGTAGTAAATATTTCAGGTTTTATAGGTCAAGATGCAACATTAAGGCTCTTATAGAGGTACTTACATAACTAGAGAGAGAATAGATTTCCACAACATACTGCACTGACAAAGTTCAAAATATAATAATAATTGAGGATCATTTTTTTTTCTTTTTTAACACAGTACTGCTAATGAGAACAATGGAATTCTCTTTGGGAGAAAGATAACATTTTGCTTAATTAAGGTTCAAAGTTAGTGTTCCTGACATCAAAATCTATTGCAAATGCTCATCTGTAAAAAGCATTCTTAGCTCATGGGCTAAAAATTGGAACAGGTAAGATAATGGGCTGGATTTGGCCTAGTCCAAGGAAAGAATACAAGAGATAGTGCAATGTGCTTAACACACCATGAATATTCAAAGGGTGTTGGTTATTATAATTACTTCTTACCATCCTACCTACTTTCACTGTTGCCTTCAGCCACGTGAACATTAGGGTTCCCTTAACCTGTCATCCCCCTGAGCCATTGCTCATGCTGTGCCTAAGCCTTCACCTCCTTAGGAATCCTTTCCTGCTGTTCTCCGTCTTCCGTATCTCCCTATCCCTGAGAGAGTGACCCTATACAGAGCCCCCATCCTTCTGCTGTAACATTCGATCACTAATTTCTTCCTCTTTAACTTGCAAATAGAGACTATGTGTTACTCACAATGTCTCGTGCTGTGCCTGATCATATTATGTGCTCAGTAAATATCAGCTGAATAAATAAATGAGCTTCCTACATGCAAATGGAAGACTCAGCAGAAACCTTTCTTGATTGCCCCAGTTCCCAGGGAGCTGTTCCTTTTCTGAGTCCCCAAAGCATTTGGCTCTCATTGATTTTCTTATAAGGGACACATTCTAGAATAATGGCTACGTGCCTTGGCGCTGGGTACAAATCCCAGCTCCATCACTTCCTAGTTTTGTGGCTTTATTCAAGTTACTTAACTTCTCCGAGCCTCCACTTCCTTGTTGGTAAAACGAGGATAATGATGGTACCCACCTCACATATTGTTTGCAGATCAGATGAGATAAAGTATATAAAGCACGATCACAGTGAATACTCGGTAAGTGTCCATGGCTTTGCTCACATTTATTGAGTAATGACTGTGGTTTAAGCCCTTTCATTAATATGCCTATTCCCACAACGACCCTGTGAGGTAGGTACTATTGTTATCCCCATCTTACAGGTGAAAAAACTGGGGCATCAAGACGCTGTATAACTTGTCTAAGGTCACACAGCCAGTGTGGCAGAGCCAACATTCAAACCCAGATTGTCTGGCTCCAAAACTATGCTGCTCACCCCAGTTGTTAGGCATCTTACTCTTGGTAGAGATGTGTCCCTTCCGTAAGATTTTACGCTCTTTGAGAGTCGGGAATGTGTTATAGGATTCTCTGTACCCTTCCTAGCTGCCCAGCACAGCACTGCTCATGGTGACGCTCAGAACACATCTGCTAATTCATTTGCTCATCTCTCCTCCACCTTGATCCCGAGGAAGGATCCAAAGAATGTTCTAGAGAGATTTTCTCCTGTCAAAGCCTGACAAACCTCTGTGTCTTAGAGAAGAGGACAGGAAAGGAAGCAGAAAAGGAGAGTAATGTAAGAAATGAGTACAGGCGGCATATCTGGGGAGATTTTCACCTACTCAGAAGGCAGCAGGGAATTTGAGTCTATCTTGGAGAACTTGCATTCTCTGCTGAGAGCACCAACCCCACCATCAGTGAGCAGCTCTGAGGACACCGACCAACACAGGCTGATTCCACTGATTGTCTGTAATGTGACTGCCCCTCTTAATCAAAGTGATGTCATCCCCTGATTTCGGAAAGTGAAGGATAGCAAAATTAATGATGGCTCAAGTGGGCTTCTAATGGCTACAGGCAGCCGAGGGGCTGCAGGGCTACAGAGCTGGTTTCATTTTGACGATGTGTGTGCAGACATTTCTTTGCTAACGAGGGTGCCGTAAGTCTTAATTACCCAGAACCAAAGCCTCACCTTGCTGCTTGTCCCCTGGGAGCTCCCTGTGAAGTCAGAGGGAGCTTTGCCTGTAGTTCAGCCTGGTGAAAACTTGCCTGCAAATGTTTGCAAATTACTTTGAGCGCCTCTGATGGAAACCGGAGAGATTTATTTATTTTTAGAATGCTGGCATAGCCCCGTCCCTGCCTTTCCTGACGTATACCTCTATGTTACTCAGATTCTACTCTCTTTAGCTCTGATGAATTCTGAATTGTGCACCTCTTTTCTTCATGGCTGCTGGTTGCGCCTCTTAGGTCTTGCCCTCAGCCAAACTGCTGGTTATGTCCTGTTGTTCTCACCCCTTACTTAGGAGCTCTCTCTAGAAAGCCTAGTGCATTTTCCATTAGAAGAACTGATCTGCCCTTTCCTTTCCAGCCGTGGCATGCCGATTCTCCCACATGTGGGGTATGTCAAGAGCCCCCTACACTGTTCTTCCTTTCCTCTGCAAGTTGATGCTCTTGCTGCCCTGCCCAGGTCCTCCTGACTGGGTGCTGCTACCGCTCATGGCAGCTCCCTTACCTTGGAAAAAAGCACCAGGCATTGTCACCTGGAAGTGTCTGGGAGATCTTGCCTCCCCTCTGGGGACAGCCCACAGTCAGGACTGCCAGATAATGAAGCACAAGGCTGCCCCCCCACACACAACAACCCCACCCCTCCATGCTCCAGAGCTCCCCAGGGGATCAGGCTGAAGCTAGACCACATCTCTGCCTGCTTCCCTCACACCTTTACAGGTTTCACTTGAGATTGCTCCCTCATGAAACTGCTTGCCCGAGAAGCCAGTCTCAGGCTCAGCTTCTTGGCAACCCCACCTAGGACATCTCTATGCCACCCTTCCCACTGCAAGCATCATAGCCTTTAAAAACTCAGCCTTTTCCTGTCACTTACTGTCTTGAAGACTCCCATGCCTCCTATTGGCCAAACTCCATAGCATGGCTCTGAATCCCACAGGCCTGGCGCTGCTTAGCCCTCCTGTCTCACCTCTCATCATACCTTCCACTTCACCTAAGAGGCCCCTTCCTCCAGAGGCCCACCCAGACACCCCTATATTGGCCTCGGGCACCTGTGTGGGTACCCACAGCCCTCTGTGCTGACACCTACATTTCATCATATTGGAACCGTCTGTCTGCTTGTCTTTCTTCCCCTCTGGACTGCAAACTCCTCTAGTATTCCCAAAGTCCACCCATGCATCTGGGCCATATGAGACCTTCAATAATTACTTGTTGATTGATACAATGAACCAATGAGTGATTGAAGTAGATATTTCATAAACGTTTAATAATGGCAGCCAACTTCAGGTTAATATAACATATCAACCTTTGCCTATTTGTGGTTTATCAGGAGTCTCCCTAAACAGAATTCTCTGGAAATGTGTTAAAGGAATGAAATGTTTTTAATATACTATATCTAAATGCAGTCTGGTTAGGGCATCTAGCAAATCGCTATATGAAAGGGTCTCAGAAGGTTTGTATTTCTTTTGGACCCTTATCTTGGCAATCAAAGATTTGTCCCAGCCCCATGGGTATCTGACTTTCAGTAATCCCTGTCTGAATTTTAAATCCCCTTGCCTCCCACATGCCTGCTACCAACAAAAACATAACAAAAGAATATGCAAAAAAACCCCCAAAAAACCCCCAAACCCCCAAAAGCGCGACTCCAAGTGCCAAAATAGCTCTGCTCATTTGAGAAAGAAACTCTTGAACGTCAATGAACCATGCTTTAAAATCTGCCATTTCACTGCTGACTTTTCAGAAAAGCATCAGCCTGCGAAGAAGTTGCTCTTGAATGCAAACCCTGTGACTGCCAGAATCATCCAGTGTTCTGACTTGCCTAGTTCTCGCTTTGGAATCGGGTGTATTACTCAGGAGAGGTGCATTAATTCTCGGCGTGAACACAGACTGAAACAGCGGCGGGGACAAATTACCGGTGATGGATATGCAAATGGAGCAAGAACAAATATTAAAAGAGCCCTATCTCTCTTTGCCCGCTACCTCGTGGTGTCCAAATTCATAGAAATATTAATCCTCCTGGAACGTTTAGCAATGAACTACGTAGTACCACTAGCATATATGGTAACGTTCTTGAGGAATCTAATAATTATCTCGTTAGCAAGATCAACTTACGGCAGTCTTTCATGGCAGGGACAGCAAAATATTTTGACTTGCTATGCTAAGTGAAACCTGGTGGCAGGAGAAATTAGGGCATTTAAACTGCTAATAAAGACACACAGTGATATTTCCCTTCTAAATATAATTGATAAAATTGACAGAAAATAGACATGGTGGGAATAGAAGAATGCATTATGAATGGTTGGTTGAGACACAAAGGGCCAAACTTTCTTCCATTGCGTATGTTATTATAGCTAATATTTATTAGGCACCCACTGTGCATGGCATGCCTCTTATCAGGGACAAGGATAATCATAAATTACTACCTGTCAGCCACGAGCACAGTAACTTCATTATGTGACTAGGCAGCACTTTATTAAGTCTTTGCAATCTATTAAAAGTCTCATTTTGAAACAATGAACCAAGAGGAACAAATTTATGAATTGTGGATCCCTGGTATTAACCCAAAGACTTAGTCTTGGAGAGAGAGAAAAAAATTCTAAAGAAAAAAAATTAATTTCTGCCTAGGAAAATCTAACAGCATACGTTCGTGGGCCCAACCAGATGCCTCTGGCTGTGCTGTAACAGAAATGAGGCAAATATCTAATTTCACAGGAAAAAAATTTATAGACTAGACTTTGAATCAGGCAGAGTGCAAAAACCTTCCCTGCCGGGTTCTCAATCAAACAACACAATAAATGACAATGTCCTCACACATCCAAGATACTCCTCTGATTTCTGGCTCTGATTAGTGTCATGTTGTCACCTCCACTGATGTATCCAGACATAACTCACCCTTCGTGTTTACTTTAATTTGCTTAGTGAACCCAGTGGATTGTTTGCAAACTTGGCCACAATAAATCCACACATTGGGCATGCACATCTCTTTGCAATGTCACTTTGCACTGCCTCCTGTCAAGTGATGGGGTCTATTCCTCCTTGCCTTGGACATAGGAAGGCTTTGTAACTTGCCTTGGCCAAAGGAATGCAAAGGAAGTGATGTTTTGGTGGCTTCTGAGCCTAGCCTTCAAGGACCTTGCAGCTTCCACTTGCACCTTCTTAGAACACAGGGCCACAGATAAGGAAGCCTGGGATAGTCATCTTGAAGATGAGAACGTGAATGGAGAGAGAAGCCCAGCCAGCTAGTACCAATCGCCAGATGTGTGTGTGTGATCTAGATCTTGGAGCATCTAGTCCCAATGCTATGGACTGAATGTTTGTGTTCCCCTGAAATTCACATGAGACCCTAATCCCCCATGTGATGCTATTTGGAAGTGGGACCTTTGGGAGGCGATTAGGTCAGGAGTATGGAGCCCTTGTGAATGGGATTATAAGAAGAGACACAAGCGAGATGATCTCTGACTCTGCCATGAGGAGACATAAGGAGGTGCCCCTCCACAAACTAGGAGGAAGAGTCCTCACTGAATCAGCTGGCACCTTAATCTTGGACTTACCAGCCTTCAGACCTGTGAGGAATAAATTTCTGTTGTTTAAGCCACAGAGTCTATGGCATTTTTGTTATAGCAGCCTGACCTGAGTAAGACACACCACCATACTACCAGGTGACTCCAGAAAAGATCCAGCAGTGGAACCACCCTGTTGAGCCCAGCATGAACTGCTGATCCTCAGGGTCATGAACAAATAAAATTGTTACAATTTTTTTTTAAAGATTTTATTGGGGAATTGCGGGAAGGGGAACAGTCCTGGGGAATCAGGGGAAGGGGAACAGACAAGTTGCTGTCCTTTTGTTCTTCAGTCTAGTTGTGGAGGACGTCGCCTCACTGGCCCATGTTGGTGTTATCATTGTGCTCTTCCCAGGTGAGGCAGGTCGGTCACTGGCCTCTGGGCGGCTGCTCACCGTGGCTCTTGGCAGCTCACACTGGCTACCGGCCACTCACACTGGCTGCCGACCACACACGGTAGCTTATGGCAGCCCACTACAGCAGGGGCTGCAGCCTATGCCGTCGCCGGCGACTCACAGCAGCCCAGCTCCAGGTCAAGCTGCTGCTCACCATCTTAGCTGTAGAGGGCAGTGTCACTGGCCCTCATGTGGGATCTGAACTGGGGCCCTGTTGCTCAGAGCTGGCATCTCAAGCCAGCTCTTAACCAACGCACCACTCGGCTGGCCCAAAATTGTTACAATTTTAAGCCACTAAATTTTGAAGCAGTTTGTTACACAGCAATAGGTAACTAGACAATAACAATGTGATAGGCTTTAACACTTTGTGCATTATTTTGAAAGAGTGATTCTGCTGTAACTCCTGGTACAGAACAGCCACTCCCCGAACTGTGTTAATTTGTGAAGCTAAGGAATTTCTTCTCATTTCTTTCCCATTGTCTCTTAAGGAAATTTGCACTGTTCAACCTTCCTTTGCCAAGGGAATAATGAAAATTGAAGGTTTAGAAATGCTTGTTCAATGGTTGACTGGTAGTTTGTTTACAGTGCGGTGGGTTGAAAGGCAGTTCCAGGCATTCTCTTCTGTCTGGGTCAGGCACTGCCAACCCTGACACAACGGCAGCTCTATTGCCAAGACTCTAAGGCCTGAGGGAGGGCCTTTGGTGACAGGGACCCTTGGATGGTGCATTTGTTGGGGTTCTCCAGAGAAATAGAACCAGTGGAGAAAGAGCCAACTATCTCTCTCTCTCTCTCTCTCTCTCTCTCTCTCTCTCTCTATATATATATATATATATATATATATATATATATATATATATATATAAATTCATATATATATATATATATATATATATAGACAGAGATACAGAATACAGATATAGATAAATGGAAATAGAATATAGGCATAGAATATCTAT
>NW_017731418.1:3026436-3032404 GCF_001890085.2 Hipposideros armiger
TAAATATCTTTTTGTTTTCCGATGGTCTTAGGCGACCCCTGTGAAAGGGTCGTTCGACCCCCAAAGGGGTCGCGACCCACAGGTTGAGAACTGCTGCCCTAGACGGCTATATTCATTTCCTAGGACAGCCATACCAAAGTATTAAAAACTAAAAACTGCATGGCTCAAAATAACAGACATTTCTTGCCTCACAGTTCTGGAGTCTAGAAGTCCTAAATCAAGGTGTCAGCAGGGATGGTTCCTTCTGAGAGCTCACAGGGAGAATCTGCTCCATGCCTCTCTCCCAGCTGCTGGTGTCAGCAGGCAATCCCTGTTTCTTGGTTTGTAGATGCATCTCTCCAATATCTGCCTCCATCTTTACATGTCACTTGCCCTGTGTGTCTCTGTGTCTAAATTTCCTTCTCATGAGGACACCAGTCATATTGGATTGGGACCTGCCCTAATTATCACATCTTAATTTGATCATGTCTGCATAAACCCCAGTCCCAAAAAAGGTCACATCCACAGATACCAGGGGTGAGGGATTCAAGATAGCTTTTGGGGAAATACAATTCAACCCATAGTAATGAATCTAATGAGGTCTCCCTCTCTGGACTGTGAGCTGCTGAAGGACGGGCATTCACCTTATTCATTTGGTATCGCCAGTGCCGAGCACCATGCCTGGCAAAAAGCTCACGTCCCATCAGTGCTGAATGAACGAATAAGTGATAGCCTTAGCCAGATCGGTATGATAAGGGTTATTAGGCCAAAAATCTGAGTGCAAAATCCTAGCTGCATTCCTACCTGGGTGGTCTTTGGCAAGTCTTTTACTTCCTCTGAGCTACAATTTTCTCCTCTCTGAAATGGATATAATCAACATGTAGGATGGTGGGAGAAGCCAAGAAGGCAGAGTATACAAAATGCCTGC
This sequence comes from Hipposideros armiger, assembly GCF_001890085.2. Classification (NCBI taxonomy): domain Eukaryota; kingdom Metazoa; phylum Chordata; class Mammalia; order Chiroptera; family Hipposideridae; genus Hipposideros; species Hipposideros armiger. The sequence goes on from NW_017731418.1 coordinate 3,027,344, forward strand.
CCCATCATAAGTGTTCAGTGGTGGCATTACTTTTAAAGGCAATTCCTGACTTAACCCTATATTCTACTCTCCATTTCACTTTTTTTTACATCGCCTTCATTCCATCATATCAATTCTTTGAGACTTTCAAAAACCTCACACACCAGTTAATGTAACTATGCTGATCACAATGCTTTCAGTGGGCAGTGACAGAAACCCCATTCAAAATCATTCATCAAAAGCAGGGTGGAGGATGTTAGCTCATATAATGCCCCATTGTAGGGGCTTTAGGCAGGGCTTAATCCAGAGTGCAAACAGTGCTATCAGGGATCACCTGTTTCACAAACAGGCCCTTGGCAGTAGCTACCAGCAGCCTCAGACTGAAATCCTCCTAGCCTAACAACCCCAAGGGGAAGGCATGGCCTTTTCTGGTTGCAACATCAGAAAAGATCCAAAGAAGATCCTAATTTGCTTTATTTGGATCATGTTTCCTATCAGAACCAGTCACAATGGCCAAGGGCCTAGGATACGTGGATTGGCCAGTTCTGGGTCACGTGACAGGGGAAGGGTAGCGTGAGCCTCCCATGGAATGGGTTCCCTACAGAAAAGAAGGTCCCATTTCAGAAACAGGTACTGGAGAGATTTAAGTAAGAAATGCCCCTGACTCTTGAAACTGTCCATAGGACAGAAAGACCAAAGATAAGGCTAAAAACAATCAGTTTTCTGCAAAGGTACTCAGTGAAGTTTTTGGAAAAATAAAAACAGAAACCATAGTTACATAGAATAACATGTTCCTTCAATACAGTGGCATCGATTCCTGCTAGCGATGAGGAGGGCTGGTGGGAGTGACACAGCCTGAGAGGCCGATCAGTATTATCAGCTGTTCACAGTGGGGTGTCCCTGCCTGCAAGGGAGACTGGAACATGGCCAGGTGAGGTGACTCTTTATGGCTATAATCAGGTCCCACTACGCCAAGGACAAGGAGCAGGGTAGGGCACAGAGGAAGTTCTGTGGCAGGGATGATGGTGTGTCCACGTGTCCCTGTGCTGAGCACAACCCTGTCCGAATCCACTTAGGTTCACCTCACAGTGGTGGGTTTTTTTTTTTGGTTTTTTTTTTTTACTTATTAGTTTTATACTAGACTCTGGCTTTATGAAAAATACCCCATAACTCAGGTTTAATTTCCCTGGGGAAGACAGATTTGAAATAACCATCAAATCTTTTTTTACCTCTTTTTTGCTACTCTAAGCAAACTGGGAAATATTTCCCCCTGAGGGACGATAGTTCGGTCATTCACAGAATAATCATTTTAATGCTATTTGCTCCTTTTTTTTTTTAACTTTCCAACCAGTGTTTGCATACAGCTTTCCTCATTCTATATTTTTACATTTTTTTAATGAGTAAAACAGATGATATGTCCATGTTTAGGATAATGGCCAAGGGTAGATGTAAATGAAATGACTCATTGATGGAATGAGCTGGCATTTATAAAGTGCTTGACAATTTATCTTGCAATCTCATTTTATTATCACTCAACCACAAGAGGTGTTATCCCCATTTTATAGATGAGGAAACTGAGGCCCACAGAGGTGAATTAGCTCATTAAGTCACCACACATAGACTTGAACCCAAATAATAATAGCTGACATTTACTGTTCTAAACACTTTGCATGCAGTGTCTCTTTTAACCCTGTCAAAAAATTTGTGAGGTAGGTTATGGTCATCATCCCCACTTACAGATAAAGAAATCGAGGCTTAGAAGGTTAAATACATTGGTGGAATCAAACTCAGATCTATCTCACTGCAAAGCTGCATCTAAATGCAGAGCTTTCTCCAGGCCTCACTTGGCTGTGAAAGCGCCAGATCAGGTGGGGAGATGAAAGTGAGGGCTGGACCTCGGGCCACAGAGCAGAGAGCAGTCAGATCCACCCACTGCTCTGCGGAGAGGCCTTCGCCTGCCAAACCAGCTCTGTGGATGAACTATTTCCAGACCTTGGGCATTCAGAAACGCTGAGGCAACCTGGATGGAGCCCAAATGCTGAGAAGAAGGGGCCCAAATGACAAAATACCAGAATGAACTGCTGCCTGCTGGCCTCACCCGCTGAAAACTTGGGAGCCCCTATGACCACAACGATGCTGTAGACAGAAAGAAATGTCTGGTAAGCAAAGAGGTCCGTGCAGGTCCCACTGCAGCCAACAGTCGTGGTGCGTGCCCCTTCTCTCCTATGGGGTGTGGACCAACGCGGACATGGGGCAGGCAGCTGATACACAGCTAATTCTTTCACCAGCAGCAAAGGGCAGCCCTGGCACCTCTCACCAGCTCTAAGCATCCTCCTCCAGCCTCCTTTAAAGGACAAAGCACTCACTTTTACAAGTTCATCAAAACCCTGACCATGGATGAGAAAGAAAAAAAAATACTCCATTAATTAAAATCTCAAAAGATGCCAATGGTAATAGCCTGCAGGTGCTTCCTTGCTATGCAAATCCAATCGGGAGACCAGACACCCACGATCAGTATAAGAGTCACAGGTGCTATGATTAGGCCTGGGAGCATGTAGCTGGGACAAAGAAGATTTTTCATTTTCCTGAAATCCCAAGCTTTGAAGGAAATTAAATAATTAATGAGAAGTAAGGCGTTCCCTGCCTTCCCNAGGCCTGAGGGAGGGCCTTTGGTGACAGGGACCCTTGGATGGTGCATTTGTTGGGGTTCTCCAGAGAAATAGAACCAGTGGAGAAAGAGCCAACTCTCTCTCTCTCTCTCTCTCTCTCTCTCTCTCTCTCTCTCTATATATATATATATATATATATATATATATATATATATATATTTACAAATTCATATATATATATATATATATATATATAGACAGAGATACAGAATACAGATATAGATAAATGGAAATAGAATATAGGCATAGAATATCTATATCTGTCTATATACACATATATAGACAAATATGTATCTACATATACACATAGAGAGAGATCTACATATAGATATCTATATATATATATCTATCTTCTATCTATCATCTGTCTATCTACTATCTATCTATCTATCATCTATCTAGAGAGAGGAGGGGAGAGAAAGAGAAAATTTACTTGTTTATTTTTTTTAAAGATTTTATTGAAGGATTGGGGGAGGGGAACAGCACTGGGGAATCGACAAGTTGCTGTCCTTTTGTTCTTCAGTCTAGTTGTGGAGGACGTCGCTTCCCTGGCCCATATTGGTGTTATCATTGTGCTCTTCCCTGGTGAGGCAGATCGGTTGCCAGTCACTGGACAGCCGCTCACGGAGCCTCATGCCGGCTGCCAGCCACTCAAGGTAGATTACAGGAACCCAATGTAGCTTCACTGCAGCCTACCCCGTTGCCGGCGACTCACGGCTGCCCAGCTTCAGGTCGAGCTGCTGTTCACCATCTTAGCTGTAGAGGGTGCAGTGTCACTGGCCCTCATGTGGGATCCAAAATGGGGCCCTGCTGCTCAGAGCTGGCATCCCAAGTTAACTCTTAACCAACGCGCCACTCGGCTGACCCGAGAAAATTTATTTTAAGGAATTGGCTCACATGACTGTGGAGGCCTAGCCAGTTCAAAATCCTTTGGAACAGGCTGGAAAGTCCAGGGAAGGATTTCAGTTTCAGTCCAAAGGTAGTTTGCAGGTAGAATACCCTCTTTTTCTAAGGATGTCTGTCACTATTTAATGATAATGCCTTTCTTTTTATTGAATGCTGAGCATTTCAGGTACATTTATCTCATCGACTCATTCTAACAACTCATCTTACAGATGAGAGCCTGAAGTTCAGAGAAGTTAGCTGACCTCCCCAAAGTGACACAGCCAACTAGCATTCTAATCCAGGAAGTTTGACTCTGAAGCCCCAAAGCCCAAATTCTTAACTACCATACCTGATAAAAACATACTAGGGACACTGTGACTTGAATTAAATCTCTGTATTTAAGCCAACCAGCAGGTCAGAAGTACCCACTCTGTTATATGTTCTTAAAGGTACAAAAAAAAGTAAAAAGTGAGATTGGGGCCTTGGCCTTGAGGTGTTGTTGATGGTCTAGTTCACAGGAAGACACCCACTGGGGAATAATATGATTGACATTGCCCCCTTCTTTGGGAGTATGGAAAGTTTAAGTTTATCCACAGGGAAAGCTTTAGCTATAAGAGCTTCACCATTTTTAATGAGTTGGCATTTTGCTCTCCCAACACATCAGCAGGTGAATGCATTTTATTAGAAGAGTTCTGTCGCTGTTGAGAGAGAGACAGTCGAAACTAAAGAAGTTGAGCCAATGCTTAAAATGCTAGGCAGCAGGTCCAAATCGTAGCTAATCACTACCCTAGGCAAATCGCTGAATAATTCAGACTTTATTTCCTCTCATCTTGAGTCTTCTCCCACATCTGTGCTGCTTACCTGACTCGCAGGAATGGGTGGGGGTGACGGCTGGTCAAATAAAAGTGCTGTCACATTCAGCAACCAGGGGCTGTCTGCCTTCACCGTGTTATTAAGATAGGACATCAAGACATGGCTTCAACATTAATCACAAGAGTCATCATGAGGCCTGCATCCTGGAAAGAGAACAGCCTTGGAATATAAAGGAAAGGGCAACGCCCTGGTATGAGCTGTCTGCTGCCTTCAAGCACTTGCTTGTCCAAAGCAAATAGTGGGGCCCCAGGCAGCCAGTTGGGCCAGAGTGTGTTCAGAGGGCAGGGAAAGGGAAAGTTATCATATAGGATGGGTCCTGTTGCTGGGCACGACAGAACCTTCATCACTTCACATTGCTGTGGCAAATAGTGCTGGGAGCTGTGGCTAAGAGGAGCCTACCTGCGAGATGGAATGGAGAGGGTGGGACTCTGTCTACAGAGGTTTGTCCCAGGAGGGCAGCTGGGTGGACCACAGGCAGAGCAATCTTAGGCAAGATTCATGTAAACATAGGTTCCCAGAGGCGGGACCCTAGATCAGCAGTTCTCAACCTTCCTAATGCCACCACCCCTTAATACAGTTCCTCATGTTGTGGTGACCCCCAACCATAAAATTATTTTCGTTGCTACTCTATAACTGTAATTTGGCTACTGTTATG
>NW_017731418.1:3037204-3113094 GCF_001890085.2 Hipposideros armiger
CACCTCTGGTATTTTGGAAGGTGCTGGAAACACAGCATGAAGGTAGATAAATTTCCTGCTCTCATAGTGCTTACAGTCCAGAGTGAGAGACAGTGATTAATGTGTCAACAGGTAGGTTGAGGTGCTGTAAAAAAGAAAGCAAGGCGATGGACAGACAGTGTGGGGGGGCGGTGAAGACTACCTTAGACTGTGTGGTCACCCTGAGGCAGTGCCACTTAAACAGATACTTGAAATAACAAATAAAGCCAGGCCAAGAGCTAGGCTCAGGGCATTTCGGACAGAGGACACTGCAAGTGCAAAGGCCCAGAGGCTAGATCAGACCTGATGAGTTCAAGAACAAACAGGAAACTTGTATGATGGTCCCTTAATGTGGGAGACTGGAGGATGGGGAGGTGCAAGAGGTAGGCAAGACAAATGATCTGAAACCTACTAAGGACATGGTAAGATGTTTGGATCTTATTCTAAGCGCTTGGGAAGATTTTAGGGTATTTTAGCAAGGGGGTCATATAATCTGCCTTCAATTTCTGAAAGTTAGCCCTGGCTGCTGTGTGGAGAATGGCTATGGGGATGAGTAGCAAGAAAAAGAAGGGACAAAAATATTCAGTGGGACCAAGAGTCCACCTTAGATACTATTGCCTCTGATATAGCCCAATGACACTTTTGATTGACCTTCCAACATAAGTACAGTAGTCAGTATTTTCAGAACGGATTTCTCTATTGTATGACAGAGTTCCATCATTTCAGACTTTTTGGGGTCTTGAGGCAGTATTTTTATAAACTGATCTACCTCTTTATCCTTCTAGGGGCTCAGGAGTGGACCTGGAACAAGGAGAATTAACTGTGAAGAACGAAGGATGTCAGCGGGCCAGGCTGACCAGTGAAATAGTTTCGTCTCCCCCAAGGCACATACAGGCTGCATAATTGTGTCCTTGAAGCACTGAAGACGTGAGTGCTCTGTAATGTCCAAGAATGTGGCCACCGTTCCAAGGTGATGTGCTTCGGGAATGGTGAGCATGTGGGCAGGGCACCATCAGCCCTTGAATGTGGGGGCTATAGGGAAGAAAGGCTAAAATAAATTCTGTGTCTCCATGTTTTGCACCAACTGTTCACATTCGCATTGAGGAACTGCTATGGTCTGAATGTTTGTATTCCCCTCAAATTCATTTGTTGAAATGCTAACCTTCAACGTGATGGTATGGGGTGGTAGGGCTTTTGGGAGGTGCTTACGTCATGAAGGTAGAGCCTTCTTGACTGGCATCAGTACCCTTATAAAAGGGCTCCAGAGAGATCCCTCACCCCTTCTACCATGTGAGGACACAGTGAGAAGGCACCAGCTGTGAACCAGAAAGAGGGCCCATAGCCAACTATGCTGGCACCATGATCTTGGACTTCTCAGCTTCCAGAACTGTGAGAAATAAATGTTTGCTGTTTATAAACTACCCAGTCTATGGTCTTTTGTTCTAGCAGCCTGAATGGACTAAGATAGGAACTGAGGCTATTTTTCAGACTTTGGACTAGGATCTCACTGAGCAGGGAGACAGTGCTTGTTCGTGTTGGGAAGTAAATCTAGATTCACTTCTATTGGGTCTTCAGAAAAGTCATGATGTATTTTGTCTGTTTTTCAAAGGTCATTTATTTATATAAAGAACAAAGTTCAATTAATGATATATTGCCCATTTTGTTCGATAACCTTTTGCCAACTTTCAGTGAGCTTCATACTTCCTCGTTCTTAAAAGAACCTGTCTTCATTTGCGAAAAACTGAACAAGGTGCTGATTTACAGCCTCATCTGAATTGAACGTTATATCATACAAGGTGTTTTGAAGAGAGCGAAACAAGTGGAAGTCTGACGGCGCAAGGTCAGGCAAGTATGGTGGGTGTGGCAACACATCCCATCCAAGCTCCAATAATTTTTGACGGGTGATCAAACTTGTGTGTGGTCTCGTGTTGTCACAATGGAACACAACTCCTTTACAATTAAGCTCTGGACATTTCTGGATGATGGATTCATTCAAACTGTCCAATTGCTGACAGTACACATTCGAATTGATAGTTTGGTTCCTTTGGTAGGAGCTCGAAAAATACAACACCTTTAAAATTCCACCACAATGAGAGCATAACCTTCCCCTGATGAATGTCTGCCTTTGATGTCGTTTGAGGCGAATCATCACATTGGGACCAAGACCGTTTGCACACCACATTGTTGTAAACAATCCACTTCTCATCACCAGTTATCGGTCCCTTCAAAAAACGATCATTTTCCTCATGTTTAATGAGCATATTGCAAATGTCTATACGTGCCATCAAATGAACTTCTTTGAGTTATGTGGAACCCAAATATTGAGCTTGCTTATGTATCCCAGCTTCTTCATGTGGTCATGAATGCTTGAATGATGGATGTTCAATGTTTCTGCAATCTCTCGTGTCATGTAACGTGAGTTTGACTCAATCAATGCCTTTATTTTGTCGTCATCAACCTCGGTGGGCCTCCCTGACCGAGGAGCGTTGTTGAGATCAAAATTACCAGCATGGAATTTCGTGAACCATCGCTAGCACTGATGTTCTTGTAGAGCATTGTCACAGTAAACTTTATGCAACTTTTCACAAGCTTGACGCACGTTCTTCCCTTTATGGAAGTAAAACAGTAAAATATGGCAAAAATGCACAGTTCGGTCTTCCATCTTCAACTTGTTGTAAAATCTCCAAAACTTAACCAAATCGCTCAATTTTTTTTTATTTTAGAATGAAGCTAGAGCAGTCAGCTGTCAAATGACATAGCAACAACATAGATGTGAATGACTCTAGTGCTTCCAAAAATGAACTAGTGCCATCTGTTGCAAACATGCGTCATGACTTTCCCAAAGACCCAGTAGCTGGGAGGAAGCAGGCAGAAATTCAGAATTGTAGGTCCCTGGCCTGGGAAGATGGACCAGAACATGAATCACAAATCTCCATCACTTCTCTTGGCAGATAGAAAATTGGCATTTTGGAGGAAAGTTCTGCATCACTCAGACTCCATAGGCCCATGCCTTGCTGAGCTCTGCGCTCCATCTAGTAGGCTGCAAAGAACGCTCAACACTGGACCTCTGGGCCATGTGTCCGCTGGAGCCATGTGAAGCACCGATGACAACTTTGTGCCAGAATGGTGACAAGAGGCTCTTGGGAGAAAACCATTCCAGAGAGAAGGAAGAGGCAGCACTAAGACCCAGAGGCAGGCTGAGGCGGGCTGCATTTATTGATAGCACCTGGCAAACAGATCAGAGCTGCTGGAATGGAGCACTGGGACAAATAGGATAAGAGGAAGAAAGCAAAGCTGACAGAGTTGCTGAGGGTCAAATCATGGAGGCTTTGGGGACAGGCTCACTTTGTTGCTAGGAAGGAAAACTGATTTCTGCCCTTCGGAGTAAATGGCTTTATGGGAAACAGTGAGGCTCTATGGGTAAGGGAGATAGGAATGCATGGAGAGAATGGAAGCCATAGAGTAGCTGGACTTGCAGAAGGCACTGGAACTGGAAGATTGCTCGAGATCCTACAATGGCTCCCCAGCACACGCACAGTAACATCCTAAGTCCTTCCTGGCCTGTGCGATGCTCTCGCCCCCGCTACCTCGCTACTTAACTTCCACTCACTGTCTCTTCCGCTCACTCCTCTCAGGCCACATTGACTGCTGTTCCTTGAAGAGCAAGGACGTTGTGGGCTCAGCGCTTTTGCCCTGTGTCTGTGAGCTTGGTTTTCTTTTTTAAATGTATTTATTATGAACCCCTTTACCCCACTGGAATATAAGCTCCAGGAGGCCAAGAACTTTGTCTAATGCTGAGAACAGCACCTGAAACATGGAGGATGCTCAAGAAAACTGATAGAAAACAATGAATCAATAAACGAGTCCCCAGAAGTCCTAGGGCTTAAGATATCTTGTTCTTTCATAGCAGCAGGGATTTGGATCTTCATTTTAATTCGCCTCCATCAGTCTCTGTTTCCCGTTATTCCCAGGCAATTCTCTCCCCATCCACTTGCCGAGGTTTTCTCTCGCAGCGTCACTGACTCATCGCCATGGCTTACTCACAGCTCCCTGCTTACTCATTGCCTTTCCCTGTGCATCTGTCCAACTCCTGCTCCCTGTGCTAACCTCCCCACGCTCCCTGAATTTCCAGCTGAAATTCCAGAGGCAGAGAAGCTCACTGGGTCAGCCCATTCCCCGTTTTAGGCAGAGATTTTGGACCTTTGAGTTTGTTCTGGGCCATACGTCCATGCTGACTCAATCAGCGAAGGCGCAGGCACAGAGCACGGCCATCTAGATGTAGAGACCTCTTATTCCACTCAGCAGAGGCACAGGGATGCACCAAGTGGCCTTTAATGACCCGTTGACCAAAGCCTGAGGTCCAGGCTGAGTTAATTCATACTTTAGGGAGACACCAAAGCTTCTGAAAAGAGTAGTGATTGACCAGATCTATGTTTTCAGAAGACCACTTGGTTATCCCACAAATGAGACAGTCGATGATGGAAGAGGATGGCGTGTGGAAGCCAAGGCCAGGGAGAGCGGATGAAGCCTCCAACCAAGCCAGTGGCAGTGAGTGTGAAGAGGAGGGAATAGGAACAAGTGGGCCTTGTACCTGAGATGTCTACCAGGGACATGAGCCTGGTGTGCAGCAAAAAGCCTGGGCCTAGCCCCCTAGCTCTGGAAGCCATACAGATATTAGTTAAAATGGTGGGCTGCATAGTATGGCAAGAGATAAGCCAAGCCAGACATCTGGGGAACTCCCTTAGATGTAAACAGCAGACCAAAGAAGAAAAACTTGATAAATGTTCTACACCGGAAATACTTATACAGATGAGTAGGTACTTAGAGAGTCAGAGCACCTGGTTAAAAACAAGGAAGGATTTCTCCTACTTGTCTCTTCTTTTCAAAAGTATGGGTCTGGGGGCGCCTGCATTAGATCCTGCTCTATTCCAAACCCCAAGTTTCTAGTGTGACTTTTCCCACAGAAAGTACTGATATGTCTTGGGAATTCACGATATTCTAAAAATACATCAGCTGGGCTGCAGTGCCACAATTAGTGGAGCTGCTGTTCCACGAAACCCTCATCACCATTTTGCGTAGATCAGAAAGCGGATTAACTTTGATGTCTGTCTGAAACCCCTGCAAGACACTACTGGTGGTCTGCTCCCTGCAAGCATTCAATCTTCACATCCAAGGGAAGAGGGAGAAAGTACAGGATAGGAGCCAAGCCAATTTTTTTCTCAGTGATTGAGATGAAAATATGCACCCTAGGACTCCTGACAGATTTGACGTGCATCCTGCCTCCCTACAGCCCTGAGCTCTTTCTCCCTTTGCACAAATACCTTCCCCCCAAACTCCCTTTGGATGTCACAAACACTAGCACAGCGATGAAGCCCCAAGCCCTTTGTCTGTGCCATGTGGAAATTTCCGCATCTGGTGCATGCAACCAAAACTGACGCTAACTTAAATCTAAAGGGAGTTTATTGGAAGCATACTGAGCTTGCAGAATACAATGATTACTCAAGAATCAGACTACAAGGGGGAACTACGATGGAAGCTCCCGCATTAAGGGCCAGTGGGAGATACACAAAAATGTCATCAGAACATTAGCAATGAAAGAAACCTGCTGTACCTGTGTGATCTGTCCTTGTGTCACCATCTTCATGATTCTTCTTTCTGGGAGAAAGAGAACAACTGGACCAAGTTGGAACTGTACCCATACTCAGACAACATTAGATCACTGACTTTGCAAGGCAGTGTAGATGGACGGAAAGAGCAGGTGTCTGGATTTGAATCCTGGCTGTGCTACTTTCTAGTCATGTGACCTTGAGCTTGTCATTCTTGCCATGCCCTAGCTTCCGCCTCTGCAAATGGAGAGATCCATTCATGGGGGTTGGTGAGTACTGAATGGGTACACCTGCGATGCTGATTGGCACAGGGGATGTGTTCTACAGCCTTGATATTAACATTGATAGGAATACACAGGGCCCCTCAGTTTACAGTTGAACCAAGAATGCCAAGATGAGAGGTTACTCTCTGAAAGGAATCAGGAGCTATTATCAGGGGAGGCTGAGTGGCCAAAAAACAATCACTATCTGTTGCCACATCTTATCCTTCCACCAGACTGTAGACACCTGAGGACAACAGACCCTCCTGGTCTGTTGCATCCACCAGCACCTGAAAAAATGACTGGCACATGGTGCCTGGCTCAGTGAACCTTTGTTGAATAACGAACAAATGGTGACTGCCTCCTTTTTATGTTCCCAATCAACAGGTCCAGTAACTTGCCCAGAATAGGCACACAATAGGCATTTGTTGATTGAATTTATAGGTCAGTGGGATTCTCAGAAATGGGGAGAACACTGGGATCAAAATGATACACTTGTATTTGGTAGGGCTCAGTGGCAAGAAAGTGATAAGTAACCAGTTTTTGGTGTGATGATGCTAATAAGCTATGCAAATGGCATAGATGGCCTATGACATTCTTATAGATTATTGTAATTGAACAGATTATAGCCTACCTGTTGGTCAGGTTAAAACCTTTAGATCAGCATGAGGGGACAGTGAAACTACCAGTTCCTTGCCACCTCATCTTGGAGAGGAGGGTGGCTCATATGCCCCACACTGGCACTGTTGGTACCTTATCAAGACATCCCATTCCCTGGCACAATCCACACTGGCTTTCAGAGGCTCTGTGGATGGGGTTCAGCCAGCCATTCTGCCAAGCTTGCTCATGGAGACAGCAAGATGTTATAGAGAAGCTCATCAGATAAGAAATCATGGCAGCTAAACCCTAGTCCTGGTTCAGTGTGTGACCTTAAGAAAGTTCAGGTCTCTACCTCTCAGTAATATGATCTATAAAACAGGGTAATCCTTGGCTGGCAGCTCATGAAGTGTTAAGCAAATGAAATTACATCCATGGTGATTTCACCTGGAACTCCTTCTGTTGTAAAAGACAGAACCCGACTCAAACTGGCCTCAGTGAAGAGGGGACTTTATTGGGTCATAGTTACTGAGAAGTCCATGGTAGATCCTATTTTAGGCACAGCTGACTTCAGGGACTCAAATGTAATGTCAGCATTGGATTTTATATTTCTCAGCTCTCTTTCTGCTGTCCTCATTCTCAGTCTCTAAATGGTGGTCCCCAGCAGCTTCAGAGTTTTATCCCCTCAGGTTCAAACCCAACTTTCCAGCAGCTGGGACGGATTATGGTTGGTTCAACTTGGGTCATGTGGCCAAGAAGGTGCAGCTGCATTGGATGATCAGTCCTGGGTCCCGTGCCAATCACCCCCTGTGGTAAAGGAGCTTGGTCAAAGTTAGTTATATGTTTAACTCTCAAAGATGGAAAAAAGTAAGGATTTGGGTGAGGGGAGACGCCCCGGTTTACCTCATGGATTGAGAATGAGAGTGGAGTGGTTTGACAAAAGATATCTGGGGTACTATTACCATAAAGAAAAGAGAATGTTGCTAAAATGACAAATGTGCATTACACCAGGGGACTTTTTTATCACGCAATATAAAGCATGCATCATTGTATTCCCTCTTTGCTATGAAGTCTTCTGTCCTCACCCTAACAAGCTCCTGCAAGTGCCCAAGGCAGCTGCCTCGCCCTACAATCATCTGTCTTCCTCCTCTAAACTTCTGTAGCCCGCAGGACCAAATCACTCACCAGCAACACTGGGTCATTTGTTATCTTTTTATGTATATGTCCTGTCTCATCATCCATGGGGCAGGATCCTGGAGAGCAAGGGTCAAGTCTTATTCAGCTTTGTGTCTACCGTAGCACTTTGCCTGGTGTTTGGGGCACAGCTGATAGTTCATAAATCTGCTGACAGATCAAACACCTGATTTATATGTTTCTGGAACCACAGAGGTAGATAGTAGCTTGATTCAACTACAAAACTCCAATGAAAGAGGAAACCTGTGCTCTCCACACCATTCCTGAAAGATCGTAGATCTTTTCTGGACTAAATAATGCTGCTGGGGTCAAGATGAATATCCTCTCTGCTTCACAGCCCCCAGCTGCTGGTATCATTCTCACCTGTAAAGGATTGAGAGGAGAATCTTAGTCTCAGTGGCCCAGTACACCCTTGGCAGATCATAAGCAGACACAGGCCACCTAGAAGGATGGGGGATGGCAGCTATAGGAAGAGGACGCAGATGTCTGTCTTCAGTGGCCTCCCATCCCAGGTAATAAGGCAGAGTCCCCAAGTTCCCATCAGTGGGGCTGGCCATGGCCTCTCTGCCCTGAGCTGATACTTATTTAGTCACCCACCCTCATTCATAACCCTGATATCCAATAAAGGGAACAGGGAGAGAGGAGGGATGGAAAAACAGTCAGAAAAGGTCTTCTTGTAGCTTGGATGTTAAAACAGCACTCCTCCTAAGTTAGTCATGGTCCAGAACAGCGGTTCTCAACCTTCCTAATGCCGCGACCCCTTAATACAGTTCCTCATGTTGTGGTGACCCCCAACCGTAAAATTATTTTCGTTGCTACTCTATAACTGTAATTTGGCTACTGTTATGAATCGTAATGTAAATATCTTTTTGTTTTCCGATGGTCTTAGGCCACCCCTGTGAAAGGGTCGTTCGACCCCTAAAGGGGTCGCGACCCACAGGTTGAGAACCGCTGGTCCAGAAGATTTGCCCCTTTGTCTCTAAGTCCTCTCAAACCACCCTCTGGGAGGCCAAGTGACTTGTCCAAAGCCGGGCAGCCAAGCCGGGGTTCCCTCACCTGTAAAATGGGCCGACTAATATGAGGATTAAATCAGCGAGCTACAGAGCATCCTGCTCGTGGTAGACCATCGCCAAAATCAAATCAATGGGGGAAGAACAGGAAAGGGTGGTTGCTAAAAGAGGGATGGCGAAAGAGGTCAGAGCAGTGGTGGATGGAGCAGCTGAGGTGGAAGCCAGGCAGAGGTCAGGGCAGGGGGCAGAACAGGGTTCGCAAAATCCAGTGCAACAAAAGCCCCACGCTCAAACCACCTCTCGAGCTCGGTGGTCGCAACGCGCAGCGAGGGACAGCAGGGAAGGCGGTGCGCGGGGTCCTAGGCCCCGCCCCCGCCCTGCCCCAGCTCCGCCCAGTGCCCAGTTCCCGCCTCTGGCTCCACCCTCTGCACCTCGCCCCGCCCCTCTCCCTAGCCCAGCCCCCAAGGCCCGGAAGCGAAAGCCGCTAGGCGTCTTCGCAGCGGGGTCACGGCCTGGCCCGCGCGGGCCGGGATTCTGAGAGGGCAGGGCTCTCAGCAGGTCAGGGCAGTTCCTGGCCGGCGCCATGTCCCGGAACCTGCGGACCGCGCTCATTTTCGGCGGCTTCATCTCCCTGATCGGCGCCGCCTTCTACCCCATCTACTTCCGGCCCCTAATGCGGCTGGAGGAGTACCGTGAGTTACCTCTGACCCAGCGTGGTGATCTAGCCCTAGTAACCCCCCCACCCCCCCAGGCCTCTCCACGTGGGGACTTGGAAAGATCTTGGCTCGGGAGTCAGGCTGACACGGGTTTGAATTCTGCTGGGTGCAGTTTTGTGACCGTGGACAAGTGACTCGATCTCTGGGACCCTCAGCATCCTCATCTATACATAACTATTTCTATATCTAAAATAAAACCGTGTAGCCTCCCGTGAGATTCAAAAGTTGTAAGGAAAGCAGGTCAACACTAAATACTAGTTAATACTTACAGTTAAAAACTCACGGAACGCTCACCGTGTGTCAGGTTAGGCATACCTTGGGTCGTTTAATTTCCACCACCTCCCTTTGAGGTAGGTGGTGTTACCTGTTTTACAGGTGAGGGAACTGAGGCTCAGAGGGGTTGTATAACATGCCCAAGGTCACAGCCAGTGAAGTTCAAGGTCAATCCTCCAACCCAGGTGTCTGCCTCCAGATTCCACACACTGACGCTGGGAGCGGTGATGTTGGGGGGAGGCCGGTGGAACTCTGATCTTCCTGAGCTTGAAGGTGTTTTTATTGGCAACTTCGTTTCCGCTCCCAGAGATGTCTTTGGGCGAAAATGTTTCAAACCTAAACTGTTAACCTGGGTTTTGAGTTTTTCCTCTCTTTTCTCAAATCTTTTTTCAGATTCCGCTGTCTTCATTTTAAGCTGGTTGCTCACATGGCAATGGTGAATATCCTGGGAGTAATTTACCTCCTTAATCATTCAAGTCCTATCATTCTAAAAGCCAAACTCTCCTTCCTTGAGACTTATACCTCAGCAAGGATTAGCACTTTGATACATCTGAAACCATCTGTCAGAGAGAAAATATTAGGCATTAGAGACTCATTTTGTTCTCCAGGAAACCTGAATCATCTTGAAGATGGAAGAGGGCCAACCCTGCCCCTTGAGAATATTAGCAGAGGCTGAAAGCTTGGTGATTTGAAGGCGAAAGCTCCGTGTAAATGCTCTGCCCATTACAAATGCTATAACATTTGGTTTCTTGAGGCAGAGCATTTTAAATACACACTCAGATTTCCTTGTAGCTTCTTTTCATCAGCCAAGATTTAAATGGCCTCTGCGAATTCTGCTTCTGCTTTCCAATCTATGCACCGTATACGGGTGGTAAACGGCAGTAGGAAGCCCTGTATCATCTTATCTCCATCATCTTTCCTTGTTGGGTCCCTGCCCCAGGCTATTTTATGATGGCCTCTAGAATTAAAGTTGGGACAAGGGGGTCTGCTTGGGATCCCACTAGAAAAGTTTCAGTTTTGAAGACTAGAGCAGGGGCTCTCAACTGGTGATGGTTTTGTCCCCCAGGGGATATTTGGTTCTATCTGGAGACATTCTTGCATGTCACTACTGGGGGTGGGGTGGGGTGGTGTGAGTTTGCTACCTGCATGTAGTGGGTAGAGGTCAGAGATGCTGCTAGATTTTCTGCAATGCACAGCACATGACAGCACTACCCAGCCCAAAATGTGAATGGTGGCAAAGTTGAGAAATCCTGGTCTAGATCAGATGGTCAAGGTGTGGGTTTGTGCCGTGTATACCAACAACAGTTTATAGGGATTCTCTAGAACCTATGGTTGTCTGAGTCGCTTGAGACAGACAAATCAGGCCTTTTAAGCAAACATATAGTGAGTGTGGCCACAATATCTGCATTTTAACTGGAAGACAGCCTACGCCTGTCCACTTTTCGGGTTCACTTTTAATTAATTTGGCCAACTCTCATCTGAGAGTCATAACTGATTCTTTATTTTCTTATTTTTGTTTTTTAGCTGAGCTATCCTGCCACCTGTTGGTAGCTCAGCAGCAGCTCAGCTTGGGTCATGAATTGAACCAGCGACCCTGTTGCTCAGAAATTGTACTCTTGAGCGAGCTCTTAACCAACTGAGCCACTTGACAGGCCTATAACTGATTCTTTAAACAGATAAATAATTCTAAACAGTATTTATTGAAAGCTTATTATATGTCTGGCACTTTTCCAAGCACTTCATACATATTAACCCATTTAGTTCTCATAGCAACCCTTTGCAATACTACTATGCGAGTTTCACCCCCATTTTCTTGTGGACAAACTGGGGTATGGAACAGTTAAGTAACTTGCACAAGGACCCACAGCAAATCTGGGATTTGAACCAGTGCCTTTACTCACTGTACCCTGGCACCACACTGCCACTAAAGGGGATAATGCAGAAGGGTCTAGTAGACAGGACCTTGAGGTGAGCACTTAACTTCTCTGAGCTCGGCCTGTTTCCTCGTCGATAGCAGTGCAGCTTATAGGACTGAATTTACAGATTTGGGGGTGTATTTAATGAGAACAGGTATGGAAATACCTAGTATTGGCTTATATTAGGCATCTCATAAAAACATTTTAAAAAACAAGGAGCCACAAGGGCAGAGATGTGAGACAAGGAGTTTTAAGCAGGTGGGCAGACCCAGGGCTCACTGGGCTGGCAGTAAACTGGGGTCCAGGCAGGTGAGGTGTTCCATGATTGTGCTGGGAGGACAGAGCTTCAGTTAATTCCAGCACATCCAACTAGCATTTATTTAGCTGCTTTTTCATTTTTTTTTAAACCTGGATTTTAGTAATTCCTATGTACCTGACACTGTGTTAGGTGCCGGTGTATGTGACCGACTGAACAAGACAGAGCACTTCTATCTGTGTCACTTCACCTTTGTCCAGTCCGTGTCCCCCACCCAACCTTTGGACACTGAGCTGGTCTCCCTGTTTCTTCCATGCCCCAACTACTACCCATTCTCTACCAGCAGCCACGGTGGTCTTTTTGGTTATTTTTGAGTGCCGATTTCTACCTTATTTGTATCTGTAGTAAAAAAATGTGGATTAGATGATTTTGATTCTTTGATATTGGTCAAGATTTGCTTTGTGGCTTAGTACAGGATGTGGTTTTGGGGGTAAAAGAGGACAAACGAGTTCAATTTTTGCAAATGTTTTTTATGTGCTTGGAATGATGTATATTCTCTGGTTGTTGGATACAGGTTCTACATATGTTGATTACAGATCAAGCTTCTTAATCTGTTATTTAAATATCTTGATTCCATGTTATTAGGTACACACAATCAAGAATATTCTAGAGAATTGTTTCCAATTATCATTATATAGGGGTCTTCTTTATCTCAAATATTCTTCCCCCACTCCATTTTATCTGATACAGTTACCAGCTTTCTTTTGGTTAGTATTTTCCTATCCTCTTATAGTCAGCCTTTGTTTGTCCTTAAGCCTTAAAACCACCCTAAACTGGATTTTTTTAATCCAATCTGATCATCTAACTGTTGGATTGAGTTCATTTTCCTTTATTATGTTTACTGATATATTTACATTTGTTTTCTCCATTAGATTTTGTGTTTTCTATTATTTTATTTCTGTACTTTTTTCTCCTTTTCTGTCTTCAAGGCTTCTTTATTTTTCTCCCTCTACTACATCGTTTGAAAGTTTTCCATTCTATTTTTGTTATTTTATGATGATTGTTTAAAGTTAGTCAATATCTTTCCCCTCCTATGAAATATACAAAGACCCTCGAATGCCTCAGCCTGTCCCTCGCACCCTCGGTACAACTTCAGTCCTACTTGGCGTTTATTGCTCCCTAAACCTCCATGTTTATACAGTCACTGGTTGTTTCTCTCTACCCACATTCTTTACTCAGCAGTCCTTTTTGCGTCTCCTTTCTAGTTTCAGTTTTCTTCATTTTGAAATACATCTGTTAATATTTCTTTGGTGAGAATTTATAACTGGGAGTATTCATTCATTTTGTCAGAAAATGTATAGAACTCTAGGTCTCCTGCTGTGGCTGTTGAAAAGTCTATTGTCATGCCATTTGTTCCTTGAATTTGATTATCTCACTTGATTAAAATACTTCAGTACCTCTCTGCTGTCCTCAGAGTCCAGCCAGTGGAGGATCATTGAAGTATTTTAATCTAGAGAACGAGGTGATGAGATTCACTCTTTACAGAGTCACTGTAATGTGAAGGAGGGGCTAGAGGGGTCACTGCTGGAGGCAGGAGGGCCACGTACAGGAAGGCCGTACTGGGCCTGCTGAGTGGCTCTGTTAGTTAAGAGCTCACTCAAGAGTGCAAGCTCTGAGCAATAGGGTCACCAGTTCGATTCCCAGTCCGAGCTGAGCTGCCACTGAGCTGCCAACAGGTGGCAGGATGGCTCAGCTAAAAAAACAAAAAAAGGAAGGCCGTCCTTCCTGTGGCCACAGGAGGGAGGATAGGGAGGGGTGACTGTAGCCTGGACCAGAGTGGTGATTATGGGACGGGAAGAAGTACTGAATTTGGGAGCTGTGTTCAGTAAGTAAACTATGGGGATTTGTGACTGATTAGCCAAAGGTATGTGTGTGTGTGTGTGGGGGGCACGGGGGGGGAGAGAGAGAAGAGAGAGAGAGAGAGAGAGAGAGAGAGAGAGAGAGAGAGAGAATGAATAGCACTCAACTTCCTAGCTCCAGCAGCTGAAGAGATGGTGGTCTTTGTCGTTTACTAAGAAACAAAAAGGAAGCCGTTTGGGGGCGAGAGGACGAACTAGTTCCATTTGGGATGTACTGAGTTTTAGGTATTGGGATGTGCTCTTGGAGGTTTCCCAGAGGCAGTGGGATACGCCAGTCTGGAGCTGAGATCCTGGATCTGAGCTGGAGCTAGAGATGCAGTGTCATCAGCACTGGGTGCAAATCAGAGTCATTGGAGGTAAGGGCTCCCAGGCAGCACTCGGGCTGGAAGAGACAAGCTGGCCTAGGACAAGAATGCTGGTGAACACTGTGAAGAGCAAGCAGCCAGGGGAAGGGGGGCCCTCACGGAGACCAAGAAGGGGTGGCCAGAGGGAGAGAATTAAAACCGGGAGAGGCTATAGTCACAAGCCCCATGAAGACAACTCTTCATGAAAAGGGGTGTGATCAGCAGGGTTAGGCTTCTTGGAGGCAGGACGATACGAAGTGAAAATATCCATTACATGTGTCAGGAAAAGGTAAAGGTCATAGGTCATTTTGTTAATGCTGTGGGTGGTTTAGCAGTGGGCAGCAAGCAGATCGCAGTGGACTGAAGAGTAAATAGTATATTCAGTTGACTAAAGATGTTTGGCTCTATGGGGAGGAGAATGACAGAGTATTTGCAGCAGGTCAAGGGGTGTAGGGAGTGTTTTGTTTTTGGCCGAGAGATGGGAGAACTAAGAGAGTCTCTGGGCAAAGAAAGATGCTGGAGAGAGAAGACCATCCCTAGAGTGGGAGGTGGCGTGAGACCTTGAGCTCAGATGGAGAAGAGGGCCTTGGACAGAAGGCAGGATCCCTCCTCCGCCAGCTCAGGACGGGAGGCGTGGATGCAGCTAAATTAGGTTTGATGTCCGGAAGTTGTGGGCACTTCCAGGTGATGACTTCTGTTCTCTTCCTACAGTAGAAGTCCAGTCACCTGTGAGTGAGAGGCACAGCCACTGGCCAGCCTCTCCCTCCTTGAAACCCTCTCTTCGCTGGCCTTCTGTGGCCGCCCCCTTGTCCGGTCTTCCTGGCTTGGCTCCTTGGCTCCTGCCTTTCAGCTGCTCCTCTTTGCCTCTCTTATTGGGACTTCCTCTTCCGACCATCCCTCCCACATTTGTGTTCCCCAGGATTCTGGGAAGACCTAGGGAAGACCTAGGAGAAGCCCACAGTTTTGGGAAGGGCAGGGCACACACTCAGCCCTTGAGACGTGGATCCAGTGGCTGGCGAGGGAGGAGCCAAAGCCATGTCGGGCTCAAGTGTCAGGTCAGCGGCCGTTCGGCTGGACCAGCCTGACTGATGCTGGCCAGGCTGGGCATGGAGACAGGTAGGTTCCAGGGCCTCTCGGGAATAAGCCACAAGGCAGCAGAAAGGAGGAGGAAGGCTGTTTGGGTAAAAGAAAGCCAACGAGATCTGCCATGCTTTAAAAGCAGGTGAGCCACGGTCACGAGACCGCCTCACTGGATTTCATGTGGACGTTCAGTGTGATCTTCAGCTCTTTCACTAACTCAGCCAGACTTGACTCAGCGTTGTGTGAAGTGCAAGGTCAGCGCTCCACGTGATACCTCGGCACCGACATGAGCGCTCACTGGGGGGATGGCAGTTGGCGTTGGTGGTCGGTGACCCCTGACCAGAAGTGTGGGGACCATTGTGCTTTTGGAGGGAATCCTAAACGTTGCCTTTGGCTCTCGCCCTGTGGGCACAGCCCGGCTTGTCTGACGAGCCACGTGCAGGGCGAGTACAGATGCTGTAACTGGAAACCCAATCTGTCTTCTTATCTTCAAACTAGACAGTGATCCTGAGTCTGGCCTTGTAAAAACAACATGCGTTTCTAGGCCCACCTGTGAAATGAGACCGAATAAGATCATTTTCCGTGATCCATTCATTTTTAACGAGATGTGCAGGAGCATAAAAATCAGTTTTGCCAGAAATCCTGTGCTCATTTAAGTCCTCTCATTTAGGTGACTTGTCCAAGGTCATTTAGCTTGTTAATTGTTGGGTGGACTCGAGACCCGAACTCCCCAGCCTTATCTGCTGCTTAATGGCTCCCCATCTCACCTGAGAGCAAAGAGTGCTTCATAGCAAAACGAAAGGTTCCGTGGCCGAGCTGTGAGGCCTCTCCTACCCCTCGGTTTGTGTCTTGCTGCTCTCAGCTAAAGTATATTGCACAGAGTCTGAATAGGGTTACAAGAAATCAGTTGATGTGGAAATGATTCTTACCAGAAAGGCATTTTCCCCGTCACATGCCAGGTGCTTAAAATATGCTTTTTATTCCTTTCACCATGGAGCCAAATGAGATGCACAGGCAGACGAAAGCCCTATTTTCTAACCGGCATTACATAGCTTCCTGGATCCAACTAGACTCTCTGCTGAGGTAACAACAAGTGTTTACAGGATTGGGCGGAGCCAGTGCCTCCCGTGGCCATTTGGTCCCCCTCAGCTGCTGGTGCACACTCGCCACAGTGCGTGTCTGGTTCGGGATCTCCCTGGTGCACATCTGGATGATGTCCGTGTCTAGGCATCAGCCACAAATGGGAGCACTGGTAAAGTGGTTTTTGCATTTTACATACCTACATATTCAGACACATATATACATATATAATTATATGTACATATAGTAGAACTATTACTGTTGTCTCGCTCAACTGTTTAAGAGTAAGGTGGAGACATTGTCAGCTTTTGTTCCTAAACACTTCAACATGTATTTCCCGAGAACAAGGACATTCTCTTACATAATCACAATACAATTATCCAATCCAGGAAATTTAATATCGATAACAATGCTATAATCTAATATCTAGTCTATACTCAAATGTTGCCATTGGTATAATTACTGAGATTGCCAATTGCTTTTATTTTAACTGTTTATTGGCAGGAGGAGATTGGAAGGGAAGGGGGTTCCTGAGGTCATTTTCTACACCTGGACAATATGGATATAAATACAAAGATACGTTTTCGTTTTTAAAGACTTAATAATATTAGCTGGATTCTTTTACTACCATACAAAAATCTGGTCTGCATGCACTACCAGTTTAATAATATACCTTGGCCCTTTGACTAGAGATAATGATCCTCAATTAAAACTACAAATCACACCACTGCCTTAGCACCAGGGGGCAGAGTTGGGCTTGCTGAGATACTGGAATGGGGACTTTTCTAACCAGCATTGCAAAACTCCAGGCCCAGTCGCATATTTGCGTTTTCATCATTTCGCTCCTGATAGAAGCACACTCACTACTGAAAAGTCAGTAATTAGCTTATCCTAATTTGTTCATAGTTACACCCCTGACTTCCCCGAGGTGCCCTTTTCCTGAGGTTTAGAGACATTTGCTATTTCTCTAATGATAACAAAATAGAAACCTCACTGTCAGCCTCATCGAGATGCACTTGCTAAATCCTGAGGGACC
The DNA here is from genome assembly GCF_001890085.2 of Hipposideros armiger. Lineage (NCBI taxonomy): Eukaryota > Metazoa > Chordata > Mammalia > Chiroptera > Hipposideridae > Hipposideros > Hipposideros armiger. The sequence goes on from NW_017731418.1 coordinate 3,054,510, forward strand.
ACTTTGTTTTCCTTTTAGCATATTCCGCATTCACAAACAGTGTCTTTGTGTCATTTCATGAATTTATATAAGACTGCTTTGGCCTTAGAGTATTTATAAAACATTAATGGATTAAAGAACCAGGGGATGTAGATAGGATGCTAATTCCAGTTATCACTTGGTAGGAACTGGTTCAGCAAATTGGTTCAAATTGCCTGTCCAAGCCAAAAAAAAAAAAAATGTGATTGCGTAAGGACAAGGATTATAAGGAGATTATGGTCTATTTAAAATAAATCCTCAGCCTCTCTCCAACATCATTAGCAATTAGCAAGAAAGTGTGAAGACAGATCCTTTCTCTTTCACTGGGTTCTCCATTGCGTTACATTAGGTTCAAACACAGGTATTCTGTCCTCGCCACAAAAAGTCAGCTTCCCTTGATGTTTGGCAGCCTGCCGGCTTCTTGGGCTTTGCAGTACCTGCCTCTCGGGGAATATGTTTAGGATACCAGGATGTCCAATTTTCTTACATCTGTAAGATTAGGTCTTAGAGCGCTTTCTGGCAAACAGTTATTTTTTAAAAAACTCATCTCTTCCCTCTCCCATAATATTGGAGAACGGACCTTTTAGGTGTAGAAAATTATACCTTTGTGTCCCTGGCACAGTGACATTGTCGTCTCATTGATTGGTGTTTCCTAAGAGCATGTTTGAGACAGTCATACTTTGAGACTTCCATGTTAACAGTGTATTGTAGGGCTCCGTCCTCCAGGACTTGAACGTCTCAGGAAATGAGATCGCCTTTTGTGTTGAGTTATTTTAGAAAGCCTGACACCCTAGCGGTTCCACGATCACTCTTGATGGAAGAAGTCTTGGGTATACTTTGGTCCAGGGGGGTATTGGTTGCAGTTCACCTGTGTTTTTTCAGAGGGACCCAGTGAAACCAGTGGGCCGTGGTCTGTAATGGCTTCATTATGCTCTGTCTTCTCCCTGTCTCTCTTAGAATTGGATATCAAGATTCACATAATCCCTATTGCTTAATGTTTTATTTGCCAAAGCAAAACTTAGCATTGATAAAACTATCAGGTAGGTCACTTAGGATTGACTTTCTGTCACTTTGCCGGAGAAGCAAATTCAATGAATATTCGATTTGGCAAAACCCTGTTTCTTGTACTTTATGCTTGTGTACTTTATGAGAATCCAGAGGCCAGAATAAAGAAAATGGCCTAAGATTAAATAAGAGCTAAATGTGGATTTAAAGAAACACTGTCAGCCTGATTAAAACAAAGGTCTGATTGCAATATTTAATTACTGTAATTTAGTAGTAAACATCCTTTGGCTCCAAGTCCTTCTCCTGAAGACGCCATTTGTTAAGATACTTAAAATAATAAGTCTTTGTTTCCACAGACCTTGAGTTTATTCTAAATCACTTAGAAAGATGTGTCAGAATGCTTGAAGCCCACAGACATAAAATGCCCAATTTCTGTTGGCCCTTGCCTGTTGGACATCTCCAAAGAGACCCGCTAAGCTGCTGTAGCTAAAACACACTGTTTAATTGGCACAGCACCTGCAATCAATTAGGGAGACTTCAATTACCCAAACCAAAGCCACCCACCCAAAGATTAATTTTCTGCTCTATTTCCTATCGAAAACATAGCATATTTAGCTCTGGGCCTCGTCCTTCAGTGGAATACATTTTAGACATGTAAACTACATCATTTTCTTGTTAATTGTACTTGTCCCTTCAATTCAGCAGCCTTCCCCTCTTAATGTCACGCCCACCAGTTCTTTCAAAATTGTTCTTTTTCTGTTGTGTTGCCTTTTCAAAAATGCTGAGTGCACAGAGAAAAGATTTTAGTTGGGAGCTTTTCTTCTGAAGCACAGCTTTCTTTCTCTTACTGCAAGTACCCATTCTTTTTGCTGTAGGATCTAACTTCTGTAACTTAAAAGCTTTGAGTAATGGCGTCTTTGAATGTAATAGCACTCATGTATAGATTGGTTTCTAGTTGCCTCCTGTCATTGTCCCATGTAAATACAAAGATGTCCACCACCACTGCCCTCCCCCCTTGCTAAAGAGTCATTTCTGTTGTGTTTCTCAGAGAAAGAACAAGCCGTAAATCGAGCTGGTATTGTTCAAGAAGACGTACAGCCACCAGGTAATCTTAAAAATCAAAACAAAGCCTTATTTGTACTGTTGTGTTGTGTGTGTTTTGGGGGGTGTCTGCTTCGCAATGGGAGAAGTCTTTTCAGTTTAGAGGCTAGATTGTGATTGTACTATTTATTTCACAACAGTTGCCACTTTATAGGTGCTACCCGAAGATTTCATTTTAATATTTTACTCCAGAATACGTTTTGCGAGTTTGCACGTTCCTCGTTTGCATTTGGTAAGTGGGCATAAAAATGGAACATGTGCAATGCAATACGAAGTGTGAAGAGCTGTTTTGCAGACTTATTTACAAGCACCTATTTAAAAACTACCCTTGTGGGAAAATACTGTTTACTTGTGAGCTCTTTTAATTGATGCGGGATTCTGCTTTATACAAAAGCTCAAAAGTTCCCTTTATGGCTGGATGGTTAGTAGTTACGTTGAGATGATCCAAGTTGGCTGAGAATGAGAGGTTTCCAGCTTATTAACCCAAACTCTTGTAATCTGTGGCAAGATTCTTTTTTATTGAGTTGGATTTTAACTAGGCCAGATACATATCTTCTTGCTGTGGGGCAATTTCTGAGCCATTTAAAAGTTCCCCCTGGCTGCCGTGGCTTCAGCCGTTGCATTCCGGGGCTCCGACAGCCTGCCCCCACTATCAGACTGCACGTCAACGGCACAGCTCAATGCCGATGTCATTTTGTTTGTTGGTGGTTAAGGGAAGTGGTAGGAAGTTTAAAAACAAATCCTGTTTTTATTCATGTTTCTTTCTGTAGGGTTGAAAGTGTGGTCTGATCCATTTGGCAGGAAATGAGAAGGCTGTCGCCAACTCAGGTTGTGAAAGTAGACGTCGTCATGCTTCCGAGTCTGCAGCAAGTCCAATACCTCAGGTCGCTATTGAACAGTGGCTGGAGAAGGAAACTCTACCGCCGTAAACAAGAGCGCTGAGCACGGGCACAAGGATTAGCATTTCCCTTCATAAGTATCAAAAGCGCCCTGGAATAAATCACCATTAGGAAGGTTATAATGATTCGGAGTACTGTCTAAAAATGAAGCAGTCTCACCCAGCTGTGTTTGGAGATTTTCTCACTATTCAGTCTCTATTACTTACCCAACTGTGCTGTGATACGAATGTAAGCAACCAGGACACTTGGGAAGATCCTAGTCTTGTTTTGCCATCTTCCAAATTGGAAATTTCAGTGAAAAACCACCATGCTGAGCAGCCTCGTAGGGCTCGTTGAAAATGTTAAAAGTTCATAAAACGCTTCGAGGACAAGGTTCATTTGTAGTCTTTAAGAATAATGGTTTAGCTGAACTATCTTGTCGAAGATTGCTGCATCTTGGAAAATAAATAAATGTGAAGCAAGTCCAACTAAATGGGAATGCATGCATAGTAGAAATCAATGTCGAATGAACAGAAGTGAAAATGTGTATATTAAAATGATTTCTTTTTACTTCACAACAGTGTAAGTTTTTTGTAAATCCTTTCTTATAAAGTCATTAAATTATACCAAGAAGTACTATTTGATCAGACTACATTTGACTAGATATTTGATTGTGTGGTGTTATATACAAGGAAAAATTTTAAAGGTAAATAGCAAATTTGTTGAGACAAACATTTATCGAATGCAATTCTCTACCAGGTAGGTGCTGCAAAGATGAGCTTGAGAATACCTACTTCTCTCTCCTAGCCCCTAATTTTTTATTTTTCAATTACAGTTGACGTACAATATTATGTTAGTTTCAGGTGTACAACAGAGTGATTAGACATTTATATACCTTACAAAGTGATCACCCCGATAAGTCTAGTACCCACCTGGCACTATACATATAATTACAATATTATTGACGATATTCCCTATGCTGTACTTTACATCCCATGACTATTTTGTAACTACCAATTTGTACTTTTTTATCCCCCTTTTTCACCCATCCCCCTAACCCCTTTTCCATCTGGCAACCATCGAAATGTTCTCTGTATCTATGAGTTTGTTTCTGTTTTGTTTGTTCATTTATTTTGTTTTTTAGATTCCACATATAAGTGAAATCATGTGGTATTTTTCTTTTTCAGCATGGCTTATTTCACTTAGCATAATACCCTCTAGGTCCATCCATGTTGTTGCAGATGGCAAGATTTCATTCTTTTTTACGGCAGAGTAATATTCCATTGTATGTATGTACCACTTATTTATCCATATTGATGGTCACTTAGGTTGCTTCCATATCTTGGCTATTGTAAATAATGCTGCAGTGAACATATGGATGCGTATGTCTTTTTGAAGTAGTGTTTTGAGTTTCTTCGGATAAATAACCAGAAGTGGAATTACTGGGTCCTTCTTTGTGTCTTGTTATAGCCTTTGTTTTAAAGTCCATTTTGTCTCGTATAAGTATTGCTACCTCAGCTTTTTTTGTTTCCATTTTCATGAAGTAATTTTTTTCCATCCCTTTCAGTCTGTGTGTCTTTCTATCTTGAGTCTCTTATAGCAGCATATGTAAAGGTCTTGTTTTCTTAATCATTCCGCCACCCTGTCTTTTGATTGGAGCATTTCATCCATTTACATTGAAAGTAATTGTTGATAGATATGTAGTTATTGGCATTTCATATTTTTTTATCTTTTTTTCCTTCTTAAAGAAGTCCCTTTAACATTTCTTATAACCTGGTTTGGTGGTGGCGAACTCCCTTAGCTTTTTCTTCTCTGGGAACTGTACTTCTTTAGATGGGCTGCCTGATGACTATATTTTATTGTGAACTGGGAGTTTGCTTAACAGACAACTGGCACAGTTATGTAATTACTGTCAAAAAGAAATAGGATTGTTCCAAAACCAAAGTCATCACTTTTGGTAGGCATTCCCTAACATTTAATTGACTGATCGTTAACAACCCAATAAAAGAAGTTGATTCATGCGGGGTACATTTGACCACTATTTTCCTTGGAGGAGCACCAAGAAGTTGTGTAACTTAAAGTCAGATGTCTTGTGGGTGCTTAATTGAGATTTCTTTACGACTGAGGCAAGCGTGTGTACCATCTGCTTTGGAAGATAGCCAGGCTGAAAGGACTGTGTCTGAGTGTCGTCAAGGGGAGCTCTGGGGCTTCCACAGCCTGTCTGTCAGATGGAACAGACGCAGTTTAGTCTCCTGAGTGGGATCTTTGTCCCGGGCTTGACCCTGAACTTTGCAGAGATACAGGGGCCCTCTGTTCTGCTTCATTGCCTTGATGTTTATAGAAGGGTCACTTCACATTGTCAGAGGTGTAACGTCAGCTTCTGCTGCCCACACATGACAAAAGCTGGGTTGTAAGAGATGCTACTGATGAGGACTGATGGAGGGCCTTGCAGTTTATTGATCCCAGGTGTGCCACCAGGAAAGCATTCAAAAGAGAGGATCTCAGTCAAATACACTAAGGAAACACAGAGTTAACATTAGGTTTGTTTGCTTCTAATTTGATGATTTTCAAGAGAGGCATAACACTTCCCAAATGCATTTGATCGCAAAATATTTTTCATGGCTTATCTTCTGGGACTAGTGACCAACAATATTCTTTTGGGGAAATCTTCCTTTAGACCGGTAGCTCTCCAAACTTCTTGGTCTCAGGAAGCTTTAATGCTCTTAAAATGTTTTGAGAACTCCAAAGTGATTCTCTTTATGTGGATTATAGCTATAGATACTGTGTTAGGAACTAAAACAATTTTTTAGAATATTTATTAATTAATTTAAGAATATCAGTAACAAAACCACTAGGTTAGTATGATATTTTTGCATGAAAAATATTTTCTAAGACAAAAATACTTTTTGCGAATATTTTTAGTGCTCGGCGTAATAGAAGACAGCTAGATTCCAACATCACCTTCTGCATTTGATCTTGTCATGTGGCCTCTGGAAAACTCCACTGTACACACTCATAAGAAAGTAAGAGTAAAAAAGGCAAAAAAGCTCTAGCTTTAGTATTGTAGAAATAGTATTGACAGTGCTGAGCCCCTGAAAAGGTCTCGGAGACCCCTAGAGTTTCTTGGACCACACATTGTGTCAGGGTTTTTCCCACCTGGATTTAGTCAGACCTTTTGAGGAATGTGTATCTGATTGCATTAGTTTCCTCAAAGAATATTTGTAGAGAACTGCTTTGGCGTGTCCATATTGCAGGAGATTATAAGGAAAGGGGAGAAACTGATAATATTTCTTACTGTTGTTACTGAAATGAAGTTGGATCCTTTATTGTTGATGTCAAAAAATAATCCTGTTTAAGGAAGACTTGGGTTGACATTTTTTAAGTCTCAGAACCAGAAATAGCCACACTGCTGAACAGTTGGTACATTTACTCAGAGAAAAATGATTTATGTCACTTTTTTCCCTTTTTGTATTGGCTGATAGGAAGCTCAACCACATTTCTTGTCCAGCATTTTAGAAAGTACCTAAGACTTTGTGGAATGTATTTAGGCCATTGTATTTACTTCATCCTTTTCCCCCTGACCTTCGTTTTGTTTTGTTTTTTTAAGATTTTATTGGGGAATAGGGGGAGGGAACAACGTTGGGGAATTGGGGAAGGGGAACAGACAAGTTGCTGTCCTTTTGTTCTTCAGTCTAGTTGTGGAGGACGTTGCTTCACTGGCCCAAGTTAGCACCATCATTGTGCTCTTCCCAGGCGAGGCAATCAGTCACTGGCTTCTGGATGGCCGCTCACTGCGGCTGCTGGCCACACGGTAGCCCATGGCAACCCACTGCCACAGGGGCTACAGCCCACACCATCACCGGCGCCCAGCTCCAGGTTGAGCTGTTGTTCAGCATCTTAGCTGTAGAGGTCAGTGTCACTGGCCCTCATATGTGGAATCCGAACTGGGGCCCTCTGGTGTCCCAAGCCAGCTCTTAACCAACGTGCCACTCGGCCGGCCCTGACCTTCGTTTTTTTATCTGCTTTGTCACTTCAGCTTTCTATCTTGTATTGTATGTTAGACCCCTCCTTTTAAAATGGGGCAAGGCATAAACAGTATTTATTCAATTGAAAAACCACTTATCATCTAGTAAGGAAAAGGAAGTACATTCACAAATAAAATTAAAATAATGTGGAATATTAAAAGTGCCCTTTAAAAAGATTCAGAGTATCTACTGACCCTGGACATGTGCAAAGCCTGGGCCCCCACAGCTCTACTCCTAGTTATTAGTTTAGCAAAAATGCATCCATAAGTTCACCAGAAGACATGGACTACATGTTCACAGCAGCCACGGAAATCTCTCAAATGCCCGTCTACGGTACAATGAATAAATGAACAGTGATAGAGTTACATGATGGAATACGATACAGAAATGAAAATGAGCAATACAGCGAATCTCCCAAACAATGCTGAGTGAGCGAAGCCAATTGCAAGAGTAACACCTTCTAGATTCCATTTAGTTAAAGAATAAAAAGAGGGTAAACTAAGCCACACAGAAGTCAGGATAGTGGCTACGCTTAGGAATGGGGAGGGGTAGTAACTGGAACGGGCGCGGGGGTTCTTCAATGTGCTGATATATTCTGCTTGATCTGGGTGCAGGTTACATGGGTGTATTGAGTTTCTGAATATCCACTGAGCTGTACAAATTCATGTGCTCCTCTAAATGTATGTCATAGCTTCAATAAAATTTTAAAGAGAGGTATAAAGATTGGCAGGGTTGTTGGGGAAATTAGGAATACCGTATGTAAGGTGTCTAGCAAACATCTGGACCGTGGCAGGGGCCAGATTAATGAGATAGCTGATCATTATTAATGATAGCTGGTGATGATTATCCTTGATGGAGTAGACGACAATTGAACAGAGCTAAGAAAAATGTCTGGGATTCAGACACGTGGTGAGTGACAAAGGTGTGGAGTCAGCAAAGCTAAGCAGGTATTTGAGAGATGGTTTGGCTTGCATGCAGGTGTGGGAGAAGATCTGAACCATGGGCTTTGCCTGTCCTGTGCGCACCTCTGGCCTGGGCTTGGCGTAGCCTAGGCACTCAGTCAGTATTTGCATGGATCCAATAACTGATAGAAAGAACGAGTGAAGGAACAAATGGAGGGAATGGTAGTATGGACCATGTGGTGGGCAAGACAAGCTGGTAAGTCTCAGTTAATTTAGACAATGAAGTGTTGTAAGCAGGAAGTGATCTGAAAACTTTAAAATGAAGCCAGAGTGCTCTCCCCAGAGCGGTGTGAGGCTGTGTTACCTGTCCAAGTGAGGTAAGGACAGAAACAAAGAACAAGCCATTTTAAAAGTTAACAGCAGTTCCACAGAACAGTTTGTGTCTTTTGAATCTGATTAAAAAAAAAAAATTGGGCTTGCATTTTGTACTTTTTGCATTTCTAAATTTCTAATAAAATTAATTTGATCATATTTTACAGGTCCCTAATAGATTGGTTGTTAGAATCTTCTGGGCTTCGCCCCAGGTAGTTTGAAAAGCGCTGATCTGGAGGACGGATCTGAGCATGTGTGTTCTCGGGCCCACACCAGTCCTGGGCTCAGCAGTCCTGTGTGCTTGGCAAGCCCCAGGTGGGACGCCAGGGGCCGGCGTTTCACTCTCCTAGACTTCAGCTCGCACCTGCTGAGTGCAGGAGGCCTTGTGCAGTTTGTTCTGCCTGTTGGTGACAAAATACACAGCTCACTGGCAACCGCTGTGCCTGGGAAGGTAGCACAAGCACCACCAGGGAGCCTGCGGTGCTCTTCCGGTGAATGTGTGCCTGAAGAGAGGGGGGCCGTAACTCCGCTGCTGTCGTTCCTGGAGCAGGTGTTTGCAGCCAGCCAGTGGCAGCTAGGCCACCTTCTCCAGGACAGGCTCTTCCAGCTGACGGGAAGCAGAGTGATCTCCCATCACGTCTCGCTTAGACTCTGTTAAGTGATGTTTCCCAAACTCCCATCATCTGCACACACTGGGGAGACAGGAAAAGTTTGCTCCTCATAAGAGTAGGGGAACAGTCCGTAGCAGTCTCCTCTTCCTGGGGTTCTCTCTGTAACCATACAGGATTAAAATATAATAATAATAATAATAATAATAATAATAATAATAATAATAATAATAAAAAGGATGCTTCCACCAGACCCTTTCGGTTGCAAGTGACAGAAAACCCAACCCCGAATGGTGCAAAAAAAGAAGTCAGTCATGTAATTGAAAACTCCAGAATCACAATAATTTTATATTGTCACAATCACTTTTAAACATTTGAAAGTCATAGGACGCAGTCATTTGTGAATGTAAAAGATAATTATACCTAGAGCCCTCGAGACAGAGTCCTGCTGGCTATCCTAGTTACAGGTTTACCTCTCCCGTTGGGCATCAGCTGCTCTCTTTGCCCAGCATCTTACTCCCTCTCATGGGAACACTGCCTTCCACCTCCTGCCCCCAGTGTTGCTCATCACGCTCCCGTTCTGTCCTCCTGCCTTTGGTGGAGCTGATTTCATCCCGTATTCTAGGAGTAGGCATAGGGTCCAAATTTGGCCAATCAGAACATGCAAACTCCTGGCCACAAGGAGTTTGGATTCAAGATGGTCACGTGACCCAAACCATGCCAATCAGGCTTAATTAGAGTTAATTGTGCCTGTTGACATGTGTGGTCAGATGGAGGAGCATCTTTTTCACCAGATTTGGAGCAATTGCCAGCCATCTTGCCACCATGAGGGCGGAGCTGGTCTGAGACTGACACCATCACAGAACGAGACAGCAGTCAGGCCCTGAAGAGGTCCGCACCTCTTAGATTCGCTTGTGTCTGAAGTAAGGATATCTCTGGACTAATAAATTATGTTAATAAATTCACTTTTTCACAGTTTAGGTTGAGTTTTTTCATGTGCCGCCAAGAGTCTTGATAAGGACCTCAATTTTATATTTTAATCATTTTTCTGAAATGTATTCCATAGGTCATTTCCACCTGAAATAAAGGGTATTAAACATAATTTAGCCCCTCTTTATGATTTGGGCTTATTGTGCAGTTGTGTCTAAGGGGGCTGTTGGGGCGGATGAGGTGCTTACTGCTGTGCTTGTGAGGTTTCTGACTTTTCTGTTTTCTTATCTCTGCCCTGCCTCACAGCTGCAAGGAGCAGGCGATAGCTTCATCTCAGATATGCTGCCTCTCGTCTGCCGTGAGATTGGAAAGCAGTTAGCCAAAATGCTGGAATCTGGCATCAAAATGAAATTAAACCCTTTCACGTGGATTGAGCGGCTCTGGTATAGATAAATTGCAGGGGCTTTGTGACATTTTGGCTGTCCCGAGGTTTTTTTGGGTATGTATTTGCTTTCTGTTTCTGCATTGTTCTGGATAAATGAGGTTTCCTGATGTTTCCATTGGTGGAGACTTTTACTCTAACAGGATTTTCACACTACTGGATTGTGCAACGTGAGCAAATGCACTAGGCTTGAAATATCTTATTACTTAGCAAAGTTATTCAGTTTCCTTCGAAGAAGGAACAGTAACCCACAGCAGTATTTGGAACCTCAAGCTGACCTTTAACTTGTTTTTTCTTTTCTAAAATAGCCCCTTTATTTTTCAACCTCTAATAGCATACACTGACTTACAAGGAGAGGGAAGAAAGCAAGCACGCTTGTATCGGAGGGAGCGGTTTACTTAAGGCAGATATGGAATCAATTTGGGCAAATGTGCGATGCCAGCTTCTGAACTTTCCTGCTAAGTGTATGTGCCCTGGAATACAGCAGAGCCATTTACGCCTCGTAAATGAGATGCCAGACTGTTGGGTAAACATGTGCAGAGCATGCCGCTTGCTGTCCTTACTAAGTTCAGTGAAAACCCGAAGGAGCACACTCCTCTGGGAAGCTCAGATGAAGACAGTTGTGTTCAGACAAAATACAACCGATGTCTGGTTTGGAAGTCACTAGGAAAATGGTGATTGATCTTGCGGAATAAGCAAGATCTGCTTTCTAAAATGGCTATTTTAAAATTTTTATTTGTGCTCCCACGCGATGTAGACTCACATTACAGACATAAGATACCCAAACACAAAACCATTATTTGCTTTTTTTTTTTAATTAAGAGAGCAGGGATTTGGTTTTTGCTGGTTCCCGCCTTTGAAAGTTTGGTCTGCGGCTCTGGGGAACAGGTGAGGTGGTGGACGGAGAAGCCCAGAAAGGTCACTCCTATTTCTTCACTAACTAAACATGTGAGTCCTCAGTCCATTTTTGCTCCCCATTAACTTTGCACCAGCTCTTGCCAAACACAGTGGTTTGCAGTAATGATGATAGTAATTGCAGTGAGTGGGTGGCAGAGAACTTGGTACAGCCAGTCCCCAAGGCCCTGGCCTCCTGGATGTGTTTCCAGTAAAGGGATGGAGAGCGAGGGCAGTCGCTTCTCTAGTCTCTAGGATGCCTAACACAATTACACAAACACTGTAGGTGTCATGACTGAATTATGTCCCCTCCAAATTCGCTTATTGAAGTCCTAACCCCTGCACCTCCAAATGTGACTATTTGGAGACAGGGTCTTTAGAGAGGTGATTAAAATAAAATCAGGACGTTAGGGTGGACCTTCATCCAATATGACTGGGATCACTCTAAGAAGAGGAAATTAAGACACAGACACGCACAAAGGGGAGACCATGGGGAGCCGCGGGAAGAAGACAGTCATCTATAAGCCAAGAAGAGAAACCTCAGAAGAAACCAACTTTAATAATAAACTTGATCTTGGGCTTCTAGCCTCCAGAACTGTGAGGAAATAAAGCTCTGTCATTTAAGCCCCCCAGTCTGCGGTGCTTCATTACAGCAGACTAAGAGAGGAGTTGCATGGTAAACACCTGCTGAATGTTGTTCTGTCATCTTTTGTGAATATTTCCCTAAAACATAATCTCTTTGTCCTATAGGATTATGGCCTTAGCTTGAGGCTGAGTTTTGTCCCAGATTTACCCTGCCTACCTTCCCACATTGCTCGCCCACATGACCCTCCGTTTCAGCCCAGCTAGCCCACTTGTGGCCCTTCGTGTCTTCTCTGCCCCTCTCCACCCCTCTGCCATCTTCAGTCCTGTGGAATACCCTCTTCCCCTCTCTTCACCTATCTAAACCCTACAGTTATTTTCAGACCTGTCTTAAATTTGTGCCCACCTCCAAGGCTTCCCTGACCTGGCCAGTTTGAGGTGATCACTTTTCCCTTTGACCTCTTGCTGGTTCACACCACTCACTTGGCATCAAGTGGCACGGCTACCTTGGATTGTGACTTTATCACCAGCAGGGGGCAACTCGCTCCCACCTTCAGCTCAGGCCAAGATCTTTGGCATCATCCTTGCCTCCTCTCTTTCTCTCATACCTAATAGTCAATCTGTCAGGAAACCAGTGGACTCTACCATCCCAATAACTCCAGACTCTGACCCCTTCCCACCCCTTCCACTGTTGCCACCACGTCTAAGCCACCGTCTGCTCTTGTCTGGATTGTGACAACAACCTCCTAACAGAACTCGGCTTCTATCCTTGTCGCCTGTGGCAGGCAGAATTCTACGATGGCCCTGAAGACTCCCGTCCTCTGACTGTGTGCGGGACTTGTAAATATGAGGGATGTCACCCCGTGATTAGGTTACTAATCAATTGACTTTGAGGGATAGTTTGGTTGGTCCTTACCTAATCAGGTGAGCCCTTCACAGGGTCTGGGTCCTTCCTAGAGGATGAAATTTGAAGTGTAAAGACAGATTTTCCTTCTGGCTTTGAGGAAGCAGCCATGTTGTTAACTGTCTGTGGAGGGGATCACGTGACAAGGACTTGAGAGTGGCCTCTAGGACCTAAGAGCCATGCCCAGCCGATAGCTGGCAAGAAAATGGGATCTCAGTCCTGCAACCCCAAGGATCTGAATTCTGCCAACAACCAGTGAGCGTGGGAGAGGACCCTGAGCCTCAGATGAGATCGAAGCCCCAGCTGACACCTTGATTTTCAGCCTGGGGAGACCCTGAGGAGAAGACCCAGCTAACACACACCCAGACTACTGACCCGGGAAACTGAGACAATAAGTTTGCGTTTTTAGCTGCTAAGTTTGTGGTACTTAGTTATGCCACATGGATAACTGATAGACCTCGCTTCACTCTATTCTCTATACACTGGTCAGAGTGATCCTGTTAGAACACAAGGCAGGCCATGTCCCTCTTTCTCTCAGAAGCCCCCAGTGTCTCCTTTGGGCCTTGCCGTCAAAGCCAAAGGCCCAGGACACCCTCCATGATCTGACCTCTGACCTCACGTTCTCTTACTTCCTCTCCTGTTATCTCTGTACCAGGCATGACGGCCTGCCCACTACTCCTGGAATGCCTTGGGCCTGCTCGTGTTTCCACCCCAAGGAGTTTGTTCCCTCCCCCTTAAATTTTCTCCCACCAGATTTCCCCATGGCCCCTTTCATTACCTCCTTCAGAGCTTTTCTCGGAGAGGCCCCGCTAATCTCCACATTTAAAACTGTAACCTCTCCACACCAAACCCGGCACCCCCGACCTCGCTTACCCTCCTCTAGCACTGTATAGTTTACATACTTATTGTGAATCTTATTCTGTAACACTGTGTATAATGCGCTTATTTTTCACCTATATTTCCCTCTTCTGTTGGAGTATACACTCCACAAAAGCTGAGACCCATGTCCCTTTGTTCATTGATGTAGCCAAGCACCCAGAAGAGTGCCTAGCAATCAATACTTGTTGAACGGATGGGTATTTGTTGTGACTTTAACAGTGAGATGCTTCCTATTTCGCCTATGTGGAAAAGCTGTCGACGTCCCACTGACAGCCCTTCCACCTACCCTAGAGGTCACCTTCAGACAGTTCCCAACAAGCAGATGCATCCTGGGTGTCTGACATGCACTCATGGGGCAAGTCAGAATTGCCAGGGAGTTAACCCAGGGAGCAGCCCCCAACCAGCGGAGGATGAGAGTTGGTAGAGAAACATGCGATCTTTCTTGGCCCTCCATGGGACTGAGCCCCAGTTGTGCACATCAGCAGTCCACTCACTAACACCCCTTAACTGGCTTTCTACTTTACCCTGTCCCACTTCCCTCTTCTCATATCACCTCCCAAATAAATGACACCTCCCTAAATCCTTGTTTCAGGGACTGCCTTTAGCCTACAGGAACCTACTAAGCCAGTCTCCTGGTTTGAAGTATTATGGTTGCAAGCCACCTTCTTCAAAACAAGCTTTGAGCTTAACCAGTAGATGAAACCTCAAGTATTTACCCCTGAGGAAGATACAGGATTCACTCCCTTAAGAATTTTAGAACCAGAGGACTATGGCGAGCTTTTAGCCCAATGGATCTCAAGACTCCTTGGAATGGGTTACAGATGGAGTTCAATCAAGACAAGAATGGGGATCTACGTACTGCTCACAATATTTTGCTAGCTCGAGAAAAATAACCCATTTACCAACGACAAAACTATTCATTTATCAATGACAATAACATTCACTATTGGGGGCTAGAGGCATCTCTCCTTCTTATGGCATATTCTTCTGATCAAAAGCTATTCTAGTTATGGATCTATGATTAATTTTTACAAAGAGGAAGGACAACTTATTAATTCATCAAGGTCACTGGTGTTTGAAGAAATCTAAGTAGAAGCTTTAGGTGTCAGCACAGTTGGAAATCACTCAACTAATTCAACCTCTTCATTTCACATGAGAGGCACCTGAGGCCAAGAAAGGCAAGGGGGCTTGGCCAAGGTCACTCAGCTGGAGGTGAAGAGCCAGGGACAGGACCAGAACCTGGGCCTTAACTCTCCAGTTCCACACTTTTATCACTTCACACCGGAAGGGAATGGCATACTTTGGAGAATCTGGGATTGTTGTTTCATTGGGAGAATACTTCGATAGAGCCAAAATTTTCCTTTAAAATCACAGTGAGTGAATTTCACCCATTAGGAGATAAATTAGCTGCAATGACAAACTGCTGAATATTTACACCATCAGATGAGCTTCTCTGTGGGAAACAGCTGCATGGAATATGAAGAATAATATGAAGGACACAGTCATTCATTCCAGAAGCAGTGTGGTATAATTATATGCCTGGCATGGTACTGGCACACAGTAGGCTCTTAGTGCCTCTTTGACCTTGAACAAGTGACATGACCCCTCCAGACCTCTTTCTCCTAATGTGTAAAATGTGTGGAGGGAGTGTTCATGAGTTTCAAGTGGGGAGCCCTGGTTTCCAGCTTTAACTTTGCCATGGGATCCTGGGTAAGTCATTCCTCCCTCTAAGCCTCAGTGTCCACATCTATAAATAGAGAATTGATGACAAGCTAAGATGCCCTTTAGCTCAAGAATTCTGAGTCTGGTGGCTTAGATGTTCCCACACAGCCCTTTCCAGCTCTCACAATCTCTGATTTTATTGGATTTGGAATTGATTTGTTTCCAAGATTGATTTTTTTTTTAACCTAAGTAAAAAGAAAATGACACCTTTGGTAAGTCAGACTAATCCCAAGCAAGCAGCTCAGAGATGAGCAAAGAAGTGTCAAATACACAAATATGAGTGAGGGCAACCACAGCAGGGGGCATTCCAAAAAACCGTGTTTCCCTTCAGCCAAAGGTGATCTTTGGGCAATTACTCTCATCCATGTGATAGCAGTGCAGGAAAAGAGAACCAGCGGCCTTGCTCTGACAAACCCAGGAAAGGTTGTGAGCAAGAGGGTTGTTAAAATATAAATCTCCTCAAAGCCTCATTCTTAGAGGTCTCTTGAAAAGAGCAGAATGTATCAGGGGGTGTCTTTTTCCTGACCGATATCTCCCTAGAACTCTTAGCAGGATGTCACGTCACCACTCTGACCTAGCCTCTCTCAAGTTGGGTGCTCCTGGGGCAGAAACCAGGAATGCAGGTTTTTGAAAGAATGCTGCATACAGGAAACCCTGATTTAGGGTTTAATTCTTGATCTGCTTTACAATATCCGTGTGTGTGTGTGTGTGTGTGTGTGTGTGTGTGTGTGTGTGTATGGTAGTAAAGCAATGCAACTGATTTCTTATTAATCAGAACTTTTAGAAGTTATATATGCCCAAATGACCAGGCACCTTGGACAGCCAGGTACCAGTGATGTCACCCCTGGGGAAATAATTTTTAGAATTCCCCTCCTGAACTTGCTGTCTGAGTCGAAGGTACAGTCTTTGGAATTTCCTTAATGGAAGAGAAATGAGGTCTTTAGGAGTGAATTTGAGTTTCAGAAATAGTCTAAGTCATTCAGAGCAAGACCTGTGGATAAAGTCAGTTCTCTGGCTCTTTAAAAATAGGCAGAAGAATTCTTCCTGATAAATGTGGAAGGAATGAGATAATTAGAAAATCATCATTTCGTAACTCCTAGGGAAATCATTGATTCACAATGATCATCAACGGGTGAACTCATTAGGTGAAAGATTAGTAGGGAACTTGACCACGGAGGGATCAGGCTGTCACTACCTAAACCAATGATCAATCCTAGCGTTACTGAAAGTAGGACATGGTGTTTCTCCCGATGCGAAAGAAATGCAGCTCACAATACTACAAAGATGTGTTCCTGTCACAAATGCCAGTTGTGCCCCTAGAGCTAATTTCCATTTATAGAAATCATGGAGGGATAGAAGAAAAGTAAAATGGCTTAAATGACACCACAAGTAAGCAGAGAAACAAATTCAGAATGTGGGTCATTTTACAGGACAAATGACCCAATTTCTACAAGTTAATGATGAGAAATAAAGATGGCGGTAGGAGTATTCAAGGTTAAAAGAGAATTTAAAAAGAATGAAGAGACATAACAACCAAATGTAATGTATGGATCTTTTTGAACAAACTAACTATAAAAGGGACTCTTTTGAGACAACTGGGGAATTTGCTTATGGGCTATGCATTCGAGTAAGACAATATCAGAGATTTATTGTTGATTTTGTTAGGTGCAGCCATGCTTTGTGGTTATGTGGAAATAGTATTGACATGTTTTTTAGAGTTGCATATCGAAAAATGTAGGGGTGAAATGACCTGATGCTCTGGATTTGCATTGGTAGACATCGGCCAAGAAAAAAAAGCAAAGAGAACATTTAAATGTATTAAGATTAAGTAAATGTCACAGAATCTTGATAATGATTGCATCTGGGTGATGAATATAGGGAGCTCTGTTGTACCAGTGTCCCTATTTTTGTTCGAAACTTGAGAAAATAAACAATGAGAGGGGAAGTGGTGGTGACTTTTAAAAGCTGATTGTTCTGAAGATGAGTGTCAGAGCACAGGCTCTCTGTGGTCCCTTTCGTGTCAGTTAATAAATATATTTCTCCTCAAGGGAAAGAGGAGAAGAAAAAGAGGAGGGGAAAGGAGAAGAACATATTTGGAGCTGTAATTATCCCCAGGATATATTTTTAGTGATAAAGCAAGAAACAAAATAACGGGCTTAAGGTGCTACCATTTGGGTAAAAAGAAAAGGGGGTGAAGGCGGGGATAAATCTACCTTCCTATGGAAGGAGGCAGAAGAAATCAGGGATTGCTTTAGAGAGGAGACACTGGTGGCTGGGCCAGGGTAAAAGAGAAATTCACTGGTACACCATATACCCTTTTATATGTTTTGAATTTTAGACAATATGCATGTATTACCTATTTTAAAATTGTAATTTTAAAGAAAACCAACCAAAAAAAGAGCCCTACATTTATTCCTCTATTTTAAATATGGCATGTTTAGTCTAGAGCAGGTCTTAGGCCTTGAAGGATTTTAGGTTTGTGGGAATTCACTTCATTCATACCTGTCTTCTTCAGGAACCACCTCCAAAGACCTATGTGGGTGGGGCTAACTATTCTAATGCATATGAGAATCTATTCTTCGACCTGTGGGTTGGAATGAGGATTGTAGGGTAGATGTTAAAAGCAAAAACTCTTATTAAACTAGACTGCCTGGGTTCAAATCCAAGTGCTACCATTCAGAGCTGTGTCATCTTAGGCAACTTACTTATCCTGTTTCTTTATTGGAAACAGTGCCTGACACCTAGTTACTGCTCCACACCCATTTGTGGCTACTGTTATTGGGGTAGGGCTGGGGGATAGTCCTATTCAGATGAGCCTTTCCAATAAGCAAGATAGTTCATTTAAATGGAAGTTGAAAACAGGTTAATAAGACAAAGATGCTATTTCCAGAGGCATGGGCAGAGTTAAGATAACCAATAAAGGATGATGAAGCACCCAGGGGCCAGCAGCAGCAGGATGCCAGAGGGACAAGGGGAAGAAATGGAGTTAGTGGCATCTGATGAGCTCTGTAGAGAATGAGGCCACCTCGCCTGCCCTGTAGCTGTAGGGAGAGGAAGCAGTAGCTGTATGGAGAAGCAGTTGCTGCCAAACCAAGGCCTGGCCCGGAGAGAGTGAGAGTGAGAGAACCTTCTTACTCCCTCTCCTCTAACTTCCTGATTTCCTGCTGGGAACTTCCCATTCCTGCTGGTGATTTCCCAGTGCTCCTTTCCCACTGACTGAAGTCAAAGAGCAGCGGAATCCAGCAGATTCCAGTTCTCAGAATCACAGAGTATAGACCTAGAGGGGTCAGTGCAGCATGAACAGCACCCCACCCCCTTCCCGCAAAGACTCGTCTTACTGGGGAGTCCAGGGCAACATCACAACAGCGATGTATGTTCCCTGAGCCACACCAACTGGGAAAGAGAGATGTAGCAGTTAGGGCTCACCCAAAATTCCACGTGCTTCCTACGGTCAGCTTGGGGACGCACTACTTCCGGCCAATGGACTGGGAGCAGAGATGACATGTGTCACTTACTGGCCCAAGCAGTTAGGAGCCAGCATGCCTCCTCCATCCCTCTCTTCCTCTCACACAGTGACTCAGGACGTTGGAGGCCACAGTTTCAAGACAGAGCAGCATCAAGGTGGAGGAGGAATGCCAGCCTGCATCAGATGTCACCTAAGCAAGAAGAAACCCTTTATTGGAGTAAACCTCTGAGGTTTTTGGGGATGCACCTGTTATAGCAGCAGAGCCTGTCACATCCTGACTAATGCAGGAGATGAGCCGGCCTGGAAATGCCCTTGGCAGCCGAAAAAGTCCCTGCTGAGACTTGGAAAAACGTAAGAAATAGTTTAAGAGAAAAGAAATCACCTCATGCACTTCCATCCCTGAGGCGGTTGGAAGCTGACTGTTTCCTAAGGGTCCTAGCTGTGTCCTCTCTATGAGTGGGTGTTATGGAAGGAGAGGCAGGGAGTGGGGACATTAGAGTGACATGGTGACATGGGGGTGGTGAACTTCTCAGGCAAGAGGGGAAGAAGGGTTGAGGGAGGAGTCGGGAGGGGCATTTCCACAGTAGCCTCAGCCTGGCAACAGCTCTAATTAGAAATGATGCATTTCAGTGGTGGGGCATTTTTTTCTTCTGAGGAGCTGGGGTGCTGAGGTAAGTGGTATACCCTTTGAAGATCTGTCTGTGTTGTAAACATCAAAGGGTAGGGAGGGTCCCTTTCTGAAATTTAAAGGTAAGGTCTTACCTTTCAATGTCTTGCCTGGGTTTTCAATGAATAGCTAGAACATCACAGGATTCACAGAGGAAGCAGAAGCCCAGATGGGTGAGCTGGGGCTGGAGAGAGCAGGCCCTGGGACAAGCGCGAGGGGTCAGCGCCCACCCTGGGCCCAGTGGGAGGCATGAGGGTAGTTTGGCCCACATCATGTCAGAGCCTGGAGTTCAAGGGGTCAGGGGTGGGGCTCTGGGGCCTGGAAACCCAACACAGAGAGAGATAATACCCAGAGATGGGAGCTGGTCAGCAGAGGACCTGCCACCTCAGTTAGTCTTGGCCTGGACCTTGGGGCTGAGGTCTTGGGTGGGGACCTCACAGGACCAGAGGTGGGTAGCAAGAGATGGCCAAGGTGGAGAAAGTGAGGTGAGGCTGAGAGAAGACACTGAGGAGAGGAAAAGTTTCAACTGAGTCTGAGAGCTGGGTTAGATCCTCTCTGGGAGGATGCATGCCTAAGCTGGCAGGGCCCCTAGTCTCCTAACTCGGTCATCAGGAGCACCGCCATGGCCCTCACTCTACTACGTGCCACGTTTCCTTACATCCTTTCGTTTACGATTCCCACTGCTAACTTCTCAGTTCAAATCCCTGAAGAGGGAATCTGGATGGCCCAGCTCACCTGGTTTGCATGGGGCACCAACCAGCCCATGGATTGGCTGTGCCAGGGTCAGCTGACCATGACTGGTCCAGTCAGCTGTGCTGACGGTAAGAGATGAGACCGAAAGGTTTTAGCAGGTTTAATGGCCTACCTGGAGGACAGGGTTGTGGAAGTTTTAGCTCGTCCCCCATTCTTTTATAGGGACAACTGAGGTTTTCTTGAGTTTATTTTAGAGGTAACTTCCACTGCTTCCCAATCAGATTGTCCCACTGAGTCTCTCCAATGCTCAAATTCTGAAGCCTCTGTGGGTCTGTATAAATTAAGACATGGCCACCTAGGAACCAGCCCCTCAGTCAGACTGTGGGCAAGACTTTCCCTGGGGAAAGGCTGTGTGTCTGAGGCCAATTATGTGGGGGGTTTTTCTTTTTCTTTTTTTTTTTTAAAGATTTTATTGGGGAATTGGGGGAGGGGAACAGCATTGGGAAATCAGGGAATGGGAACAGACAAGTTGCTGTCTTTCTGTACTTCAGTCTAGTTGTGGAGGACGTCGCTTCACTGGCCCATGTTGGTATTATCATTGCGCTCTTCCCGGGTGAGGCAGTCACTCACCGGCCATTGGACTGCCGCTCATGGCAACTCACGGCAGCTCATACTGGCTGCCGTCCACTTACGCCAGCTGCCAGCCACTCCCGGTAGCCTTTGGCAGCCCACTGCAGCCCCACTGCAGCCTACGCTGTTGCCGGTGACTCACAGCAACCCAGCTCCAGGTCGAGCTGTTGTTCACCATCTTAGCTATAGAGAGCACAGCATCACTGGCCCTCATGTGGGATCCCAACCGGGGCCCTGCTGCTCAGAGCTGGCACTCCCAAACCAACTCTTAACCAATGCACCAGTCGGCCAGCCCCAATTAAGGGTTGTTCGACAGGGTTAGTGCCTCAAGCTTCCTGTGAAAAAAAATTTTTTTTCTTTTTTTAATGGTTACAAAAAAACGTTAGAAAATATGGAAAGCACAAAGGAACAAAATAAAAGCCACAGGAAATCCCAACACTCAGCAATAATCACTCCTTATGTTTTAGGGTCTTTCCTTGTCTGTGTGTGTGTGTGAGTCTACATTTAGAGGGAAATATTTCTTCCCCATAATAAGAGGATCGTCCTACATATGCTGCTTTTTATAACCTGCTTTTCTCACCTCATCACCGAACATTTTTACGTGCCATTAAATATGCTTCTATAGCCTCTTTTTAGTATCAGCTCAGCCTTCAAACGTGGGGCTTCCTGCCCTGCTGAGCTGCCTTTTCAACCCTCCACTCCCCAGGACACTTAGCTGCGAAAGGCAGGCACCGATTTACAGGTATTTCTAATGAGCTCATCTTACTTCCCGATACATAATTTCAGCTAATCTTATGGGACAGCTGCCAAGTGGGGCCTGGGCTGCTGTCTATCCTGGTAGGAGCTTTCCCAGCAGCCCCCAGACTCTCCGGGGAAATCACCAGTCAGCTTTCTACAGCTTCCTCATTCCCCACGTGCTATCTGCAAAGCCAACTCAGGACACCGGAAACTCAAATCATCAAAAAATCAGAGCTTCCTCAGGAGACTGTTCCAGCCCGTAGGAGTTAGAAATGGGGAACCAGGCCAAGAGGGGGGAAGTTCCAGGCCACGATGGGCCAGAGCGTAGATGGCACGGTGAGGATTCAGCCCTGTGTCCCTTGGCCAAGCCCAGTCTCATCTGGCCGTCATTTCTCCCGCCTTTCCATCCTGCAGAGTGAGGTCTTCGAGGCACTCCTGAGCCCCAGTCAGTGCTTGCCAATTTAAAGGCCCAGCCCAAGGGTCAACCTTGGGGGATGTGGCTGGCCCCCAGCCTCCTGGATCAAGCCCAGGGTTTTACATCCCTGGGTGTGGTGTGGTTAAAACAGCTGCCTCTCTGGCTCTCTGCAGTGGCCCTGCCTTGGGGCTGAGTAAACATTCCAGCAAAGGCAGGCCTTCCTGTCTCTAGGGCCTAGCTGGTCAAGTGTCTGGGCCCTGGAGGAGCGAAAAGAGACAGGAACTTTGCAGACTGTCACTAAAGCCACAAAGACCTCCTCCCGGCCTCCAGGCTCCCTGAGTCATGGAGCAGATTGCAGTGGTTGGAGCAGCCCCAGGAGTCTGGGACACTCCTGCTCCTCCAGCTGCACTGTCATTCAGACATACCCTTAGGGCCATCCCCCTGGGAGTGTCTGGTTACCAGGGGAACCTGGGGGAGGCTCTGCCCCTGCTCCATTAGAGAAGTCACAGCCAAGAGGGTGCCTTGGGGATGGTTCTTCCTGGGGAAAGCCAGCTCATTCACTGTGAAATGGAAGATTATCCCAGCGCCCCATCTGCTGTTCTTAGGAGTCTTTGGGCTCTGGGGGGGGGCCTTACATTTAAGCAGCATGAATGGAATCCCGAGGCCTTATTTCCCCTCTTTACTCAGCCTGAGCCACAGCCTCAGGGACCCCCAGGTCCAGGGCTAAGCAGAGCTGGGGCTGACGGGTTGCTCTTCTCATCCTGACAGCTGCAAGGTGTTTCCTACCCAGCCACAGTTCTGCTTTAGAGCTGCAGGCTGCTTTCACCGGTTGTCTAGCTGGTGTCTTTCTTCCAGGGGGAACCATTTGGTGGGATGTGAGGCTCCTTTAAGTGCAGATCCCTTAAGCTCTTTTACTGCACCTGACAGCACATGCTGCCTTGTTTCATCTTCAATCCACTCGCTTCTCCTGCAGATTTTTTTTTTTATGTGACACGCAGGGCCAAAAAATTCCTGGTGGCCACCATGTTTGCTGAGAACTAACCCAGTTTTCTTCTCTTCTTAGAGACAAGAGAAGCAAGACAATGATGGACTCTGGGGAAATGACAAGTGGGCAAACTCTCCAGTTTAATTCACAAGAATAGATCATTCCTCACTTCCTTAATGAGTGGAGCAAAGACCGATGCCCAACGAGTCTTTCACTCAAGCATCTCCTCTCTCAGGAAGCCTGGCCTTCCTGAGTTGTCTCACACCCCACTTCCAGGCTAGAAAACCAGAATTCTTACTCTGTAGTCTTTATGGGTTTATAAAGGCTGCTGTGATTTCTACTCTGCCAGAGACAGAATCCGCGTTCACCACTGCAAGCTGACAAATGTGGAGTGCTTCTCCCATCACCGTGGGAAAAGGAGAACGAGGCCCCTGAAGGAGAGAGCAAGCCTTTCCTGACAGGCCTGGTGCATCTGATCCAGGGCAGGGGCACAGTTCTGAGCTTGGCTGCCAAGCAGGGAGAATTGGAGGGGAGGGTGGAGACCAAGGGACCAGGAGTGGAGGGGTGAATGAGGAGAGAGAGGAGGGGTGCACTGGACAGCCAAGCCCCCGACTCACCAATTCTGCCGCACGCAGTGGCAGATGGGACCAGAGTGAGAATCAGCTCGCTGCACTTCTGCATGAAGGCCAGAGGTCAGCGGCACCAATTTTCCAGGCAGGACCAGCTACGTAATTTGTGGGGTCCCATGCAAAATGAAATTGTGGGGTCCCTCGTTCAGTAATTATTAAAAACTTCAAGATGGAGACTGTAGAGTATTAAAGCAAGGTGGGGCCCCAAGCAAGATCACAGGTTGCATGGCCGTGGGGTCACCCTGATTCCACGGCTGGGACTGGTGTTTTGATGGGTCCCTGGGCTGACTGAGATGCCGTTTACTGAGATTAAACACAAATTGGGGGAGAGACATAGGATTAAACCAAGGGATGGAAGTGACAATAACAGCTCATTATTGAGCCCCTGCTATATATCAGGCTCTCCTTTAACTAGGTGTCTTCTGTATATTATCTATTCAGTCTTATGACAGCTATAACGGTCAGGTACCACCATCCTCATCTTCCTCTTCCTCATCATTACCATCTCCCACATGAGGAAGCTGAGGAACTGAACACCTAAATCATGGAACCATCGTGACCCTTAGTTAGCTGACAGGTTGAATAATTTGCTCAAGGGCAGAAATTTCCTAAGGAGGAGAGGTGGGATTTGAACACAGTCCCGGGGCCCTAACCATATGACCATATGGTCTGTCTGTAAACAGGGCCCATCTCAGAAAAGAGACACTCCCTACAAGGAACCGCCTTACTGTAGCAAAGAATGTTCTAACAGGCATTCAGTGAGGCGTGGGCTGGAAACGTGGAAAAAAAAGCAATAGGGCTCTTCCTAGAGGGGAACACAGCATTGTTGGGGGCTTGGATTAAATAACAAGAGTTAGCACTTTCTTGGTAGCTGTGATGAGTTGGGCATGAGGCGAAACATCTTGAGAGCCTAGGATGTTAGTACCTGGTCCCTGTTATACCGAGAAGGAGAGAAGCCCATGGTCACAGAGCTTGGAGCTGGCACTCCTCAGAGTCAAAGAGAGGGGACTTGAACCCAGCTCCATCTGCTTTCAAAGCCCTTGCTTCCAATAGCCATACAATATGAGCTGGCGTTTAAGGTCCCTCCCGCCCCCAAGACACTATCATTCTAAATCGCCATGGGGAGGTGGTGCTGCAACCACCCGTGCAATTTCATTTTAGTCTGTGTTGATATTTTTACAGAGAGTGTGGAGACTGCTGGGGGCCCCCGGAATCTGTTCCCGTCTTGAATCAGTCCTCTGGAATGTTGGCCGAATCTCTGGCCAGCATGTCCTGATCTTCCTCCCTCTCATTTTACAATCACAGTTTCATCTACGAGCCAGTGAAGGCCCATGCTTCAGATTTCATCTGTATTTAAACAGATGGCTTCATGAGTGCTGGTGTGATGTCCAGAAAAGCTCGTGAACTCTCACTTTCTCTGCATCGGGAAGTCTGGGGCAGCCCCTGTATTCAGACTAAACCCCAAGATTCCCCTCTGAAGTCACAGAGCTAAAGCCACAGGCTGAAGGGGCTCTGGTTTAGGGCTTTTATAGTTTTCTCTCTCCACTTCCAAACCAGGCCCCAAGGATTTGATCATCTGGCCCCAGAGCTGCAGGCATCAGCAAATTCTTAAGGATCGGATCCTAACAAACAGGTGCCAGGACACAGATCCCTGGTTCCCATCTAGATGCTCAGCCCTTCCAGAGATGCATCATGTCACCTGTGTTAGTTTCCTGTGGCTGCTGTAACAAAGTACAACCACCTGGGTGGCTTAAAACAACAGAAATCGATTCCCTCACAGTTCTGGAGGCCGGAAGCCCAACAGCAAGTTGTCCACAGGGTCATGCTGGAGAAGGCTCTGGTGGAGAATCTGTTCCGTGTCCTTCTGTCAGCTTCTGGGTGCCAGAAACCTTCGTGCTCCTTAGCTTGTAGACACATCACTTCAATCTGTCTTGTAGTCGCATGAGGTTCATCCTGTCTGTCTGTCTGTCTGTCCCTTTTCTTCTTATACAAACACCAATCATCTTGTATTAGGGTTCACCCTAATTGAATATGACCTCATTTTAACTTAATTCCATCTGCAAAGACCCTATTTCCAAATAAGGTCATATATACAGGTTCCAGAGTTAGCACTTCAACATACTGTTTTCTGGGGACAGAATTCAACATCACCAGTACCTCAGTCAGTGTCTATACTGCTCGGGACGTTTATGTGCCATTTCCTGAGCAGGGGCTTTGTTAATCTTGTAATTCTCACCTCTGCCCTTTGATGTAAGTTCTATTAATATACCCAGGTGACAGGCAAGAAAATAGAGGGTCAGAGAGGTTAATTCAGCAGCTTGCCGAAAGTTACACACAGTGCCCAAGAGCAGACCTAAGATCTATGCCCACCGTTCTCAGCATGCAGTGAGCAGGAGAAAAGGAAGTTTGAGCCTTTGGGTCAAGAGCCTTTGACCTCTTGAGAACCAGGCACTCTGAAACAACTCGGCAGTCCTACAAAGAGACGTGCTTCCTCCGTGCTGGACGCCCTGGCTTCAGACTCCTTTCCTTCACCTCAGTTCATTTCTCTGAAACCCAGTTTTTTCATTCATCAGAGAAGATTGTGGAAGCTGCCCCACCCATCTCGGAGCTTGGAGGATCAGTACCGAAATGCGCGCTGGCCCCTCGGAAGCCGCATACACAGGCTCTGGGATCGCCTGTCCACCTGACCATTGCTTTCTTCAAGTCTTTGCTCAAATGCCACTCACTATATTAGAGAGAGCGTCCCTGATCACAGTATCTAAATTAGTGCCATCACCCTCACATCCTCTTTATCTCTACCGGAATTTCTGACTACTTGACAATGTAAACTCCGAGAGTGCAAGGCCTTTGTCTCTTGTGCTCCCTGTTGTAGCCCCAGTGCCTACAATAGTGCCTGGCACACAGTAGGCACTCAGTAATACTTGTCAACGGAACAAATACATAGCTTAATGTAAAGTGGCAGTTTACATTAAGCTGATTGGAGTGGAGGAAAAACAGGTTTGCTGCTAAAACCTACGCTCCATGAAAGCAAGAAGTCATGGCCGTTTCATTCATTGCTATATTCCCAGTGTCTGGCACAGAACAAGGCTCTTAATTAATATCTGTCAAATGAATGGGTGAGCAAAAAGGCTTCTGGACACACAGAAACAACACTGTCTCCTGCTCTGGGAAGTGAGAAGCCCAGGACGGCTGTGGTTGGACCTTCAAGGATTTCAAAAGGGAAAAGAAGAGGAGTCTTCTAGCTCAGAGAGGCAGAGGATCTGCTGTGTAAGCATGGGATGGGGTGGGGTGAGGGTGGGGGGTTGGCAACGAGCAAAGCTTGTTTGCAAAGTCAGGAGACCTGCCTGATTTGCATGGGTTGGCGTCCACACTAGAGAGGCACATTGGTTACATCTGATCATGAATTACTTAAATGCCGGGGAAGTGAAACCATATTTTCCTCCCAGCTCTATGCATCGGGGATTTCACTAACGAGCGATTTAAAGTGTGGAATGATGAGAGCTATCTGAGTTTCCCTTGTTCTTTGCTACCCCCTCAGTATCACCAGTGATCTCAGGCTCCACCAAGGCCAGGGCCTGTCTTGAAATAACTCCTTTTCAGGCGATCAAACCACATCTGATTTTATAAGTCTGAATGTGTCAGAGGATCCTGTTACCTCCATCGTTGGGCCCGGAAGCCAACATTTTCTCATCAAAACTAACGGGCTTGTAAGAGGAGCCGCCATCTGGGTGATAAAGCAGACATGTTGTCTCCTGGCTGCTGGTGGCTGACCGGCTTCCGCCGGACTCTCTGGGAGTACCGGGTTTCAGGGATGCTAGCTTTCCTTTAATGCAGGTCAACACCTCTCATTTCATTTCAGAAGGAAGCCACCTAAAATCCAAACCGCCCCGGGAGAAGCAACATATTAGTTTAAATGAATACTAACGTGCAAATGACTCAGCGCAGACCTTTGGTCCCTCAAGGGCAGATTTTAAAAAGCAATAAGAGAGGTGGTGTGGAGAAAGACAGCGGAGTTTGTACAAAGCCAGTTCTTTTACTTACTACCCATTGGACTTTGAACAGTGAATTAATCTCTCATCTGTAATAAAATGAGAGCCCTGCTTGGGCCACACTGAACTGCCTGCAGCGCCCTCAGTGTGCCCGTCCCCACCCCCACCTCTGTGCTCTCTCTCAGGGACCTTTCCGTCTGGAAAGTTCCTCTCCCTTTTTTCCACCTGACTCCTCATCTTTCTGTTTTCCTGGATGTCTTCCTAGGGTTGGATGGCCAACACTGTGCTCACAGAGTAAAGTCAACTGTTCACCCACCTTACCCCACCACACACACACACACATACACACACACACACACACACACACACACACACACACACCAGACAGGCAGAACCCGGAGGGCAGGGGCCATTTCTTGTTCTCTTCCTGGTCACCATTAAGGAATCAGCAGCTGTCTCTTCAATAACTGAGAATTAACTTCTGCTAAGAAAAATTTTCCAAAATGTGGAAATAAAGCAAAAAAATGACTGCACGCCCTCTCCATGTCAGGCTGCAGCATCCAGGGCTCATCAAGGATTATTTAATTCTCTAGGAAAACCGACCTGTGCTTGGCTTTGCTGCTTTACTATTGGACGCAGCCCACATGCTCAATGTTACATGTTAACTAGCAGATTTTTGCCCTGTAGAGATGCAGGTGATTTCTCCTGGTAGAAAAGATAACCTATGACTTTATTGCCATGCAAAACACTAGCCAGCTTGGTACCTAACGTAGAAATTTTATTCTGATATGCTTTTTCCTCTTTTGACATCTTGCAGAAAGAGGCCTCATAAGATCAGCCCTCGATTGCCATGTTTTCCTAAGAGCTAAGCGTTGTGCTAAACTTACATGTCATTACAAACTGATAAAGCAGGTCTGTATTTTATCAATGAAGACTCTAAGGCTCAGAGCGACTTGGTAGCTTGACAAAGCCAGGGACACACACCGCGTACCAGGAACTTGACCTACCTTCTTGTTTAATCCTCGTGACAACCTTATGACACATGTATAATAATCCCCATTTCTTTTATTAGAAAACTGAGGTTCAGTTACTTGCCCAAGGTATTACCATTGGTACATGACTAAGCCAGGGTTAGAAACCCAACACTTACCTACCACTCTACACTTTCTCTTCAATGGCCAAGTGATTTAGCTTATGGGCTAGTCCATGCCTGGCACATAACAGAAAATGAGCTTCTGTTGGAAAGTTTGGTGCTAAGGAGCTGCGGTTGAGATCGGTATATAGCCCCATGAAATTATATCCATTTTCACCTTCTTCCGTAATAATAGATTCCACAATTTTTAGCTGGGCCCTGAGCATCCCAAATAAAGATTCCATTTCCCAGTATGCTTTGCAGCTGCAGACAGCCATGTGATTACATGGGAAATAAAGAAAATTGTCACGTGGCTCTTTTAAGAACCTTCCTTAAAAGATGGTTGATGAGGACCTTTCTCTCTGCCTTCCTCCTCCTAACCACTAACATGAGTTGTGATGTCTGCAGCTCTCGCTATGATGTTGTGCCGTGGGGACCTGCAGGACGTAGAGGGTTAACTAGAAGGAGCCTGGGTCCTTGGGGGCTTGGCCAAGCATCACACCAGCCCTGGACTTCTGACTTCCTGGCTATCATGTGCGGGAGAAACAAACAGCTGTACTATGTAAGCCCCTGTTATTTTGGATCTCTACTGCTCGCAACTGCCAAAAAAAAAAAAAGTAAAATGGAGCCACTTGAAAGTGGAGCATGAGCTGCCATGGCTGCCATGCCAGAGGAGCTGCCTTGCACGTCTTACGCCTCAAATCTTTGGAATGTTAAGACAGGGCAAAATAACCTTTGGACTGGGTCTCAAGTAACATTGTGTCTGAAAGAACTGTTTGCAAGAATAACAAGAAAGCAGATGTTATCACTACTGGATTGAAAATTAATAACAGTGTTTAGAATTAGTGTCACTATGTTATGTTATCAGCACCAGAAGAAATGCCTGCTTTCTATTGATGTAATTGTTCCCCTTCCCTTTCTCATAGCTACCCCGTTGCCTTTGTCTCCTAGTCAGAACACTATTTGGGCTTCTGCCTGAATCAGTGCATCCCAAATAGCTATTCTTTGATCTCAAATAAATGCTAGTTGTCTCTCACTTTGAAAGGCCTTTTATTTTTAGGGTAACACAACCAAAAGTAATCCTGAGACAGCAAAGAAAGTGGAGAGGGAGGCTCCGAGGCAAAGCTGCCCTTCTTTACAGAAGCGCCCAGAGATAGCCTTGATCATAAGACCCAAGCAGAAAGGCCCTGGGGAGCCCAGCAGTTGGAGCTGTCAGGGGACAGATGTTGAACAGGTTCTGCCAGCCGCGACTCGCCCTGATGTGCGTCACTGCACCCTCTGCCAGGCCTGCCCTGCCTACTGATTTTATGGCATTATTAGGAGCCGTCTGCAAAGACATTCTGGCTCCACACAGGCACCCACAGTCTCTCCTCTTCTTAGTGGAAAGAAATGGTGCGTCACCAAAACCGTAATGAGGAAATCTATTAAACGCCAGGTTTTCTTCTCAATGAGCGTGAGGAGGAAATACCTCCGGTTCTGCTCCTCTGGGCTTTGCCCCATCAGCAGTGCAAGAATAAAATATGTCAATCTCTTCCCCAGAGACCGACAAGGCAGGGTGCGGAGACTCTGAACTTGCTAGAAATTTAAAATTCAGCTTTGCCTCCTGCGAGGCCTCTAGAGGGGAAGGGCTTGGTTCCCCTGCATATGGAAAGCAGGCTTGGGGGTCCTGGGGAGGGGGCGCTATTTGGCAGAGGGCTTTGAGACTCCTTGAATGAAGGCACCCACAGAGGTGTTGCTCTCTGGGGCCCAGGGGCCTCGGCTGATGTCCTGACCTGGTCATTACTTTGCTGTGACCTTGTTCCCTATGAGTAAAATGGAAATTATGACAGTTCCTGTCTCCCAAGACTCTTATGAAGACTAAATGAGGTATTCCAAACAAAGTGTTTTGATGCCTGGCAGAGCAAGTAGATGCTCAGGAAATGTTGCTTGTTATTGCTATGCAGTAATAATAACAATACAAGGTAACACCTAGCGCTCTTCCCATGCGCTCGGCACTGTACTAAGTACTCTACATATTTTTACCCTCACAACTCTGTGGAGACTACTACTATGAACCCCCTTCCCCGTGTTTACTGATCAGGAAAGTGAGGCACATTTGGGGCCCAAACCCAGGCTGCCGCTCCACTGTCCACACCCTTAAAACAGGGAGGAAGGCAGGGAGTCTGACTCCTTACCGACTGCGGCCTTGGCTCCCCAGCACATTCGTCTCCTGCCCACCTCAGGCTTTTAAAACGCCGCTCCCTCGTTCTCCCCGAGGTCCGCCTCGGCTGTCTCCTGGGCGCTTTCCCAGCCCTCGCTGGACACCGGTTTCTCTATCACACAGTCCCTGCTTCGGTTTTCACTCTGGTTCCTTTGGGAAGGATTTATTTATTCCACGGTTCCCTTGCTCTCCCTCTTTCTGCAGCTTAGACGGCAAGTTCCATGAAGGCGGGGAGACCGTTTTCCCACGTGATGCCTGGCACACAGTGGGCAAACAATACATCCCAAAAGTCTCAATGGGCTTGAGGAGAACCAAGAGAAGGCGTTCCCCCTCAGATGTGTGACATCTCCACTGACCCCTGTGTGCACCGGCCCTTTTTCATGAGGAGCAGGGCTGGCATGCGTGGAATCCTTGCTGCGTGTCTGCTCCTATTCACAGACATCATCTCATTTGACCTCACAGCCACCTCATGGGGTAAATGTTAATATGCTCAGGTTGCCATAAAAAAGTACTATGACCTGGGTGGCTTGAACAGCAGAAATGTATTTTCTCAGTATTCTGGAAGCTAGAAGTCCAAGATCAAGGTGTTGGCAGGGTTGGTTTCTTCTGAGGCCTCTCTCCTTAGCTTGTAGATGGCCTCCTACTCGCTGTGTCTTCTCATGGTCTTCCTTCTGTGTGTGTCCCCTAATTTCCTCTTCTTTTAAGGACATCTGTCATATTGGGTCAGGGCCCACCCTAATCACCTCGTTTTACCTTAATTACCTCTTTAAACACCTATCTCCAAATATAATCACCTTTTGATGTACTAGGGGTTAAGAATCAAGGATATGAATTTTGGGGGGACGCAATTCAGCCCATAACAGGGTAGGAGCTATTATTATCCCATTTTTTAGTTGTAGAAACTAAGGCACAGAGAGAATGGATAACTCGCCCAGGTCAACAGCTAACAGAAGGCAGACTTTGAGCTAGAATAGCCTGACTGTGCAGCCTGAACATGGAACCACTGCCCTTAACCCACCAGAGCCCACAGAGGCAGGGCTCAAGCCATCAGTTTCTCTCTACAGCCAGGAAATCAAGGCTCAGAAGAAACTCATTGCCCAAGACCAACGAGCTGACAGGTGGCAGAGCGAAAACTCCAACCCGGGTCTTCTGGCCTCGAGCCCGACTTCTTTCCACCTCCCCGCCTCTGCCTCTCTAACTCAGCTCCTTCCCAAGGCAAAGGGGCTAGTAATTGGTCCCAAGAGGGTAAAGAAGAGTTTGGGAATAAAAAGCAATTTCAACTTTGGCATTACAGTAAGGGAGATTAATGAAAATACGGTTTCTTCTAGCACCTCTGACACGCACTTTTTATGAATGGCACGGGTTGCATTCCAGAACTGCCCCAGGCAAAGCTGGGAAAAAGTCAGCCCCGCTCACCTGCCTCCAGGATTTCTCTCCCTGCAGGCACCTTCCCTTGCACCAGCAATAGCCGACATAATAACAACAGCATTTTCCTAGCGATTGCTGTATGATAGGCACCATCCTGAATATTTTTATGCATTAATTCAATCCTCTCAACAGCTCTACAGAATATGGGGTGGCATTATTATCATCCTCATTTTATATATAAAAAAGTCAAAGTCAGACTTTTGCCCAGAGTAATTGGGGGAGGCTAGAGGTAAACGCAGGCAGCTGACTCCCAATCTGAGCTCTGGTTCGCCCCTTTACTCTGTGGGGTGGATGGCTGATAGGAAGTCAAGCGTTAACTTACTGCAACTACTCCTTCACTCATTCATTATTCATTCATCTACTGAGAACTGACTGAGCCTACTCTGCTGGCTCTGACCCAGGCTGGCACCTGGTTCCTCCCTCCAGTCTTGGAGGGCAGGAGGTCTCTTAAAAGAGGCAGCATGGACTCTGTATAATAAGAGTGTGTTCAAGATGCTCTGGGGCAAAGAGGAGAATTCACAGTCCAGGGAAGTCAAGGAAGGCTGGATAGGGGCAAGGACAGTTACCCTGGGTCTTGAAGGTTAGGTAGGAGTTCGCCAGGCAGAGAAAGGGATATTGCCACAAGAGCTCTATGTCCAGTATGTGTGGAGATGGGGGTGGGTGGGCAGGAGGAGACCCCAGGTGTGGAGCTGGTTGGGTGCCATGCTAAGGAGAGGACTTCATTCTAGAAACCACGGCATTTTACGGTCCCTGTGGGCTTAAAGCAACATGGTCTTCAAGCTCGGTAGTAGCTTCCTATCCTACCTAGACTAAAATCCCAAGTCCATACTGTGGCCTAGCAAGCTGTACATGATATGTTCTTCCAGCCCTGGCTCCTACTTTCTAGAATCACTTCCTACCTGTGTGTCTCTCCCTGTCTGCCTCCAGCTCTACCTGCACTCCTGCTCTTCCCTGAACAGGCCAACCATATGACCTAGACGTTGGACTTGCCACTTCCTCTGCCTGGAACTTTCTTCCCCTCTAGTGCGGTTCTGTTTAGTCAGCTAATTGCATTCAGCAGAGCTTGAGCGTGGCTCCCAATAAACACTTGTTACATGAATGAATGAATTCGACTTTACTACATTCCAATTCATTGAAGGTAAATACATATATAAACAGCTCTCAGCCATCCAGTTGTGCTGAATAATTAAACAGGATACACGTTCCCCTTTCGGACTGCCCTGATCACCCCATTAACTCTGGGCTGTTCTGGGGTTTGCCAGCACAACCTCCGGAACGGGTCTGGGCTGCCGTCAAAGTGAAACTGCTTAGCAATTGAGCAGCTCCTCAACCTGTGGCTGCATGTAACAACCCTGCTGCCACAAACTCGGCTCAGCAGCCGAAAAGATGCTGTGAAACTGCCTGAATTGAGAGGCTGACGGGAAAGTAAAAGGGGCCTGTCAAAACCTAACCTACACTGATAAGCAAAATACCNCAGGAGGTCTCTTAAAAGAGGCAGCATGGACTCTGTATAATAAGAGTGTGTTCAAGATGCTCTGGGGCAAAGAGGAGAATTCACAGTCCAGGGAAGTCAAGGAAGGCTGGATAGGGGCAAGGACAGTTACCCTGGGTCTTGAAGGTTAGGTAGGAGTTCGCCAGGCAGAGAAAGGGATATTGCCACAAGAGCTCTATGTCCAGTATGTGTGGAGATGGGGGTGGGTGGGCAGGAGGAGACCCCAGGTGTGGAGCTGGTTGGGTGCCATGCTAAGGAGAGGACTTCATTCTAGAAACCACGGCATTTTACGGTCCCTGTGGGCTTAAAGCAACATGGTCTTCAAGCTCGGTAGTAGCTTCCTATCCTACCTAGACTAAAATCCCAAGTCCATACTGTGGCCTAGCAAGCTGTACATGATATGTTCTTCCAGCCCTGGCTCCTACTTTCTAGAATCACTTCCTACCTGTGTGTCTCTCCCTGTCTGCCTCCAGCTCTACCTGCACTCCTGCTCTTCCCTGAACAGGCCAACCATATGACCTAGACGTTGGACTTGCCACTTCCTCTGCCTGGAACTTTCTTCCCCTCTAGTGCGGTTCTGTTTAGTCAGCTAATTGCATTCAGCAGAGCTTGAGCGTGGCTCCCAATAAACACTTGTTACATGAATGAATGAATTCGACTTTACTACATTCCAATTCATTGAAGGTAAATACATATATAAACAGCTCTCAGCCATCCAGTTGTGCTGAATAATTAAACAGGATACACGTTCCCCTTTCGGACTGCCCTGATCACCCCATTAACTCTGGGCTGTTCTGGGGTTTGCCAGCACAACCTCCGGAACGGGTCTGGGCTGCCGTCAAAGTGAAACTGCTTAGCAATTGAGCAGCTCCTCAACCTGTGGCTGCATGTAACAACCCTGCTGCCACAAACTCGGCTCAGCAGCCGAAAAGATGCTGTGAAACTGCCTGAATTGAGAGGCTGACGGGAAAGTAAAAGGGGCCTGTCAAAACCTAACCTACACTGATAAGCAAAATACCATCTAGCACCTTCTGTATATTTCTGATGCTGGGAAGGGGGAAAGGAAAGTCTTCCCCATTCTCCTACACACACCCCTCTTTGCCTCTGGGGCAGGAGGCTGGTGGGAGGGTCATAGGAGCTACTGTGAGACAGTGGCGTTAGGACAAAATGAAATCACTGGCCAAGTTATTAGGGAAAGATGTTTCTGACAAATTTCTGATGGTCAAAATAGCAATAGAGTCTTTGATGGAAAAGGCAAAAAAAAAATTCAATTTCTTTCCCAGAAAAGTGTCAAAAAAAGGTTGTTTTGATATTTGTGAATTCATTCATGCCACACTCGGCTCTTGCTCATTGTCTTTATTTCTCATCTATTTCAGAACAACAAGAATGAAAAACAACTGTGGGTTCCCAAATCTTGCACCCTAATTCAGTGCTCAAGTTTATTTCTCGTGTTGTTATTATTCTTTCCTGTTGAATGACAACATCAGCAGATTATAAATAAATCAAGGCCCTTTCCCAGCAGTTGCAGCTGAAAATTCATTTTTTAAGACGGAGCCTGATTATAGTGTCTTAAGAAACAGAGGGTGGAACGGCTAAAGCATTCACACCCAGAATCCTCGTGAAGAAATTAGGGCTCAAAGAACCCTCAAACAGCTACCCTCTTCTCCCCTAAAAGGAGAAAGAAAACATGGCTCTAAATTTTAAATGTGAACCAACAACTGGTTTTGAAATAGTCATTTAGAGATAGTGGCAGTGGAGAACTCTGCAAAGCAGATGTCTTCACACCTCAGGAGAGCGATTTTTCTCTTAGGTAGTCTCAGGTAGTCCCTGAGCGATGCTAGATGAAATTTGAATGCCAAGCTTCCTATGATTCTGTGCATATGGTGGTGGGTTTTCCTCTCCCAGGATGTGCAATCTGCGAGGAGCCCCTTGGGGTTAGGTAATTGTCTGGCAGCCTTTGCGAGCTCTACTGGCAGTCGGCTCAGGAGGTGTACTCCCTGAGGATTACAAGGCAAAGTGATTTCCCAATATTTGCAAACTGGCAAGCTGTGAAGTAAATTTTGAAAAGGCAGATAGACGTGGGTGGGCTGGGGAGCCCGTTCAGCAGTGCGCGCCGAGCCAGTTCTCCGTTTGAGCACTAGATGGCGCCAGCAGCATTCCTGGGCTGAGCTGCCTCCAACAGCGCCACTGGATCCGCAGGCTTTACAGCGAGGGGGTCCACAGAGAAGTGACTGAATGCAAGCCTTTTCTGAAAAGGCTTCCCTTTGCTTCAGGGAGCACGCAGGGCGGATGTGTGAAAGGTGATCAGTGATGTGTCTAGTCCTGGATGGCAGCACGTGGGCTGGTCAAAAGGTAAAGAGCCACTGCCTTTCACTGCCATTCATTGCTTTCCAGTTGCTTCTTGCCAGTTAGGATGGGTGTCCTCATTTTGAGACCCTTCCATCTTGCCTTTCTTTATCTCTTCACAGGACAGCCTACCCCCCACCAACTAGAGATCTTCTCTAAAAGATGTTACTTCTCTGTGTGGCAGAAACTGCTTGCTATCCTCTAATATTTGTTCTCTCCTTCCCTCCTTGACATGGGGGTCACCAGGAGTCACATAGCACATGGCAATCACTACCCACAGGACCTGCAAGAGGCACTGAAAGGCTCAAATCGGGGAGCTAGCCCACCTCCAGTTTTGTGGGTCATACCTGTGGTGCGAATGCTGTGACATTATTACCCAGACTTGGGAGATGTCTCCATGTACAAAAGGACATAAAGAGCTACTTGTATGAGACCTCAAGTTCAGATAATAGTTGTGTCACGCTGTCATTCTTGGTCAGTACCAGAACTTTCTGTTTGTCTGTTTTCTTTTTTTTTTATCCTTATTCTTCACTCCATGGGCAACTGCTGTATGTGATTCATAGCATCTTGAATTCACATTATCCATGAGGTAAAATAAACCTATACTTGAACATGTATACACATACATTACATATATGTATATGTACACATACATACATGTGTGTTTATGTGTATATATATATATATGCATTTGAATAGTAATGTACTTAAAACACACACACACACACATACACACACACATACACACACCCCTAACCCAAGATCAACACTGAATTAAAAATACAAAGTCCAAGGGCAATTGGCAAAGAGCTCAAGGTTTCACATTGGATTGGAGAACATGGCCTCCATCCGAGGTATCCTGACTCATAGCCAATCTTCCACAAAAGCATGCATATTTTTTTTTTAAATTGGGGAATTGGGGGATGGGGACAGTGCTGGAGAATTGGGGGAAGGGGAACAGACAAGTTGCTGTCCTTTTGTTCTTCAGTCTAGTTGTGGAGGACGTTGCTTCACTGGCCCAAGTTGGCACCATCATTGCGCTCTTCCCGGGCGAGGCAGCTCAGTCACCGGCTTCTTGACGGCTGCTCACTGTGGCTGCTGATCGCTCACGCTGGCTGCTGGCTACACACGGTAGCCCATGGCAACCCACTGCCACAGGGGCTGCAGCCTACACGGTCGCCAGCGACTCATGGCAGCCCAGCTCCAGGTTGAGCTGTTGTTCAGCATCTTAGCTGTAGAGGGCAGTGTCACTGGCCCTCATATGTGGGATCTGAACCAGGGCCCTCTGGTGTCCCAAGCCAGCTCTTAACGAACGCGCCACTCGGTCGGCCCAGCATGCATATATTTTTAATTCACATAAATAACTTATTTGTCAGGATCTAGCAAGAAAATCAGTAACCACTCTAGGTCTTTCAAACAGAGGGAATTAATATAGGGAATTGGTTAGACAAGTGATAAGAGAACTGAGAAAATAAAATGATGATGGGGGTACCCAGAGAGTATTCACTATGGGGAGCCACCTCTACCACCCTAGGGCTGGAGGGACAACGGGAAGAGTGATGTTACCAGAGACCAGTCTATGGGTTATGGCTGAGGCTCCAAAGTGGGGCCTGCCTGGTGGGATGTGAAACAATTGGGGGAGGAGCCTTCTGGAAGGAATTGAAGCCACAGAAAAGGCACAGGGACTGCAGGAGATACCACAGAAATGGAGAGGGGGAAAAACCCTGGCTCTCCCTTCTTCTTATCTGCCAATCTTCTACCAGAGCTTCCTATTGCCTCAACCAACCCAGAAGCTGGAGGCAAGGGAGCTTGGGAATTGTAGTTCCCTGTGATACAACTAGGAGCAGGGGAAGAGCCAAGAGAGATTGAGAACAAACTGGTAGTTCATGGACGGAATGGTAGTGTGCTAAGACCTTGCTGTTACATGTGCACCATTTGTGTGCACCGTGTGTGTGTGTGTGTGTGTGTGTGTGTGTGTGTTTAGCACAGTATTGAGGTGAAGCATATAGATTGCCTGGGTCAAATCTTAGCTCCTCTATTTACTGACTATAACATGGGCAAGTTACTGAACTTCTCTGTGCCTCTGTTTCTTTCTGTACATTGGGATAATAATGATGCACATATACCTCATGGAATTTGGGAGGACTAAACGTGTTTATGTCATTCAGTCTTATCTACCAGGTTTTTAAAAAAATGTGTCCATGTTGTATGTATGTGCATCTTGTCTGTGGCTTCTAGCTGCTGCACCATTCCCATGAGGTATGCCTACCATATTTTATCCGGGAGCAGAAGGCAACTCTGATCCTCAGTCCACTCTCAGTTGGGATACCTGGGGTAGTAGGTATGTGTTGCATTCAGGCAAGGCTATAACTTCAGTGACAAAATTAGAGTGTAGTAAAATCCATGATGGCAACTTTAGGGTCAGCTTGAAAGCAGGGTGACTTTGAAGCATTTGTCAACAAGATTGAACTAAAGCCACTTGGTGAAAATTCACTAGACAGAATTTTAACCCTTCATAAATGAAAATAATTTGGCTGTATTCTTCTATTACAATGTAAGTTCCATGAGGGTAGAGCCTGTGTCTCACGTCACTGATTGAACCCTTCCCCCAACCCCCACAGCTGCCCTGTGGGTTGGGCATTGTTCTCATCTGAGCAAAATGAGGTTCAGAGAAATTTTAAAAACTTTCAGCGGCTGAGCCAGGATTGAACCCAAGCCTGGGCTTTGTCATTCTGCCATACTGCCTCTCTTAAGGTGGTGGCAGGTAGCCTGGCTGGTGGAATGGGAAGTTGCTTGTGGCTGGGGGCGTGGGTTGATTCCATGGCCCTGAAACTTGGGTGAGAAGGGCCAGACTCTGTTGCAGACGGCCAAAGGGCCACAGGCAGAACCTGAGATGGGGTCAGAGCCAAGAGT
This sequence comes from Hipposideros armiger, assembly GCF_001890085.2. NCBI lineage: Eukaryota > Metazoa > Chordata > Mammalia > Chiroptera > Hipposideridae > Hipposideros > Hipposideros armiger. The sequence goes on from NW_017731418.1 coordinate 3,093,495, forward strand.
GTGTGAGGAGTGACGCCAGGCCTGGAACCGTCCAGGGGAATGCTGGGAATCCTTGCCTAACCGCAGGGCTGGTAGGTGGAACGCAGGCTGAAAGGACTGAGGTCTCGGTGGGAGGAGGGATAGCTGGCAGGTTTATATGATTTCATTGAGTGATTACCATAATGCCCCACTGGGTCAGTATAAATTATTGCATTTTGTAATTGAAAGCACTGAGACCTCTTCAACCAGGAGATTGGAACTGATTCACGATTCAGCCATTGTAGGGGGTGGTTCATCTGGACAATTGCTCTGCACTGCCAAGGATGGTTTGGGACCATTTATCTATGCCTTGTTGTCTCAGCAGGTCTTGGGTCAACGCTAAGAAGAGCAGATTCATTTTCCTGAAGCACCATTTCTATCACGTTGCTCCTGGATTGAAACTCTACAATGACAGCCCATTACCTTCAGGGAAAAGGCCAGATGCCACAGTTGGAATGGCCTCAGTGTCCTTCGCAGTCAGCCCTCAGCCTGCCTTTCCAGGCTGACCTTCCTCCACCCCTGACATACGCTCTGAACATGTTTGTTCATTGATTTAATATTTATTGAGTGCCTACTGTGTGTTGGGCACTGAAAGGTTATGATGATTAAGATTTGGGCTATGCTACTGTTTAAATGTTTGTGTCCCCTCCACCCTTAGATTCATGTGTTGCAGTCCTAATGCCCAGTGTGATGGTATTAGGAAGTGGGGTCTTTGGGAGGTGCTTAAGACATAAGGGTGGAGCCCTCATGAGTGAGATTATCACTCTTATAAAAGAGGCCCCACAGAGCTCCCTCACTCCTTCTGCCACGTGAAGACACAATGAGAAGGTGGTAGTCTACAACCCGGAAGGGAGCCCTTCCCAGAACCACACCCTGCTGGCACCCTGATTTTGGAACTCCAGCCTCCAGAACTGTGAGAAATAAATTTCTATTCTCTATCTGCCTGCCTTTCTCTCTCTATCTCTGTCTTTCTCCTCCTCCTCTCTCACCTTCACTCTTCTCTGAGTGTTGGTTTTGCTCTATAGTCCCCATCCTAGAGACCTATCGTGTCTGTGGGGTCCCGTTTGCAGGTGCCTTCAAGAGGACCAGCTCCACCCCAGCCTGCGTCTTCTCAACTGTCAAGCTCCAGTTCCCTGCCATTCCCTCTCTGAGATTCTTTGTTCAAATTCTCAAGGGAATCTGCAGGTCCCACAGGTGCTCATGTGGTCAGGGGTGGGGCCTCCTCCAGGCCTCTAGGTGGTGCACTGGGGAAGAAGGGAAGTGGGGGCAGGTGAGGCCACAATCTCCATGATAACTCTTTGGACAAATCTTTGGTACAGACATACCTCAGAGATATTGAGGGTTCTGTTCCAGACCACTTCGATAAAGTGAATATCGCAATAAAACAAGTCACATGAATTTTTTGCTTTTCCAATGCATATAAAAGTTATGTTTATACTATATTGTAGCCTATTAAGTGTGCAATAGAATTATGTCTAAAAAAGCAATGTACATACCTTAATTTAAATATCACTAAAAGTGCTAACCATCATCTGAACCATCAGCAAGTCATACGTTTTTTGCTGAGAGGGTCTTGCCTCGATGATGTTGACAGCTGATGCTGATCAGGGTGATGGCTGCAGAAGGTTGGGGGTGGCTATGACAATTTCTTAAAATAAGACAACAAATGAAGTTTGTCAGTTGATTGACTCTTCCTTCCATGAATGATTTTTCTGTAGAATGTGATGTTGTTTAATAGCATTTTACCCACAGAACTTCTTTCAAAAGTGGAGCCAATCCTCTCAAACCCTGCCGCTGCTTTATCAACTAAATTTGTGTAATAGTCTAAGTCTTTTGTTGTCATTTCAATAATCTTCACAGCATCTTCACCAGGAGTTGATTTCATCTCAATAAACCACTTTTTTGCTCATTCATAAAAAGCAACTCCTCAGTTTTTGAGTAGATAAAAATCCACTCAGTTTTTATCATGAGATCGCAGCAAATTTAGTCTGATCTGCAGGCTCCACTTCTAATTCTAGTTCTCTCGCTATTTCCACCACATCTGCAGTTACTTCCTCCACTGGAGTCTTGGACCTCTCAGAGTCATCCATGAGGACTGGGATCATCTTCTTCTAAACACCTGTTAATGTTGATATTTTGACTTCTTCCCATGAGTCACAAATGTTTTGAATGGCAGCTAGGGTGTAACATGAAAGGCCACCAATCACAGATCACCACAACAAGTATTATAATGAAAAAGTTGGAAATGTTGTGAGAATTACCCAAATGTGACTCTAAGACACAAAGTGAGCTGTTAGAAACGCTGTTAGAAAAATGGTGCTGATAGACTTGCTCAGCTCAGAGTTGCCACAAATGTTCAATTTGTAAAAAAAAAAAAAAGAAAGAAAGAAAGACAATGTAGTATCTATGAAGCACAAAAACGCGGTATGCCTGTATTTTACTGGGAATAGACTAGAGGCCTAGGACACACTGCTCACTCCTGTTTACCCTTGGGAGACATTTACCCTGTGCTACCTTGTATTGTTATTGCTCATTTCCCCACTTTGATGAGAATCAGGTCTTGGAGGCCAGGAACTGTGTACTAGACTTCTCTGAATTCTTCATTTCCCCCTACTTCCGAACTATGGCCCTTGGCCAGGCCTAGCTCAGAGCTGACGCCTAATGAACATTTATGGACTTGAGGATGCAGGCCAGGATTTCAGATCAGTTACATTTAGTGTCTTTCATGATCATAGCCCGTCATTTGAAATGTGCCAGCCATCTCTAAGAGGCGTGAAATGCAAGGCTAGGGTACAGCTGGAGGTTATGGATGTATACAATATGAATTTATGTTAACAGCTTTTTTAAAAAAAAATTGTGGCAAAATACACAAAACAAAATTTACTGTTTTAACCATTTTAACGGTACCGTTCAATGGTATTAAGTATATTCACGTTGGCGGTGCAACCATCACCACCATCCATATCAGAAGTTTTTCATCTTCTCCAGCTGAAACTGTGTACTCTGTAAACAGTCATTCCTCATTCTCTCCTCTCCTCGGCTTCTAACAACCACTTTTCTACTTTTTGTTTCTATGAATTTTACTACTTTAGTTACCTCATATAAAACAAATCAAACAATATTTGCCCTTTTGTGCCTGGCTTACTTCACTTAGCATAATGTCTTCAAGGTTTGTCCTTGTAGCCTGTGTGAAAATTTCCTTCTTTTTTAGAGCTGAATAATATTCCATTATATAGATATGCTACATTTGGTTTATTCATTCACCTATCTGTGGACACTTGGGTTGCTTCAGCTCTTTCTTAAAAACAGCTCTTTCTAAGAAAAAAAAATTTAATTTAGCACCCACTACGTGCCAGGCAGTGTGCCCAGTCCCTAGCGTGCATTAATTAATCTTTCCAATAGCTTTAAGAGTTGAGTATCCTTATCCTATTTCAGGATGAAAAAAACCTGAGGCTTGGAAAAAATGAGGAATTTGTCCCAAGTCACTCAGCAAGTAAGTTTCGGGGTCAACTTCCCTCCCAGGGCTGTGTGGTGCCAGAGCCTATACGCTTCCCACCTCATGTTAAGTAGTATCACCTTGGTGCAATTGGCAAAATCCTGAATGGGGAAACTTGACAGAACAAATAATATAGTGTTTTCAACAAATAAAATGGAAGGGGAAAAAAAGAAAAGGAAGGGAACCCAGAGATGAAAAGAGATTTATTAGACAAATCAACCAAATGAAATGATTGGACTTGTTTGCATTCTTATTTGGAAAAAACAACAACAAACCTTCAAAGAAGTGAACAGTTGATGAAATTTGAACAATATCTGATGATATTAAAGTTTTATTATTATTATTTTGGTGTACTAATGATACGTTGGTTGTGTTCTAAAAAGAGAGAATGAGAGTCTTAGAGATACAAACTGAAATAAGGATGAAATTTATGTCTAGAATTTGCTTCAAAATAAGATTGTCTTTGCATTGATAATTGTTGTAACCTAGAGATTAAACAAGACTAAGAGACATGTCAACCAAATGCAATGTTCTGATCCTTGATTCAATTAAGTCACTCATGAGAAAGAAGGTAGGAGACAATGGGGAAATTTGAATGATATTAAGGAAATATTGTTAATTTTAGGTGTGATAATGGTATAGTGGTTACGTTTAAGAAAAAAGGAGTCCCTGTTTTTTAGAGATACATACTGAAACATTTATGGAGGAAATGATACTATATCTGGGATTTGTTTCAAAATATTTCAAGAACAGAGTGTGGGGAGGGTAAATGGGGAATATAGATCAAAAAAGACCGGCCATGTGGTGAGAATTATTGAAACTGGGAGATAGGTGCTTCATGGTTCATTTTACTATTGTGTTTACTTTTGAATGTGCTCAAAAATTTCTACAATAAAAAGCTTAAAAGCAAACACTTGTGAAGAAATGGTACCCCATTTCTATAAGTGGGGAAACGGCTTTGAGAGGTTAGTAACATGCCCAAGTATGCCACACAAAGTGATCTGCCTGACCCTACAGTTCAAGCTCTTTCCTTGGCATCATAGTGTAATTGCACATCGGAGTGGAGGTAGACTTGGATTTTGCAAGCCATCGGGAGCCCTGCAATGGTTTTGAGGAAAAAGAATGTTCTCATCACATTCATACCATCTTTCAAAGACGGCATTGGGTCCTTCACCATATTTACAGTGACCATGAGGCAAAAACATATTCCCCATAAACACCACTGGGGGCCACACCTTCGTGTGGTTTTCTCTGCGTACCATGACTCACAGGAGTGGGTTTCATTTCTGTTTTTATGGAGAAAGCTTCCTGTTTGTCTCCACCCTGAACCCCTTGCAGCAGGATACACTGTTTTTCAGCCTACAGGACTCAACCTTTCTTTTGAACCGCCAACAGCTCTTCCTTACTTATTCCGGTAACAGTTCTCCTTTCCTTTGGCAACTGACCTGCCTCCGTTCCACAGGGGTCTGTTGGGGCTACGGATCACATGACCCATTTTCTATGGCCTGAGAGTAGGTTCCCCTGGGCTGCGCTGATGGGTTCATGGGGTGGAAATGTTGCCCTGCTAAGATCAGTCAGACTCTTCTGAGATTTCATGCCTGGCACTGGGAGAGAGGCGCTTATTTTACAGAGATTGGATGATGTAAACCTGAAGCAGCTTATGATCATGCTTACACACTCCCATCCACAACCCCAAAGCCATATGGAGGAAGCTCATCCTCTGCGGTAGGAAAGAGCCCAATAGCCCATCGCTGAGAAATGATAATGAGTCCCTGTATCCAGACCCTGAAATCAACTCTGTTCCACGAACCTTGGTTTCTGGAGTCAATAAATATCCCATTTGCTGAAACTGGCTTTAGTTTGTCTTGCTCGCAACCCAGGTTTCTGACTAAGACCTGCTTCATTACCCCAAGGCTTCCTTATTTGTGGCTTGTTCTTCTGGCTTTTTTTTCACTTTGACTTTCACAAACGGTAATAAGTCGAGAATGTGTGTGAAGGTCTAACTACAAGGAGGCTGACTGTAGAATTCTTTTTATGGTAACAACTTTGGGAAAAACTTAGATGGCCCATTATAAGGGGTCATTCACCCACCCAGTGACCTAGTGTTTTTAAGTCTCATGAGTTTCTGGCTAAAAGTGACATCTAGTGATATTAATGCCCTGCATATGATACCCACATAGGGGTTCAGCTCCACCCAGAGGTCCCCATGGTTATATCTGGAGGTCCCTTTGGTGGTGTCCCACATAAGTTTGAGCACAGGCTCACTTGTATTTTTAAGCTCTGGCTTCCTCCTTGAGACATTTCACCACTACCCAGGGCTCTCCAGGAAAATGCTGCTCCTCTGTGCTTTTAGGGTGGCCACTTCGAGCTCTGGGCATCAGAGTTGGGCAAGGTCTGTGGGGGTGGGAGAAGCAGCGAAGGGAACGGCTCTTGCAGTGGGCTATGGTATTTATGTTTCTTCTTTCTCTGTTCAATAAGCTTCCCCAAGTATAGTGTGGGAGTGGAGTCAAGGGAATTGTGATAGATATGTATGATATTGGGGAGAAGTGGGGCGGTAGATTGGGGGAGGGGGGTTGTCACTTAGAGGGGTAAAAAGTATAACTATTGCACTGTGTTGTACAGCTGAATCTAATTCTAAAAAATGTGTATTTCATAATAAAAAATAATTAAAAGAAAAAAAAATAAGCTTCCCCATTTCCTTTCTTCTGCTAATAGACCCCACAAGCCCAGCCTGGCCAATCAAAGCTCCCGCTCCCCCGGACAATAGCGAGTGATGAAGAAGAAACATGGGAACTCAGCAGGACCCTTCTCTGGGAAAGACTCTCTCTCTCTCTCTCTCTCTCTCTCTCTCTCTCTCTCTCTCTCTCTCTCTCTCTCTCTCCTCACTAGATTACCAGTTTATTATAAAAGAGACAGCCAGATGGAAGAGATATGCAGGGCGTGGTATGGGGAGAGGGTGCAGACTTCCACGCCCTTTCCAGGAGCACCACTCTCCTGAATCTCCATGTGCTCGCCAGCCTGGTAGCTCCAGACCCTCTTTTTTCATTGTGGTTTGTAAGCTGGAGCTTCTGGGGTTCTTATCACAGGTTTACCCCAGGAGCTGTTGGATGGCCTGTATTTTACCACATGGACGAGGCACAGAGAGAGATGGTTTACAGAAAAGAAAATAGGAATGGAGCAGAAGAGCAGAGAGGAAAAGAGAAGTCTTGGCAGCCTACCATCTAGTTCTCGATTCTAGCTTTTTCTGAGGCTCTGCTGCATCCCTGACCTTGAGCTTCAAGGCACACCTTCGAACCCATGCAATCAACTCCCAAGTTTTGCCGAAGCTCACTTTAATTGGTCTCTGCTTTTCGGCAACCCAAAGGGTCCTAACTAATACATGCTCTGTTCTCCTTTCCTCTTCAGACACCTATGCACAAAACTCCCCCCTTCTCCCTTAATCACATACAAACAACTGCCCCTTAGCAAATCAACACATGCAAACCAATCCCTGGGCCACCAGCCCAAGCTGGGCATCATACTTAGCCAAATGAAATTCCTTGAGGCGCAACCTAGAACTCACAATGCCTCCTACATTAAGTCTAAATATGTTAAGAAACAATCATGGATGCTAACGCGACCAAGGTTGTCAGATATGGAGGAAACACAGGAACCAGTATTCACACCTATGTCTATCTCTATAGGAAGGTAATTTAACCATTTTCTATATTTGCATATTGACCAATCTTTCACAGCTTTATTACAAAGAAGTAATCTGTGAAATCTGTTTATAGTCTGGTTGGTAAGGGGCTGAGCAGGGCCCCTCCCTCAGTTCCACCCAGCCAGCACCTCTCTGGTTTGACTGGCCCTGGCTGCCATCAGTTAGGCCAGGTGGGAGGGAATGTATTCTACCCCTCCCCACCCCCACCATGCTCCCCTTCATAGTTGCAGCATTAGTGGACACTCAGTGCAGGTAGCAGAGTACACAGGCTCAGACACGCACCAGCTGAACTCCAAGGCTTCGCCACACACAAGGAAAAATGAGGTGAGGGGACACAGGCTTGGTGTAATGCCCAAGAGATAAGCCTGCCCAGAATGTACAGGTCGAAGGGGGATGGCCACAACTAGAGAAAAGAGATTCTCTTAGACAGCTGCTCCCTAGCTAGGGGATGCTCAGTGCCTCAGGAGTTGGGGGTTAAGTGTCTTTGAGTTGCTCACAGAGGCTGGAATGTTGCCCACCCCGCCACCCAAACCCCTCACAGGGATCGTTGTCTCTGGGTAATTTCCTGGGTCACTTATGACCCTCCAAATTCAAATCTAGGGACTGGAACTTTGATTCCTCATTCTACAGACCTGGGATTGCTGAGACCTGGGTCTTGCCTGTGAGACTCTCTGGCCTTTGCCAGACTCTTCCAGCTCAAGCAGTCTGGGTTTGTATGATTCCTTGGATGCAAATCTTGGGAGCAGTTACTCTGGCTCTTCACACTTCAGCTGTGTGTTATTAAAAGAAACCTATTCACAACTTTCCCAGGTTGCATGTGAGAAAGGCATCTGAGAAAAACTTTGCATAAGCCAAAGATGACCACAGTCGTCATCCCTCAGTGGGAATCCTCTTCCAGTTCTCCTTTCATAACAAGGAGTGGGCAGGCATTTAAGGAGAACTCTGACCAGAAGGGCTGTGCTCTCGCCTCCACTCTCTGCCAATGCTCTCTCGTCACTTGCTAACACACTTGCAGTTCCCTCTGCTGTAGAGACCAACCCTTGATTGAGCTGGCTGTTCTCTCCTCCCACACCAGGCCTACTGTTTCCATGGATGATCTGTGACCTTGGCAGGGACTTGGTGCTTCCCAAGAGCCTTCTGAGCACCAGTGAACCCAGATTTCCCACAATCCTCTACAAGCAGCCTCCCCATAGGCCCAGAATGTGACCTCACTTCCTACTCCCCAGAGAGAATAGTCATTAGAAGGGACACCCCTACTCCAGCTGCCCCCACTCCTCCTCACTTCCCTTCCACCCCAGAGCACCATCTAAGGAGCTCCTCTTCTTGTCTAAGGCACTCATGCTCTGACTCCTCAGGATGGTTAACTGCTGTTTATGATTTTCCTTCTCCCTCCTATACTATCTGTCTTAGCATTCTCCAAAGAAACAGAACCATCCATAGTGTGTGTGTGTGTGTGTGTGTGTGTGTGTGTGTGTGTGTGTGTGTACAGAGAGGGAGAGGGAAATTTATTTTAAAGAATTGGTTCACACAATTGTGAGATCTTGTAACTCTGAAATCTTCAGACTTGCAGATTACTGGAGACCCAAGGAAGACTTGATGTTGCAGCTCCAGTAAGAAGGCAGTCTGGGGGCAGATTTCCTTCTTTTTGCGGGGGGACTCTGTTTTCCTCTTAAGGCCTTCAACTGACTGTATGCAGCCCACCCACAATATGGAGTACAATCTTTACTCAAAGTCTACTGTTTCAAATATTAATCTCATCTAAAAAGTATCTACACAGTGCTAGACTAGCATTTGACCAAATGTCTGGGTACCATGGTGTAGCCAAATTGACACATAAATATTCACCATCACACCACCAAGTCATAACCATAATCAAGAGTTATTGTGTGTATACTAAGTGACATTCATTGTACTAAATTCACAACACACAGTATCTTATTTAATCTTCTCAATAACCCCATGAGGTAGATCCTATTGTGATCCCCATTTTACAAAATGAGGACATTAAGGTACATAGTAAGTGACAGAGCTGCGATTGAAACCCAAGTCTGAAGGAGAGATCCAAGATGGCAGAGTAGATAAACACTGTGCCTGCGTTCTTCCATGAACACGTTAAAATTACAACTAAATCATAGAACAATCAACCTGGAGAACCATCTGAAGTCAAGCAAAACAGAAGTCCTATAACTAAAAATATAAAGAAGCCAGATCGAGATTGGTAGAAAAGGCGAGACACAGAACGGGTCCCACACCTGTGTATGGTGATTGAGAACCAGGAGGGATATCTCGGCGGCCTTGGTTCCTCCAGGGGAGCTAAGGGTACCAGCCCCCCACACCAGGCTCCCCAGCCCAGAGTATTGGTGCTGAGAAGAGGATCCCCCACAACATCTGGTTGTGAAAAACAGTGGGGATTCCAACCATTCAGGTGGTACTGAAGGCTTCAGGAAACCCAGAAGTCCTCTTAAACGGCCCACACACAGACTTACTCACTCGCAGGCACTCACCTTGGGCTCCACCGGAGGGATGGTGACTCAGGGAGCCTCAAATACATACGGGGGTGCAGACTGAGGTGTATGGCTTCAGAGGGGAGGACTGGAGGACAGTCAACATTTTCCCAGTGAGGGGTTCACATTTGTAGAGCCGGCAGGCAGGCGCCATTTTTCCTGTGTTGAGTTTGCCCCCTCTGGCCAAATCTGAACCTGATCGGCCTGTGAGCTCAGCTGTTTTGCCCCACTGACTCACTGGGAACCTGCCAGACCTAATTCATGCACCGCTGGAGGCACTTTCTCCTGGAGCAGCCAGCTCTGCCTTCATTGCACTCTTTCTTGGAAAACTATCAGAGCCTGACAGGCCCCAGGTGGGCAGTGACTGGCCTTGGTGTGCTCTGTGACTTTTGCTGAGTCGCTCCAGGCTCAGCACTGGCACCAAATCAGAGTTTACATTAACCTGGTGACCACAACTCTTCCCACTCTAGTGACTCCATGAGACCCTGCCTCACCCAACTTGCATACCACATGAGGTGTTATCAGTGACTGAACCTTAAGGGAGCTGGCAGGTGGCAGCAGGCCTTGGGCTGTCCTGGCATTTTGGGGGCTACTGCAGACCTGGTACTGGTGGCAGCCATCCTCAGTTCACAGTGTGGCCTCTCCCACATACCTCCAGGTCCAGCACAGGCAGCAAACAATAGCAGATCACTTTGTAGCTCCTACCCAGTAGCCCCTGGCTAGTCACAGGCAGTGGCTGACCTGGGCCTGCACTGGAGCCCCTCTAAAGAGGCCTCAGAACCAACATACTTGGAGGTTGGCTTCAGACCACAGCAAAGCACTGCCTAATTAGCCCCCACAAAAGGCATACCCAAAGGGTATTCTCAACAGGCACCAGAGCCCACTGGGGTGAATCCCATTAGTGGGATAAGCCTCCTGCAATATAGCCCATAAGCTGGAAATGTGTAAAAAAAAAAAAAGTTGGGGTAACAATACAAAACAGACTTTAAAACAAAGGCTATAGGACTGGCCAAGTGGCACATTGGTTAAGAGCTGGCTTGGGATGCCAGAGGGCCCTGGTTCGGATCCCACGTATGAGGGCCAATGACATTACCCTCTACAGCTAAGATGCTGAACAACAGCTCAACCTGGAGCTGGGCTGCCCGTGAGTCGCCGGCGACAGCGTAGGCTGCAGCCCCTGCTGCAGTGGGTTGTCATGAGCTACTGTGTGTAGCCAGCAGCCAGCGTGAGCAGCCAGCAGCCGCTGTGAGCAGCCGCGGTGAGCAGCCGCTGTGAGCAGCCATCCAGAAGCTGGAGACTGATCTGCCTCACCCGGGAAGAGCACAATGATGGTGCCAACTTGGGCCAGTGAAGCAACATCCTCCACAACTAGACTGAAGAACAAAAGGACAGCAACTTGTCTGTTCCCCTTCCCCCAATTCTCCAGCACTGTTCCCATCCCCCAACTCCCCAATAAAAATCTTAAAAAAAAAACAAAGGCTATAAAAAGAGACAATGATGGACCCAGTAATCCCACTTCAGGGTATTTACCCAAAGAAACACAAAATGCTACTTTGAGGGGATGAAAGCATCATATGTTCATTGCAGCAGTGTTTACAATGACCAAGGTGTGGGGGCAGCCTGGGTGTCCATCGATGGATGAATGGATAAAGAGGAGGTGGTACATATATACAATATAATATTGCATTGGTTGGCCATGAAAGAGAATGGGTTCTTGCCATCTGTGGCAGCATGGATGGATCTTATGCTGAGTGGAGTATATCAGACAGAGAAAGACAGATGCAATGTGATTTCTCCTATATGTAGAATCTAAGAAAAAAATTAACAAACAAAACAAAAACAAACTCATAGATACAGAAAACATTTTGATGGGAGAGGGGTTGGGATGTGGGTGAAAAAAAGGGGAAGGGATTAAGAAGTACAAATTGGTTGTTACAAAGTAGTTATGGGGAGGTAAGGTACAGCATAAAGAATATAGTCAATAATATTGTAATAACTATGTATGGTGTCAGATGGGTACTGGATTTATTGGGGTGATAGATGGGAGGGGGTTGGCAGCAGGGTAAAAAAGGTAAAGGGATTAAAAAGTACAAATTAGTAGTTACAAAATAGTCATGGGGATATAAATAAAGCTAGGGAATATATAGTCAATAATAGGGTAATAATTATGTATAGTGCCAGGTGGGTATTAGACTAGTCGGGGGATCACTTCTTAAATTATATAAATGTCTAACCACTATGCAGTACACCTGAAATTAATATAAAATAATATTGAATGTCAACTGTAATTGATAAATTTAAAAGGGGGGATAAAGGGAATGGGAATAACAGGTCCAAATTCCCAGGTATAAAACAAATAAGTCATGGGGATGTAATGTACAGCATAGGGAATATAGTTGATAATATTGTGATAGCGTGGTACAGTGTCAGATGATTGCTGGACTTATGGTGATTACTTCTGTAGGTCTATAAATGTTGAATAACTATGGTGTAGCCCTGAAATTAATATAATATTGTATGTTAGCTATCTTTTTAATAAAAATCTTTAAAAAAAGAAACCCAAGTCTAACTCAGAAGATTATGCTCTTAATCTCTAATCACCACCTCCCAACCATCTCCCTATTCTGACTCTCCCTATTCCCTATTCCTTATTTTTATCCTATGATTATACACATTCAATTCTCTCTGATTAAATATACCAAAAAATTCCCATTATCTCCTTCCTAGAGAAATGTCTTTGAAAGAGACGCTAACGCTTGGTGTCTCCAGTTCTTATTCTTGCTCAACCCACAGCGTCTTGATGTCAGCCTCTACCAGAATGAGGAAACAGTGTTGACCAAGGTCACACAAGATGTACATATTATGAAAGCCAGTGGATGTGGCCCTTTCATCTATGTATTTATTACAACACAGTAGCAACTGTTCATTGCTTAAAAAAAATTAGAAGACACTCCTGGTCAAGATGGTGCTACTATAAGTAACGATTTGTGGCACAGCTTCTGCTGGAAACACATAGCAGTTATAAATAAAACTTTTAAAACCAGAGATGTAAAACGGCATAGATGAGCTCACAAAACAAGGGAATCATCTTTGTAGACCAGAATCTGAAGAGAAATGCACAGCAGTGAAAAATGCTGAGCCCTGGGCTGGCTGGCTCCTGAGCAGAAGCAGGCAGAGGTGGGCGGGCTCTGGCTCCTATGTGTAACTAAGCTGGTCTGGCTCCCAGGAATCAGGGACTAAAGATGTTCCAGGTGAGGCAGGGGCCAATTCCCAACTTCAGGCTGAAACCAGGGCTGGTGGTTTCTCCACTTAGGACAAGAGACTGATAAAGCTCCTCTGAACCACTGCTCAGGGCTGTAACTGATGTGAAGCTCAACAGCAGAGACCAGGAAAGCTCAGAAACTAGGACCTGAACTGAGCCACCTGCTTGCTGAGCGAGCCACCCATATTGCAACAAGCAAAAGCTACAATTAGTATAAAGTTCAATTAGAGGCAAAGCTGATGAGGAAACTGCAAAACTCCTAGACAAAGAAAGGAGAAGCATGGAGAGAAAAAAAAGAAAAGAGAGACAAGAGAAAGTGATCAAGCTTAGAATAACTCTGAAAATGAAACATCCAAGAGACACAAAGAAAGTTATCTTTAACAGATAATAAACAATATGTCAACTATTGATAAATTGTTTAGGTGAAATAAAATAATAAAACAGTCTGAAATAAATATTTTTAAGGCACTAAATAAATTGTATGAAATAAGTAAGAATTAAAAATTGTGTTACAAAAATAGACAGAAATAAACTTAAAAAAAGAAATGGATATAAAAAAAAATTAGGAATCTTACAAATAGGAACTGCAGTCCCTGAAATAAAAAATTTAATAGATTGAATAAAATCTAAACTTGGTGCAGTCATGAAAAGAAATCAATTGAAAGATAATGCCAGGGTGTTCACCCAAAACACAGCACAGAGGGAGACACAAAAGTTTTCAAGTATGTAAGAACAATTTAAAAATATGGAGGGTAGATTGAGATGCTATAACATACAGCACATAGAAGTTGCAAAGGGATAGTAGAGAAAAAATAACAATGGGACAATGGCTCCAAATTTTCCAGAATGGTAGAAAGACTGAGCCCCCAGCTGCAAGTGCATTCTGAGCAAAGTTGCAGAATGTCCAAAATAGAGAGAAAATCTTAAAGGCCATCAGAGATGGCCTAGATCACCTAAAAGGGAGCCACAATTAAACTGACAGTAATTTCCTCATCAGCAACAGCAGAGGTCAGAGATAGCGATTCTCACAGTTAACACTTGAATGGCACCGCGTGCCAGGCACCACATCAAGTATTTGATATATGTCAGCTAATTAAACCCTTGCAAGGATTCTATGAGATAAGATTCTTCTTATTCCCATCTTACAGCTGAGGAAACTGAGCCAAAGAGAAGTTTAGTAGTTCTTGCCCCAGCTCTCGTAGTTAGCAAGAGGAGGACTTGGGACTCAAACTAAGTTGATTTGGTTGCAAATGCCCCTAATCATTAGTCAGTCATACTGCTTCTCACTGTAGAGAATATGTTCAAGGTAATGAGGGAAAATAAAAAGCAATCTCCAATTTTAGCCCTGGCTAAATGAAGAAGTGTTTTGGCATACAAAGATTAAAACAATATATTACTCATAGACATTCATTAAAATATTTATTAATGTATGTATATATTTCAACAAGAAGAAAAATTAACTCAAAGGGAAGGCATGGAAATCATAGAACAATGACCAATCGGTCATCAAAAATTTAAAATATTAAATTTTTTCCTTTTTTATTGAGCTATAATTGACATATAACATATTAGTTTCAGATATACAACATAATGATTCAACATATGTATATATTGTGAAATGATTGCCACAATAAGTCTAGTTAATATCCATTACCACACATCGTTGTAATATTTTTTCTTGTGATAAGAACTTTTAAGATCTTAGAAACTTTAGTCTCTTAGCAACTTTCAAATATACCATACAGTATTATCAACTATTAACTATATAAAATATTGAATTTTTAAAGAAGAGGTAAAACAAAAACTGAGGCAAAAATAACAAGATGAGCAACAAAAAATAGTTAAGATAGTTTGTTTCTATTCAAGTTTATTAGAAAGAGAAATGTTGAATGTCTTTAGGTTTGTTTTTTAAAATTATAGTTAATAAAAGAACATAATCAGAACTGACAGCCTGTGCATCAACAGAGGGAAAAGAGGAAATATAGAAATATATCAGAATATAGAAAATAGAAAACCTTTTCAATGCAGCAGAATGAGTGGGAGAAAAAAGGAAACAAAGTAAAGAATGGCCAATTGAAAGTGCAAAATTACATGGTAGAAATAGCTTCAAATATATCAATAATTATGATAAAGGTAAATGGAATAAATTCACTTATAAAGAGGTAGGGATTATCTAATAGAATTTTTTTAAATCCTGGGCGTACTGATAAAGCCACATAGAGGGATTGTAAAAAAGGTAGAGAAAGTATATCACACAAATATTAACAAGAGGAAAGCTGGGATTATACTACTTACATCAGACAAAATAGAATTTAAGGTAAAAAACAATAGTGACAAAGGAGGGTAGTATATAATATTAAAAGAAATGGCCCTCTAAGAAGATACGTGTGTGTGTGTGTGTGTGTGTGTGTGTGTGTGTGTGTGTGTGTAGGAAGGCACATAACAATGTGTACAGTATGCCACCATTGGTATATAAAAAGTTATAAAAAAATGTACGAATTTCAGTTAATAATACATGTTAAAGAGTTTCCTTTTCTTTGTTTTTTTGTTTTTGTTGTTTTTTTTTTGTAATGACTTTTGGTGTTAACTGTGAAACTTTAGAAGCATTTGCATTAAAATGAGAAACAAGACAAATATGTCCACTCCCAACCAACTAATGATTCAATGATTTACTGGAGCTCCTAGCCAAAGCAATGACAAGGAAAATAAATTAGCAGTATAATTGGAAGGAAAGAGTCAAAACTCTTTTTATTTGCACGTAGAACAATCATCTGTACAGAAACCACAAGAAAAATCCCAAGAAAATCCACTATCAAATTATTAGAATGAATAAACGAGTTTAACGAGGTTGCTAGATGCAAAGTTATTAAAAAGCAATTATGTTTTTTTAGACGCCAGTAACCAATTCAAAATTTTAATTGGAAAAAATGTTCCATTAATAGCACCACAGGTCACATCCTCAGATCATCATGAAAAACAAGAAGAAAAGACTATGGTGCCTGCAGGCTCCAGCTGGAAAAATGCCAATAAAGGTTTCTTATCAGGTTGCTTCATGAGCCCATCTGTGCCTGAGACAGCGATGGTGGTGGGGGGGAGATGGTATTACACATGGGTGAGGCAAGGAAGGATCGATTCTCTCAGAATGGGCGGGGGTTTTCCATAGCAAAAGCAATTTTCATCTCCCACACAGGTCTGTAAACAGCAAGCGCATTTAGAGCCACAGCAATGCCTAATTGTCCCTGAAGGCTTTGTGCTCTGCCTTACACATGATAAAACCCCAATAAATGAGCAACAAATGAATGAGTGCATGGCACCCAGGACCATGCACCTGGAGGGTCCCCTCCTCTTCCCAAGGCCATCCGGAACCCCACAACTGGGGACAGAAGCCCCTCACCACACCCCAGCTGAGTGAGTGGGAAATGAGGGAAGTAGTTGTCCACTGAAATTGAGGGGACCCCTTGGAGGACGAATGTGACAATCATCCAAAGCACGAATGCTGGACCCTGGTGTGTGTAGGGAGAGTGGGGCACAGTGCTCAGATCTCTGCTCCAATTGAACTTGGCTGCCTCCACCAAGGCTAGTGGTTTCTGGGAGTGCAGAGCCCTCTGCCCTTGGGACATGGGGACAGCCTTCCATTCTGCGCAGCAATTTATAGGGGAGAAGGGAGGCTGCTTCTTTTTCAATTTATTGCCGAAGAGAAATAAGTGATCCAGGCTTTTCAACACCTCCCCCCATCCCACCCTGCCAACCTGCTCTCTTCAGCACCAATAGTACCACGAGGTATTGGGAAAGGAGAGAAAATGAACATTTAAATATAGCTAGATTGGTGGAAATCTTTTTTTTTTTAACTTTTATTGGGGAACAGTGTGCTTTTCCCAGGACCCATCAGCTCCAAGTCAAGTTGTTGCCCTTCAATCTTAGTTGTGGAGCTCAGCTCCAAGTCCAGTTGCCATTTTCAATCTAGTTGCAGGGGTGGGGGTGGGGGGATTTTGAGTCCTGTGTTGCAGGGGAGGAAGAGGAAGCACCAGGAGGGGAAGACACAAGGCAGAATTCAGACCAGTGTNAGGGGTGGGGGTGGGGGTGGGGGTGGGGCGCAACCAGCACCACACGCGGGAGTCAAACCGGCAACCTTATTGTTAAGAGCATGTGCTCTAACCAACTGAGCCACCCGGCCACCTACCCACAGCTCAGCGGCAGCTCAGTCTAAGTTGTTGTCTTCAATCCAGTTGTAGAGGGCGCAGCTCACTGGCCCATGAGGGAATTGAACCAGCAACTCTGTTGCTCAGAGCTTGCACTGTAACCAACTGAGCCACCTGGACGCCCCGGTGGAAATCTTTTTGGAGCAGGACTTCTAATGTCTTTACTAAGCCATCTCTCTGCCTTAACACCTCCTTATCTCCCTCCATGGCCTGTGCTCCCTGGGAAAACCACCCAGGAACATCCTCTCCAGACTCAGAACTCCTATGGCACTCTTAAGAACATCTGAGGCTTTCTTTTTCTGCCCCTCGTTTCTTTGGAAGATTTTCCTTCCTCCCAACACTTTGCAACTCTGGTGCTGTCAATCAAGGCCAGGCCTCACCCTCACATGAGTGAACATAAAACTGGGGCTGGCTAGCTAGAGAGCCCCATTCAGGTGACAGACCCAGTGATTAGTTCAGGAGAGGGCCAAGGACCAAAACGGGCCCCGGGAAAGGAAGGGTCTCCCTCCTGAAGGAATTTGGCTGGAGCCGGTGGACCCTTCTTTTCTGCAACACGGAAGAGCAGTGCCGGAAATGAGGCCAGAGGAAAGCAAAGCTGAGAGATGACCAGGGAGTCCTGACTTGGTCATAGGAGTGCCCTGGATGGAGCTGCACCTGCAGCCAACGACCCCACTATCTGAACCAGTACATCTCTCTTCTGCTTGAACTATTTTGAATTTGAGTTCCTGTCCTTTAAATCAAGAGATAGGACTAGCTCAGTCTCTAAGTTTTAGGATGACTCATTCCTTACATGACATTGCTGCCATGTAATGTCATGTAAAGCTGGTTGGTCAGAATGGCCTGATTTTATTCTAAGAAGCTTTGGTTCATCTCTGCTGTATGTCAGGGCACTCAGCCCAGGCTCCTGGTTTCTTTCAGTAGAAGCCTCTCTTTTTGGGCACCCTTATCTTTCCATGATTGATCAGGCTTTGATGTCAAAATCATTCAGAGGCACATCTAATTGCTTACTCAGGTAGCTTACGCAGAATGTCCACTGTTTGCTGTTTTTTTTCTAAGTTTTTCCCTCTGGGAGGTCTATGCATATATCTTTATGTTGATATTATATATGTCAACACTGTCTCCTTCTTCACTTCTGCATCTAGGGAACAGGCGTTCACAGTCTCACCAACCCAGTTCCCGAATGCCTTTTTCTCAGCCCAACGCCTCACTTGAAGACAGCTCTTGCAGGTTCAGGAGCCCTGCTGAGAAAGCCTTGCTCAAGGCCTGCGGGGGGGGGGGGGGGGGGGGGTCCCAGATCTCAGGCACCACTGGGTGTTCTCTGGTGCAGTCTTTGATCTGGAGCTGGAGGTGATACCTCTCAGAGTTCAAAGAGCTGGGGAGGAGGGGTCTCCACCTTACTTAATCACCACTTTCATCATGTGAACACTCACTCCAGAGCCCACAATGGCTCCCTGGTGTCCGCCACCCACATCCAAACCAACATTTGCCAGAAACTGCCCTGCTTAGGCTCGCTTTCTTCCTGCACATTCTCTCTCTACACCCCCAGACTGGTTGGCTGACCCACTCTCTGCTTCATAAAAATACAAAGCTCATTCTCCTCTTTTGTTCTTGATGCCCTTCCTGTCTAGAATACTCTTTTTTCTTCTTCCTCCCACCTCCAATCCTACAAAGCGTACTTTAAGTTCCACCTCTTCCATGCAGCCCTCCTTGATTCTTTAAAAAATATTTTTTTCTAAATTTTTCAATTACAGTTGACATTGAATATTATATTAGTTTCAGGTGTGCAGCATAGTGGTTAGTCTTTTATATAACTTACAAAGACGATGATATATTTAACCTCTCTGA
This sequence comes from Hipposideros armiger, assembly GCF_001890085.2. NCBI lineage: Eukaryota > Metazoa > Chordata > Mammalia > Chiroptera > Hipposideridae > Hipposideros > Hipposideros armiger. The sequence goes on from NW_017731418.1 coordinate 3,112,519, forward strand.
ACCTCAGTTTCCTCGTCTGTCAAATGGGAATAATAAGGGAAACCACTTCCCAGGATTGCTGTGAGAATTAAACAAGGTCTTGTTCATGAAATGCCCAGCTACTTGCCTGGCACAGAATGCATATTTGTTTCATATTTGTAACAAATGTTAGTGGGTGTGAAATTATTGAAGCTGGGAAATCTGCCAGGTTGTAGGAGGTTGTAGGCTAGAGGAAACACTTTGTTGATGAGGCACATTATTTCTTTGGAGAAAGACCACTTGGGGGGAACTCTTAGTCTTAATGCCAATGCTTACCTACCATTTGGAGGAGGGGCAGGGACCCCCAACAGCATGAAGTAACTGAAATGCAGACTGAGAAGTTAAGTGTTTAATTTATTATACAATAATATATGCACTTATAATATGATGCTCCCAGCCCTGTCCTGGCTGAGTTGGATAACCTTTTTGTTTCTTTTTGTTTGTTTGTTTGTTTGTTTTGTTTAAAGATTTTTATTGGGGAATTGGGGGGATGGGAACAGCGGTGGGGAATTGGGGGAAGGGGAACAGACAAGTTGCTGTCGTTTTGTTCTTCAGTCT
>NW_017731418.1:3113489-3137875 GCF_001890085.2 Hipposideros armiger
CTGGGTATCCCTTTATCCTACCTTTGGTCACAGGAGGTGGGAAGGCAGCTATAGTGGGGAGAGGTGGGGTAGAGAGCCTGATCCCTGCTCCTAATGCCAGAGAAAAACCTATGACCCAGATCTGGCCTGGGCCAGGATGGTATGGCCACCATACGATGTCACTGAAGGCAGAAAAACCCAGGCTTTGGAAATGCACTGACTGTGTTTTATATGAGGCAGGGGGACAAGACCATTGCCACTGGGTGGGGTGGGGTTTCTCTTGTAGGCAATAGGTCAATTGGGCAATGGGTCAATGGATCAACTGACCAATGGGGTTTCCCCTACAGGCAATTGATAAACCCATGACCCATCATTTTGGGTCAGGAAAAGGACAGGGTTTTAGCCTAGACAGAAGGAAACTTTCCTCGCCTCCTGGGGCCAAAGGGTTGTTGGAGTTGTACTGTGATGGGAAGTGCCATTCCGGAGGAGGTTCGTGGTCACTGGCACCACTTTGGCAACAGGGGAGCCATGGTCCCATGTCACCTGGAGTTCTGCCAGGGAGGTGGGGATGCTGAGCTCAAGCAGTAGTTATAAAACCTTCTCTGGTTTGTGTTTCTGTTGCCCTAAACCTCAACAAAACCTTGCAGGGAGAATTTATCAGAGTAGTGTTCTCTCTTAGACTAGGGTTCTCAGCAGCAGCCACTGACAGAGATGCTGGTGGGAGGAACCAGAGAGGCCTTCCTGGAGGAGGTGGTGCAGGTCTGAATTGTCAGTCAGCTCTTGTCTCTGAGCCAAATGCGTGTGGTTGGCTTTGCAGGTTGCCATTGACACCACAGTCCCTCTCAAGTTCCTCAGAATTGACACCTCTTAGTGCTTCACAAGGGTGATTTCGGGGTCCAGAAATTCTGACTCCCAACCCCCTCAGGTCCACCATGGGCTGGGTCCCCTCCCCCTTATCATGCAGGGCCATCTTCCTGGCCTTGGCTTCCCCGGTGGCCGCGTTGTATTCTCCCTCAACATGCCTTGACATACGCTCAGAAATGATAGGGTTCTTGTGGGTTCAGCCTGCCAGAAGAGAGGTTTGCCAGAGCCATTCTGGAGCCAAGCGGGTGGCCTGTGAGTGAGCAATGGGACTGCATTCAACCCAGTTCCCGCCTGGAAGGTGAGGGCAGCCTCCCAGCTATTTCCTCCAACCTCGGGAGCGAGTTGGTGGCTGGCAGTTCACATGAGGTCCCCATGACATCTCCGGTCAAGAATGAAGCTTGCTGGGGATTCTGAAGCAAAGAGGATACTGAGAAACGGAGAAGCCATTAGCAGGTGTGGCCATCCACGTGTACCCAGGGACCACAGTCTGCTTTAGTGGGCAATTACCCTGCCCTACGCTGGCTCTCAGCTGAGCTTACTATCACGATGTATGATTCAAAAATAATAAAATAAAATAGCCCCGTTTTCACTCCAGCTGCAGCAACTAAGACCTGCCTGGTCTTTTCCTTAGTACTCATGTGCCTACTGACCATGATAATTAGGTCACAGTACATACTGAGCCCCAGGAGTGACGCCACGGACAACTTTCTCTGACTCTCAGGCCATAATTTTTGGTGCAGATGTTTCCTTGAAGGTTAGGTCATTCATTCATCCAAGTGCAGATTTTAAAGTGAGTGAAAATAGCCCTTTTCCTCCCCGGAGTTTTATCATCCACTTGGAGAGGTGAGCAGGTAAACGGAACCTAGAAGTTAACTTGGACTTTGGATTTGTGTGTGCGTGTGTTTTCTGTGCTTTTGTCTGTGTCAACCAGCATGCAGAAATCCTTTCCCTTCAGAGTTCCACATCAGACAAAGGTGTTAGTGAGCAATGGAGACTTTACTGGAAGCTTCATAGGGGTACCTGGTACCCATCACAGTCATCAGCTTAAACAACCCAACTGGATGTTTCTGTTCTTTAAAGCTCCTCCTCATTGCTCACGTCCAAGAGTGTTTCATCCCCTTACTCCTTCTTTGGGGCAGCCCCCAGCCTCACTAGACCCCTCCTCTTTTTTCCAGATCATCTTACAGAAGTGTCTCCCCCTGTTTGTCATGCAAAGCAACACAGTTCTCTCTCTCAGCTCTCTCACATCAAAATATTTCTTCTTTTTCTATTTGCAAAATTAGACACATGAAGCTTAGAAGTCAAGGTAGGAACCATCTTGTGCGACTTGACTATGCCCTTTAAGATCTTATCCCTCACTTCATCCCAAGGGACTTACCAAATTATGTATTCTGGTGTTCTCCCCAGGAAGACTTTTGTAAGTAAAAATTTTCTCCCTCTCTTACTTTTACTATAAAGCATTTTGAATTTTGTGCAAGAGCAACAGGAAAGAGCGATACTGTCTAATGAAAGCATGAAGGAAGGCTTCCCGGAGAAGGTGACATTTGAATCAAGCTCTGATGGAACTCTTTTGAGAAGGATAGCTATTATTTTCACAACTAATGTTTAAAAATCCGTTCATCCTTCTGCTCACTTAGCACAATTCCTCAGGCCCCTGTTCCGTTTCTGCACGCCATCCCTCACCCCATCCTGATGTTTGCCCTTAACCAGAGTACTTGAGTAAAGCATTTAACATGAGTTCCTTTTCTAGTTAGTTATCAGAAGGGACAAGTCCTCACCTATTCAGGCATATATAACAGAGAAAAAATATTGGTCTTATTGTTCCCCAAATACTGTCTGTGTGGCATTGGTCACCTTGGTTTTTGTTTGGCAGAGATTTGTTACTGTTGTTGTTTTTCACATGCTTTGGATCTAGACTAATCTTGGCACTTAGATGTCCCCCTGGCCTCACAGAATAGGATGCCTGGAACTGGTTATCAGGACAAGCAAAAGAGTGCAGAGAAATTCCTCAGTACTTACTACAGTGTTTTGTTCTTTGTGTCAGAATGAGTTAGGTGAGAGAATTCATTCATCTCTTATTATACTAGGAGGGACAGAGGCAATTTTTCTCATAGGATTCAGAGCTAAAGTAGATTGTCTCCTGGACATCCCTGAAACATTTAACTGAACCTGAAATTCACCAAAAAAAAAGGCTTCCTTTTGAGAAGATCATCCCCAGGAATTAAAAAATGAGGAATTTTGGAAGATACAAAATTTAATTTCACATGGCATTTTGAGAGGGTGTGTGTGCACATGCATGTTTTAGGACTCTTTCAGCTACAAGCTACAACAACCCAACTAAAAGTGGCTTAAGCAAAATGGGGATTTAGAAATGATGACTGCTAGAGAGGAGGGGGGTGGGCATGAGGGAGAAGGGGAAGAGATTAGACAGCATAAATTAGTAACTACAATATTGCCACAGGATACGAAAGACAATTTGGAGAATATAATCAATAATGGTGTAAATATTTTGTAGGGTGTCAGATGGGCACCTGTCTTGTTAGGGAGACCACTCCATGGATGGGGTAGAGGCCTGACCACTGCAGTGTACACCTGAAGCTGAAGCTGAATAATATTGAATGTCAACTATATATATATATATATATATATATATATATATACTCATGGGATATGGAGTATAGTATAGGGAATAGAGTCAATGGAATTGTAATAGATATATACGATGTCAGAAGGGCAATAGATTGGGGGAGGGGGATTATCACTTTGTGAGGGGTGAAATGTATAGCTATTACATTGTTTTGTACACCTGAAACTAATAGAAATAGATAAATAAATAAATAAATAAATAAATAAATAAATAAATAAATAAATAAATGTAAAAAATGAAGGTTTAGTTGTTCAGATAATAGAAAAGTCCGGAGTAGATCCAGTCATGGTTGGATCCAGGCGTTCAGATGACATTGTGTGAGTTCCTATCCCTCTGTATCACTCAGTTCTGCTCTTCTCCCTGTCACACAAGCACAGTGTCACCATGACCACCAATAGCTTCAGACTTCATTCTGCCAGCTTAACAACCCTGGAGAAATAAGTGTGCTTCTTTCCCAACAGTCTTTGCAAAAGTCCCAGGCTTGTGTCTCAGTAGCCTCACCTGGGTTTTTGTGCCCATCCCTATGCCAGTTTGTATGAGTCTGATTGGCCAGGCCTTGATCACACATTCCTGAAGCAGGGTGGGAGAGGCAACCCCCAACCAAACTACAGGGACTAAAATCTGGGGGGAAGATTGATTTTCCAAAGAAAAATGAGATGATATTATCAGAATGGAAAATGACTGGGCAAGACCAAGAGATGCCCATTACAATGGAACGCCTACTTAAACGGTGAAGTAAGTAAAAGATGGCAGCTGGTAGGGTGCCGGCAAGGAGCCATGGGTAGGTCTACACTGAGTGAATTTGGGTTGGCAGACTTCATTTTTCAAACCAGTTGCATTGACTACTGGTAAAAACGATAATATCGCAAGACCCTAGAGACTTCTTTTTAAATTTCATTGAGTGTCCAGTAATTGCTGAAGTTCAGGGATGTCAGTGTCAATTAGGGTTGCTGGTCCACCACGGGCAGTATGGAAGCAGGCGGCTGTCCATCAAGGCTGAAGGAAAAGGGGTTCGAAAGCCAAAGCGGAGAGAAGGCGGGAAGTTGGCCTGTGTGCTGCACCACGAAGGAAGGAGGGAAAGGGAAGAAACCTCGGCAATTTGTTTTTAATATTTTGCTTGTTCTGGACACCATGAAAGCTGCAGATATTGGCTTCTGACTAATGAAAACAGAAAGGGAGCCAGGCTAGAAACCTGGCCATGTTTCCGTGCACAATTAGGTTTGTTTGTTTAGGTCTCTTTTTATTTGTTTTCAGATGACTCAGATAGGAATACTGCAGGCCTTTCAAAGCAAAGTGTTCTTATGTGTATTTTGGGTCTAAGGCTTCGCCAAGTGCAGAAAGCCTTGGCTCCCTGGGGTTATTTTCCTATGCGAGGGTTTTTCAAACTTTCAAGTGGAGCTGGAAGAATGCCGTGGTGAGCCAGGTTATTTTTCTTAGCAGACCCCAGCTTGGAGTTGCAGGAGGGATGGGGGTCGCAAACATATACACACCAAGTCCCCAAACAGCGGACAAGGGCACCATTGTGCTGATCTCTGGCACGGCCTCCCACTGATGGCTTTACCATCCGCCCACTTTAGTCTTCTCTGGAAACCTCTTCATGAGCCTCCGTCTCTCCAGACAACCAAGTCCACAGACAGGCTCTCCCTTCCTCTCTCTCTGTATCTGCCTATAAATTGTTCAGCTTTCCAGACTCGCCTCTTTCATTGCCGTGGTTTGGAGTCTGAAGCCTCCTGTGAAATGCAGAGATAGTTACAATCTGGGGACCTACCAAGCCCCTGGCTCAGCTCTCCTTCCTGAGGGGAACGACACTCATGGGGGTGGTTTGCTCCTGGCCAGTTGACCCTGCATCCAGGACCCTGGGGAGGGCCTTGGAAGGGACCGAGCAGTGGCATTTTTCCTCCTAGATGAGCAAGCTGCAAACCAGGCGACAGTGGAGACCACTCCTGTCTCCTTCCTCGGAGCCTTCTTTCCAGTAGCCCTGCCTCTGTGTGATGAGTCAGAGGATAGGGACAGCCCGAAGTGGCTCTGGTTGCTTTCAAATACTAGTATGAATGCTTACATAGGTGGCGGCAGCAGGTTTTCTAAGCTCCCTGGAAGCTGGTCCCAGCCTAAGAGTCTCCGACAGTCTTCCGGGCTCAGCTGCCCGTGTTAACTAAAGGGGACCAGCCAACGCACTGGTGGAGGAGTGCTTCCATAGTCGAGAGGCTCCAGCGAAACTTCTCTAACCCAGACACTGTGATGCAACACACCTCTCCCTCTGAACGGGCCTGGGAGCTGTTCTGCTTTGAAGACTTTCCTTTTTCAGTGTTTGAAACCTGCTGACCTTTCAGAAGAAAGATTTATTCTATCACAATTCACACATTTCAGGAATTTCTTTTTCGTTTTTTTTCCCCCTACAGATTGGGCTATTTATTTTTTATTTAATTAGTTTCAGGTGTACAAAACAACATAGTGATTTGACATTGATATGCCTCATCAAGTGATAACCCCAATAAGTCTATTACCTACCTGACACTGTCCATAGTTATTGACTATAAAGAATTTCTTTTTCAAACCACTGTCTTCCAGAGCTATATTCTGGGGTCAAACAAAATTCTGCCCCATGTCCTGCACGCCCATGCCACAGCTACACTGCTAGGCATGACAGGTTGTTTAACTGGGATGATGGCCCTGTGCCTTTGACCCTGAGCTGATGATCGGGGGGCAGGTAGCTTAGTTGGGAGGTGAGCCCAGGAAGCACAAAAGGGTGATGGGAAGTGACGCTGGACACCAGGAGCTCAGTCCTGCTGGGGACTCTCTGAGAGACTGTATAGAATACGCTTCACATTGTCCCACTGACGGGCAAGAAAGCTGTCCCTCATTGGCTGAGGTTTGCCCCTGGGGTTTAACTCCTTGGCACGTCTAAGCACACTCCCACAGCCAGGGAGCATCCTCGAGCAGACAGAGGCATGAAGCCCTAGACTGGTGTGGACTCCTCTGAAGGCCACTTTTGGGGTAAGTGGAGGGGATATGGGAGGGCACCACGTGTGTCTACAGTGCCTATTGTAGCCTAACATGACATAAAGAAGGGCACAGTCATCAGAAGAGACTGGACTGTTGTCACTCAGCTCTGTTTACTAAGGCAGGGAAGCGGACTAATGTTAATAACTATTAGCACTGATTGAGAAGACAAAGGCTTGAAAAGCAAAAGTTTTTGGTTCAACCATGTATCCATTCATTTAGTCAATACTTACGGATTGCCTACTTGCTTCAGGCTCCGTGCTAGAAGCTGGGGTACATCAGGAAATGAGCCAGGCTCTGTCTCTGCCTCAGGAGGCCAGTCTAGTGGGGGGGTGTAGACAAGTAAAGCGTTAATGACAAGGGAGTATGATGGTAGACTGCCTCAGAGCTGACAGAAGGGGCCCCTCATCGAGGCTGATAGTATCAGCTGTCCTTTCCTTAAGAAGGGAAGGAAAGAGTGTTCCAGTGAGAAGGAACAGAGTGTGAGAATGCCTGGAGGCAGATGTACAAAGAGCCAAGACTGTTCTCTAGTAGGTGGCGAGTGGGAACAGAGCCTGATAAAGCTGGTGGTCATACAGGACCTTGTCAGCCATGTTACAGTGTTCATGTTGTAGACCAGGGCAATGAGAAATAGCTTATTACTATTACTCAACTACATTTACTTATTTGTTTCATTGCCTCATGAATCTGACCGTTCCCTTTTGAGTTTCATTTCCTTCTTCCCGAAGAGCATCTTTTAGTAGCTTTTCACTGATGTCTGTGAGTGCTGAACTCTCTGAGTTGAGGGTCAATCCAGTTTTCTTGGGCCCTGAAGCTTATGCAATTTGGGGCCCACTTCACAAAAACTAATACAAGCCATGAAAAAAAACTTAAGAATGAAAGTAAATACTGACAATAAGAAAATAAATCTCAACAAATTTTAGAAAGCTGACAAATGAAAGAAACATGATAAAAATCTAGAAAAATAACATTTTTAAAATTAACTATAATTTTTCCAACTCTTCTGCATTGGAATGACCATGGGCTTGTTGAGGGTTTGATTAGGAGGAAGATGAGTTGGTCTACATTTACTTTGGGTTTCGTGGGATATATTAGGTGGTTTGCAGTCATGTCCATGTATAGTTCAGTTATTGCTGGGAATACAGATTTTAGAATGGCTTCCAGAAATACTCCTACCATCCACATGTTGCCTTGCTTGGCACACAGATGGAGATGCAAAAAAATCCTTCAGTGCCCAGCACCAAAAGTATGTGGATGGTAGAGAAACAAAGTTTAAGGGTGTAAAGAGCCATCTATAACTTTCTAGTCTGAGGAAAATTCTTCTAACTACAGAAATGTAAAAAACTGTAAGTGGGGAATTCATTCTTATCCAATGCTTGGTCAAAATGGCAGTTTTCTTCCATCAAGAATATATTTGAGAATGCAATTATAAACACACTATATATTTACAGCTTGGAGGTGAAAGAAGTTTCATAGAGATTTCCCCAAAGCTCACAACAATCCTAAACATTTATGTGCCATTACAAATGATGTCTTTATTTTTTTTTTTAGCTGAGCCATCCTGCTACCTATTGGCAGCTTAGCGGCTGCTCAGCTCGGGCTGGCCTCGAACCGCTGTTGCTCAGAGCTCAAACTCTTGAGCGAGCTCTTAACCAACTGAGCCATTCGGCCAGCCCTTATGTGCCATTACAAACCAAAAAAAATTGTAAAGCTGAAAGAAGAAGATTTAAATTACCAATACTAGAAAACAAATTTGATTAAGCACATTAGAGGGAAAACTGTATTATCTTTCTACTTTGTCTATACAAAATTGTATTGCAAAATCATCACAGAAAGAGGTGATTAAAGAATAGAAGTTCGGACAATTAAGTTCACGTACTTTCCACCGTGTAATTGCAAAATGGAACGTGTAGCTAAAAACAGAATAAGTCTAAATGCAGTATGGTGTCCTGGATCGGATGCTGGAAAAGAGGCAGGGCACAAGTGACAAAGCTGGTGAAATTGGTGAATAAACTGGTGGATATAACCACACAATTATTGAGGACGCACAACTTCCAGGATGCCAGGATGCCACTGAAACAAGAACTCGAAATTTTAACTTTCCAAAGGCCAAAGATAAAGCAGGAGCTGAAGAGAACATATTAGCCAGATATGGAGGCCAAAGCTTCACTGTGTTGCATCCCTTGATGAAACTCAGCTCCTACCATTAGGGTCCATTGAAGGCCTAAGGCTCACTCCCAGAGCTGCCCGGCATCAACTCATGTGCTCACCACTTTCGTTTTCAGCATCCTCTTGGTTTTTGACATGAGGGCATTTAACTTTCTTTCTTACAAACTCAGCTATGTATTTAGATTTCTCGGGATTCATACTGTGGAGGTTTCCAAGCTGGTTTAGCCCACCAAGCTGCTGGGTGGTGGTTTTCAGCAGTGGAGTGTCATGGTGAACTTGATGATTTAGAAGGTAACTCTGGCTACAATGCGGAGAATGGATATAAGGTGTGGGGTAAAAGAGAGGCAGGAAGATCTGATGGCATTCAACTGCAGAGATGATAAATGGCAACCCGAATGAGAAAAACTGGAGCGGAAAGGAAGAGAAGCGGATGGATTGAGACACTTTCGAGGTTGAAGGAACAGAACTTAGTGATACAGTGGCTTTGATGGCAGAGGGTGTGGGCAGAGCCTAAGGTATGCTGAGCGGTGGGCGAGGGCAGCTGGACGGATGGCGCTGCCATTTGTTGAAATAGGAAACAGAAGAGGGAAGGGCGGAAGGAGGAGCCCTGTGAGGAAAGATGAGGAGTTCAGAGTTGAACACGCCGAGTTTTTGATGCCTGTGTGGTATCCACGTGGACTTAACCAATTCACAGTAGGATATACAGGTCAGAAGAGAGATCTGACTGATCTGGACATGTACATTTGGGACTTGCAGTGGACGTCAACTCTGAGGAAAGTGCTTAGAATGGAGTCTGGTATGTGGTAAGCACCGTGTGAGGGTGAGCTGTTACTAAGCTCACTGCTGCAGAGGAGACGGGCATCGATCACAGAAAACAACACAAATGTGCAACTGTGCTGAGCTCACCAAGAGAAACACATGATGTTGGGAAGCCTAGAGCAGAGGAGTTGGACACAATCAGGAAAGTCAGGGAAGGCTTCCCTGAGGAAGTGGCACTTGAACAGAGATCTGAGGGATTAATAGAAGGAATTAGGCAACAAGGGGAAGGAAGAACATTCTAGGCTGAGGGCACAACCGGTGCAATGCTCTGTGGAGAAGGGATTGTGGGCACATGTTAGAAGCTAAATAGTATTACAGCTGAAGGAGACCAGGGGAGCCTGCCTTAAGGAAGACAGGTCTCCTCTCTGAGCGAATAGACAATTTACAAGGTCCCCCTTTTAAATATCAAATTCTGGAGTTCTATGATCCTTTTTAGTTTTTGTCCAGGTAATACTGGGCTATGCTCTACATGTTCAGAGAAATTTCACTAGTAACCACGTATAGAAATGATTCCTGGAGGTATAGTCTTTGTGACCCTTATAACTTCCCCTTTTTATAAAAAAGAATTCTACAGAAAAGTTTCAAGAATGGAATAATAAACTCCCATAAATCTCCATTAAATTCCATCAGTTGTTAAAATTTTGCCATATTTGTTTTCACTATCCTCTACTTACCTACCTATTAATCAATACACTGTATATACATATGTAATATCTCTATATAAACATAATATATACATTATTGCTGAAGGATTCAAGAGTAGGGTACAGACATCATGATCCTCATCCTTAAACACTTCTTCAGCGTGTGTCTCCTAAGAACGAGGACACTTTCTACCATGACCACAATCCAGTGATCTAATTCAGGACTGGGTCTGTGATCCAGAGCTCCAGGACCTCAATAAATGTAGAGGACCTTCAACAGCAAACCTATACTGACCACCTACTCTGTGCCAGGTGCTGTTCTCTGCACTGAGTATTCAGACTGGTATGTGAGACAAACCGATAGTCAGGTATTTACATTGAAATGTGGAAAAAGCAATGGCAGATGTAAACAGGAGTGCCAGGGAGATGCCAGGAAGGAAATCTAGACAGAGATTTCTGGTTGTCTATTGCATATCCACCCTCCTCTTCTCTCTCACTAACGGCACCTCCGTACTACTGGGGTTTCCGAAGTGCCCAACTCAACTACATTCTCCAATTTCTCTTTTGAGAGAACAAAGATACATAAGCAGAAGTCCTTGGTTGGGACTTCTGGAGAAGCTTCCTAAAGCAGCCAGGCCAGCTGGGAGGCACACACTTTGGCCCTTGCCCCTTCTTTCCTGCTGCTAAGAATGCCACTGTGATAGCTGGAGCTGCAGCAGCCATCTTGCAGCCATGGGGTGACAGTAAGGGTAGAAGCCAATGTTAGGAACAGTGGAGCAGAAAGACAAAAGAATCCTGGGTCCCTGGTGATAGAGTGGAGCCACCCATACCTACCGTGACTGCCTACTCCGAACTCTGTAAGGGGAAGGAGTTAACTGTCTTTTTTAAACCACCACTGGGGTTTGTGTTACATGTAGCTGAGTCTTGTCCTAACTGATACATCCCCTAATCCAGTCTTGGGGATGCAGGGACAATTCCCTGCAGATTATGAAGGATAAGTAGGAAATTAATGGGGTAAAAGGGTAGGAGGGGGCTCCAGAGTGTCAATTTTAGCTTAAGAGCAGCAGAGGCCACTGCAAAGATTTAAGGAGCATCTCAGCATCAAGTTTTAGTTTTAGGAAGCAACAGAGTAAAAGTCATCTTGGTCATAGGTACATGGAAGGGAAGGGAAGACTGAAGTCAGGAAAATTGTTAAGGGGAAAATAAATGTGACAATCTATGCAAGGAATACAATCCTGAAATAATATTGCACAACAGTGCTAAAAAACAAAAACAAAAAAAACCTCTGAGGACAGCAAGACCTGGGGGAGCCCATCTGGGCTTCACCACTTACTAGTTATATGACCCTGAGCAAATGACTTCTCAATGCCCTGGTGCCTTCCTATGTCACAGGATTGTTAAGAGAATTAAATGAGGCCACATGTGCACAATGCTTAGAACAGTACCTGGCACATAACAGGCACCCACTAAGCTGCTGTTGAGTCCATGGCAGTGAAAGACAGATTCTAGGCAATGAGGTAGAATAAGATGGAATTACCAGAATGCTGAGACCAGTTGGATGGTAGGAGGGGAGAGAGAGAGAGAGAGAGAGAGAGAAAGGAGTTAAAAATGTCTCCCAGATGTCTGTGGAAGAACCAGTTTGGAGAAAAAGATAATGAGTCCCGTTTCAGACCTGCAGAGTTGGTGGTATCTCTGGCTGTCCTCATGCAGATGACCAGTGTTGTCCTGCATGGGCAGATATGGAGTTGGGCAGGATCTGAGCTGGTATGCAGCTGGTATCCAGACTGGTATGCAGCTGAAACCCCAGGGGGATGAGATCACAGCCCTCGGTGAGGGCACAGAATGGAAAGATGAGAAGGCCACGAGGGAGTCATGTGGCTGGTGCTGGTAGACAACAAAGAGCCAACAGGGAAACTAAGGAGAACTGGGTTCAAGGTCATAGGAAAAACAGAGGGAGTGTCCCAGGAAATGCAAGGGAGAGAGAATTTGCAGAAAAAATGGTCAGCTGCACTGGGTGCTACAGAGCCATCAAATAAGGTCTGAGAAGCGGGCATCGCGTTGAAGGGCTAAGAGGTCCTTACAGATCGCAGGGCTAACTGAAGGTCATCAGGATTGTGGTAACTCGGGCTGATGATCGGGCTTGTAGTCGGGGCAGAAGTATAGGAGAATTAAGGATCCGGGAGAAGGTTTGTGTGACGGCGAGTAGGGAGTTATGCAGTGGTGGGAGCTAATCAGGAAGGAGAAGCAGGAAGGCAAGTAAAATCCGAGAAAGAGACTTAGGAGAATGAGAAGTGCAAAGGTGAGAGGGCACAAAGGTGGGCTGCGGTCTTTGCCACATGCCCAGAGCGTGAAAAATGGTCCATAGCTGTGTAGAGAAGCCAGACTACCCAGTGGGGGTAGGGTGGAAAATTGCAGGGAAAGTCTCCAGTCTGAGCTTCTAGGGACAGAGAAAGGCAGAGAGAAAGAGAACGGTAGGGAGATGGAGGAGAAGGTGAACAATAACGACCCCATTTACTGAGTGTCCTGGGCCAGGCACGGTGCTACGTCTTGGCAAGCACCCTCACTGCACTGTTTCACCAGTGAGCACCTGAGGCTCAGGCGCTGGAGGACTCCGCTGGGGCCTTAATCGGCGGGTGTGAACCCACGGTGGCACCCTTCATCACCAAGCCCCACCCTGGACAAGACAGTAAAACCGGAGGAGCAGACACAGGATGCAGCCCAAGAAGGGAGGAGGGATTGAGATGATTTTGAGCGCAGATGCAGGAGAGGGGCCGGTTCGAGCCGCAGAGTCAGGCAGCTAAGAGGGATTCGCCCTAAAGCTTGCCCCGCCCCGCTCTGCCCCATTCTCTCCAGCGCCCCAGCCTCGAGGGACCCGGCCAAGCAGCTCCCTCAGCAGGAAGGGTCTACAGCGTCTCCCAGGAGGGGGCAGCAGCGCTCTGCGGGAGCCGGCCGCTTCCTCTCAGGCCTCGGCGCAGAGCAGGGGCGCTGCTGTCTCCCCGGGAAGGTGGGTCCGCAGGGGGACCAGGCTGGGGAAACCCTGCCCCGGTGAGTGTGCCCTCCCAACCATCCTGGCAGTCCGGAAACATTCTTCCTGGGCCTCGTGCCCTTGGCAACAACTTTCCCAAACCATGCTCCTGAATGTCAGCACAGGATGGCTGCTCAGTAAATGGAGTCATTATTGTTCTCCTTCTTCACGGGTTCCCTCCCCACCCCTTCTCTCTGCCCACCTCTGTGCCTGGAAGCTCAGAGTGGAGGCTTTCCCCACAAGCTCTCAGCCCATCCCCACTGGGCATCGGGGCTTCCCAACACCCCTGTGGACCATTTTCCGCTCTGGACATGTACTGTTCCAACCTGGCTCAGCTTTGGCTCCCTTCATGGACATTAAACCTGCGCCTCTCGTTTTCCTAAGTCTCTTTCTAGCATCTTACTTTTCCATTTCTTCCATTTTCTTCTCCCTATTAGCTCCCAGTACTGTATGCCTCTTGCCCTCCTCACAGTTGGGCAGCCCCACTCCTGGCTCCCACTGTGTGGAGCAAGACCACCTCCACAGGGCCTCCCCACTCTGCAGGACATGGGTGGAGTGGCCTCCAGCTCTGCCAGGAAGGCCCCCTTGCAGAGACCTTGTAGGAATAGCCGTGGAGGTCTTCCTCACAGCCTCCCCGGGGCCCCTCCCCAGGCCGTAAGAATCCAGCTTCTAGTACTAAGGTTGCACAAACATAACTCGCCACATATCGGATGTGAAGGGAAAATAGAGTATCATTATTTTGCTTAGAACTAATCTGGTCTTTCTCCTCTGAGCCCCACCTACTAGTTAGTGGGCTGGGGAGGATAAACTAAATGTCCAATCCAGTTAAACTTTGAGCTGATAATTGTAAACCTTCAGATAATGTTCGGTCTTTAAGAAAAATACTCAGTGTCTTGGATACCCCTGCTCCCTCTTCCTTCCACCCTAGAGGCCTAGGTGTACGGAGCAAGGGGTCTTTCTCCCCTCATGGCACTGGGGGCAATGGGTTCTTTGGTCCCACGAAGGCCCTTGGATATGTGCTGTCCACTGGTCTTTGGGGAGAACGCCTTGTTTTGCTTGGGTCATGCTTGACCTCCTGGCCTTCAGTTCTGAAGGTGTGGCCTGTTCTTCCAGCCTAGGCAATGTTCCTGGGGACAATTTGGTGACTCAGCGTCAGCTGGGCCGCAGTCCTAGCTCTTTCCATTGGCTCTTCAGTCTGTTAGCTGGGAGTCCACCCCTTAGATATGACTGAGAGGTTACCTTCTCTCAGAATAGCAGGCCTTTTGGTGGGCCCATTGGTCCCCCACGCAGCATCTACACCCCATGGGACCGCAGGTGGCCCGGGAAAGCTGAACTTGAGCCCTCTCTCAGGCTGACCACATGGAGTACCTCTTCTGTGGCTGTGCCCTGGCTTCTAACGGGGCAGCATGTGAAGTGGCTCCCTCCCCCCGCCCCCCCCCCAAGAAGTCCCAAGGGTGACACCTGCTTCTCTAACAGCCTTCCTCTGCAGGCCCAGAGATGGAGACAGTCAGGCAATTCTATTGATTGTTGAGCTCTTCTCAGCCTGTCCACTTCTTCCTCTTTTATAAGATTCTCAGAGACAGAAAAAGGATGAGATTTTTCTTCTATTTCCTCCTTTCTGATTCCCGTGAGCCCTAGGTGACTGGCTTCAGTCTCTTGCTCTGGATATTGGAGAACGCTGAGCTTTAGGTTTAGTATTGATGTACTAAGGAAGGAGGAAAAAGAGTTTGGGTAATCCCTTTCCCAGGTAACGGTCTGGCAACTACGTCTGGAACTTTCTGCATAATCCTGTTTTGAGCGACCTAAGCTGAACAGTAGCTGGGTCTCTCTTGGAATTCCTTTCCTAACCAACATGAATGCATACACGTGGATTTCCGCCCCACCCTCGTCTGCTCTCCTCACTGCACAGGTAGTCATCCGTCCACTGACAGGCAGGTGGACGTCTAGGATGAATGCAGGAGAGTGAGAAACGGAAGAGAAGAACATATTAGTGCCTTAAAATTAGTGCCGTCTGTTGCAGCCCAAAGAACTTGTTCACATCTGATCCAAATCCCTTAGCTTTCCTTTTTCTCTTATTGTTCTGTAAACCCCCAGGCTTCCATCCCTTTCACTCACTCCCCTAAAGGGGCTGTCAGCAGCATCTCTCCTCCAAGATACCAGGTGGAGATGCTTTGGCTCCTACCTGCTGTCAGCACCTTAAGAATGCCCCAGTGCCTCTGCAGTCTCACCTCCCAACCTGCACCTTCAGGTAAAACCCAGACCTGTGAACCATTCCTCTGGGGTTCCGGATGACTTTCCCACCTCAGTCCCGTTGCACGTGCTGTGCCCCCTGTCTGAACTGTCCATCATCTCACCCTTTTCTAAGGCGCATGTCACTGTCATCTCCTGTGTGAAGCCTTTCCTGACTCTTCCAAGCCCATGAGCTTTCTCCCTCTGAGGGCCTGAGCCACTTTAAATACCCCATGTCCTCTCCTGTACTTACAGCTATGTTTGTATTTCTCTCCTCACTGCATTGAAATCTGTCTGAAGGCAGGAATGGTGTTTCATTGCTCAGCTATGTATCTTCCACAGGGCTACCTATTAAATTAAACAGAGTATGATCATTGACAGGAATAGCCCTAGATCAAATTTTAAAGTCAGTCCAAAGCACATGAACTCACACAAATGATTTCTTTCAATTTTTGGCCTTAATTTCCTCATTTATTAAGTAATTGAGTTGGTTTCCTTGATGTCTTAGATTATCTCCCTCTCTGACTCTCTATAATTATACCCATGCTTTCCTGTGATGTGTGTGTGCATGTGTGTGTGTGTGTGTGTGTGTGTGTGTGTGTGTAGTTGGTGAACAGGGGCCACTAATTGGGGAGGTGAGGTGGAATGTTAGAATGGCCCCGGCTTTAGATTGGGACAACCTTGAGATCAAGGCTCAGGCACTCACCTGCTGGGTGACGCTGGGCATGCTGCCTTCTCTGAGTTAAATGGAAAACGAAGAGGATCATTCGCAAGTATTCGATAAAGATTGACTGAGTGCCTACTAAGTGCACACACTGGGTTGGTAGCTGCAGATATGAAGTAAAGATGGCATGCCCCATCTCTGTAGGAAGCCAGAGTCCGTTAGAAGGAGACAAGCCTGCAAACAAATAAGTACAATCAAGTGTAGAAGTTCTCTATGGGAGAACGTTCAGGACACGGTGGAGACACAAAGAAGGGAGAAATAGATCACAGAGTCCAGAGATGAGCTGGCTGTGAGTAGGACAAGGAAGTCTTCCCTGAGGACATGAGATCAGAAGGGAGGACTCCTGGAACTTTTGGGGAGACAGAGAGAAGTGGTGGAAGGCCCATTATTGTCATTGTGTGACTTCTTTGACCCAGATTGGTGAGACCTAGGAATGTTGGATCTCGAGTACATTTCTCAAGAGGTAGTCGCAGCTGACATTTAGACTGCTGGCCTGGGCCCCTAGCCTGTCGGTTTCACTCCAGGCCCGACTCTTTCCTTGTGGTGATGAGTCATCTCCAGTACCTGAGGTGGCCTCGGAAACCTCTTGCTTCTCCTCAGCGTTCTTTGCCCAACTAATCCTTCAGGGAAGAACAGTGCTTGACAAAAGGCAACTAGCTCCATAAGAAGTGACCCCTCCTCAAGCCAACCCCTTCACTGGGTCCAGGAGAGATGTTTTCAGCACAGAATCCGTAGGAGTTTCTACCAAGAGACAGTCTGAAAAACAGCATTAGCTGCAGGAAGCTGTTCAAACGCCATCCATTTTGACACTTGGCAGGATTAGTAAAGCACCTCTTCCCTCAGAGAGTGGGAAAGCTTCCAGAATTAGTCTGCCGGCAGAAAGGGAGGTTGAGCAAACAGGCACATTGTTTTCTCATAGCTGTCTCTCTTGTTAATGTTTGGTCGGCCAGCCGTGCATTTTTGGAGTGTTACATAGGCTTATGCTCAGCCTTCATCAGAGAACAATTAAGATGAGTGTGGGGAGAGGCCAGAGGGTCAGGGACAACAGATGGGCCTCCACTTAAGCAGGTTAGAAGTTCATGGCTCCAGAGGAAGAAGACCCAGCTTTGGTGGGGGTAATGAGGGCTTGGGTTGAAAGAGGCAGAATGGAAAGACGGCAGAAGGCCTCTCCTTTCTGAAATATCCCTTTGGAATGAGTCTCTATATCTCGGGCAGTTGATTTAGTTTTCCACAAAGACGCATCGGCAGCCCTGGCAGAATCAAGAAGCCAGGGGCTTGCTGCCATACTAAAATAGCAGCATCACTGTGTTTCCAGCTGAGGGATTACTCCTTGGTGAGCCAGAGAGCTTTGGAACATCATTTGGAAGCAAAACCACATTTTTTTCCAAAAAAAAAAAAAAATGAAGGGAAACTTTGCATGCAATGAAGTCAGGGTTTAACCCTTGAGGGAAAGTGGTAGAAGGACAGCCATCGGGTATTTACTCATGGAATCCACGCTTCTAGGTGGACAGTGAGTTCCCCTTTGGTAAAAAGGTCAGCTGAGGTGCCTTTAAGGAAGGAGAGGATACTGCCTTCCAGAGGGGTTGGCTAACAGGATGAAAGTGCTGGTAAGTCGGTAGAAAAGGACAAAATGTAAAAGACAATTGTATGAGTTAGCCTTTGCTGCATAACACACCATCTCAAAACTTCAGTGGCTGGAAACCACCACCATTTGATTTAGTCATAGGTCTGTGGGTCAGCAGTTTGGTCTGGGCTCAGCTGGGTGGTTCTTCTGCTCATCTCACGTGGGGTCATCTGGCTGCAGTCATTTGGCAGCTCAAAATGGGATGAGTAACCTAAGATGACCTTACTCACTTTTCTGGCAATTGATGCTGGCCATTAGTTGGGCTACGCATCTCCAGAGGCCAGCTTCAGCTTCTTCACAAGATGGTTGGGTTCCAAAAGCAGCAAGGGAGAGGAAAGGGCTCAATGCAAAATCATTTTTCTGGTCTCTGCTTGTGTTATATTTGCTGTACCATGAGCAAAAGCAAGTCTCATAGCCAAGCTCCCAGTCAGTGTGGGAGGGGACTACACCAGGGCATGGATACAGGGAGGGAGCCCCGGCTCCACTGGGAGTCATTACTGTATCTACACACAAGAAGGAAGTAAATCTGAAATGGAATCGAACACCCTAACCTCAATGGAATAGAGACCATGCAAGTCAGAGTCCATATGAGCTCAAGCTGAGGGAAGAGAGACCATAGAATCATCGTGTTGGGTTTTTGGAACAAACCTGCTATTTCCTGGGGATGTTGGGGTAGAAAGACGCTTGAATTAGTAAGACTCAAGTGGATGTCATTTTTAGCATCTCATAAAATTTTATAATGTCTTCTCCCTCCATATATATCCAAATAGATGTAACCTGAGATTCTTCAGGCCTCCCCAGTCCACTGGAAAGATGGTGGTGTAACCATGGAGTCTAAACAGAAAAATAGACATCACTTCCAGTTTCCACAACAGAGGAAATTTCCAAAGTTTCTAGTACTTGTGAGTACCAAGGAGTACCATGTTCTGTTGAGTGGTCCCAAGGTTGAGTTTAGGAGGTGTGTAAAAATAATCATGACCAATGTGTTATTTCATACTTCCATGTTGTTTTCCAAGGACTGGTGGTGTTGTAAGATGGGCATACTGGAGGATAACCCCTGGACATGA
Source organism: Hipposideros armiger (assembly GCF_001890085.2). NCBI lineage: Eukaryota > Metazoa > Chordata > Mammalia > Chiroptera > Hipposideridae > Hipposideros > Hipposideros armiger. The sequence goes on from NW_017731418.1 coordinate 3,132,281, forward strand.
TATAGCCTAGGGATCTGGAGGTGATTTAGTGTTGTGGGTGAGAGACAGACTTTCACACTGGGCACAGCCTTGGGAAAGGAATTTTCCATATGTGCACAAAGCTGCATTGTAGCTGAGAGCATGGGTGATGACAGCCAAGCCAGGTCGACCTTGTAGGATCTTAGCAGCAATATGGACCTGAAGAGTCGGGAGGGGCTGGGAAGGAAGGCAGTAGCAGTAGCCCCTGTGAAAGGTGATAGGTGATGACCATCCAGTTCTGGGTCAAGATCCCCTGAACCTGAAGGGCAGGTGAGAGCAGCACAGCTGTTGGAAACAAGGAGTGCTGTTTCAGAGAATGACTGTCCTCCTGGTTCTCCCAGTCTCTGTCCTTCAGAGCTGACTGGACTGCCCCCTGTGTTCTCTGATAACCAGAGCTGATCCTGAGGGCTGGGATCTCAAGCCACCATATTCACTGCTCTATCCTGGGTGCCTTAGCATAGTAGATGCTCAATAAACACTTGCTGAATGAGTAAACCGGTCAAGTGGATCAATTTAAAAATCTATTATAAGTTTCATCTGTACAAAATCCTTCTCATAACTGTCTTCATACAGTGCAAGTTTACAAACAGCAATTCATTTCATTTAAAAAAATGTTTTTATAATACCAAGAAAACAATATTACAGAATGATTAGAAACTGGATGAGAAAAAATTATTCATAATTGCTACTTTCAAAGAAAAATGTTATCATGCTGCATGTTTCCCCCCACATCTTTTTTCAAGTGCTTGTATAATTTTACCCATTTGCATTTATACGTATATGTCCATTTTGTTTCTTTTTTCTTTCTTTCTTTTTTTTTACAACAGAACATTATACCATAAGTATTCTGTGTTGCTTCCTACTCTTCATAATTATTTTGCATTACCCCACTGCATACTCTTAAAGCCAGGGTTTGCAAATTCAATTCATACATCATTAATGTCCTCCTACCATGGACTATCTTACCAGCACACACATGCAGCAATTTCTTCCATCTTTTAATCAAAGCTCCCATGTCTCTGCTTCCTTTCATAGCAGAGCTGCCTCAAGTGTCATCCGTCTCCCATTCGTGGTCTCCCTCCCATTTTTCTCCCCCTCTTTTCTCTTCCCACTCCACTCAGGCCTTTGTCCCCACCATTCCACAAATGACTCTGATCAAGTCAACAATGACTTGAATGACGCTAAATCAAATGGTCAGTTTCCAGACCTCATCTTTCTTGACTTATCAGCAGTATTCTTATTACATGACAACCCTGATGCCCTCTTTCTTGAATCCCTTTCTTCACCTGAATTCTAAGAGAAACCCTCTTACATCCCTGTGAGCCTCCTCAAACTCCAAGCGTTGGCATGTTCCAGGGGCCAGTTTACAGAGCTTGTGCCCACTCACTCCCTTGCTGTCCCATCCATGCTCCTGCTATCTCTGTGCCCTGAGGACTCTCAATTCTACCTCTACAGTCCAGACTGTTCCTCTGAATTGCAGACTGTTATCACCAATGGCTCACTTACCGTCACCACTTGGATGACTAATAGACTTCACAACCTTAATGTGTCCAAAAATGAAACTCCTGACCCTCCTCTCTAACCTTTTTCTCCCACGATCTTCCCCACCTCAGTACATGGAAATTCTATCTTTCCAGTTACTCAGACCAAAGGTCTTGGCATCATCTTTGATTCTCTTCTTTCTTTCCCATTCTCCATCCAATCAGCCATTGAGTCCAATGGCACTACCTAAAAATACATGTCAAATCAAATGCTTCTGGTGCTCTCCACTGGTCAAAGTCACCAACCTAACACATCTGCATTATTTCACGAGCATCCTGACTTCATTCAGCTTGGCCCCCGACAGTTGATTCTCAATGCAGCAGCCAGAGTGAGTTCCTGTTCATTTAAGCCATAGCATGTCATTCCTCTGCTCCAAATGTTCCCGCAGTATGCTGTCTTAGTCCAAGGCTGCTGTAACAAAATACAACAGACTGGGTGGCTTAGAAATGCCAGAAATTTATTTCTCACCATGCTGAAGGCTGAAAGTTGAAGATCAGAGTGCCAGCATGGTCGGGTAATGGACCACATCTGAGTCACAGACTTCTCGTTGTACCTTCACATGGTGGAAGGGGCAAGGGAGCTCTCTGGGGTCTGTTTTATAAGAACACTAATCCTATTCATGAGGGCTCTGCTCTCATGACCTAATCACCTCCCAAAGGCCCCACCTCCTAGTACCATCACCTTGAGGGTTAGGATTTAACATGTACCGTATTTTCCCATGTATAAGATGCTCCCATGTATAAGACACACCTTAATTTTGGGAGCCAAAATTTGAAAAAAAATGTGTTATATGAAGTTATTGAACTCAAGTTTTATTCATCATAAAATTCATACAACTCCTCATCCTATCGAAACTCCGAACCATAGCCAGTCTCGGATTGTATTCTCAGCTGGAGGAGGACCAAACTTACATTCAGCAGCACGATTTCCATTCACTTTTGCAAACTGGATCACTTTTAACTTGAATTCAGCACTGGACAAACTCTTTTCTGAGCCATTTCTGGGCAGAACGTGGCAAAATGTAACCTAACATACCCGTAACAAGTGCGAAACAATGAGCGCAAAGACAACAAGCGGGGAAAAAGTGGGAAATGCAAGTAAAAAAAATCTACAACCACTGTATAAGACGCACCTAGTTTTTAGACCCCAAATTTTTCGAAGAAGGGTGCGTCTTATACATGGGGAAATATGGTACTTTGGAGAGGATATAGACGTTTCAACCATAGCACATACCATTGCACACAGAATGAAATCCAAAGTCCTCGCCATCACCTGCAAGGCCCCCCACACCTGACACCCCAGCCGTGGATCTTGTTGGCTGCTCTCCTCCTAGCTTATACCTCACTGCACTTAAGCTGGCCTCCTTACTGTCCCTCAGATGCCATGCTTCTACCACAGGACCTTTGAACTGGCTTATTTCTCTGTCTGAAGTGCTCTTTCCAGAGATAGCTGACCTTTCAACTCCTTCCAGTGCCTGTTCGGCAGGGAGGCCTTCCCTGACTACCCTTGTGACGAGTGCAACCCAGTCCCTTGCAGTGCCCATGTCTCATGCTTGTCTTGTATTTCTCCATCTGATCTACCATATCATTTATTTCTTCTTTTTTATATTGTGGGCCTCTCCCCACTAGACTATAATTGCCCTGACTACAGAGATTCTTTTTTTTTCCCAATGCTACGCACCTAGTGCTTAGAACAATGTCTGACACGTGTTATTTGTTGAATGAATTAACCTGCGATCTAGCGTCTGAGTAAAGTCTCGCCCATGTGACATGAAAAAGCAGAGTACGACAATGAAGAACTTGGGTGTCCTCTGTGCTCTATTGTTTGTTCATCTCACAGTAATCCAGTCATCTCCAGCTGTCCACATGACACAACTGAGGGCTACTTAAGGATGAGGCTGTTTCATCAATCCTGCACACTCACTTGCTCTCTCTCTGTCTCTCTCTGTCTCTCTCTCTCTCTCCCCCCTTATTGAGGTATAACTGACAAATAAAGTTGTAATATATTTCAAGGGTACAACATGATGATTTGATATATATATATGCCATTTCTGCACTCGTACACCCGGCCCAGGGCCTGCAGCATAAGAGTTGCTCATTCAATATTGGTTGAGTTTGTTAAAAAGCAAGAAAAGGGCTTCTGAAATTATAGTTTGGAAGCACCCGTGGCCAGCTTTATCTCTTTCCCAGTTTCACCGTCGGCCAGATGTATTCTAAGCACATTCCCTTATTTACTTAATCAGTCAACAAAAGCAGCTTTGTAAAATCATGTGATTGTTATTATTATAAACAGTGCTTCTCCAACAGAAAATGCAAAGGCTGATCCCTCTCCTGCTTTCCTTAGAAGCGTTCTTGCTCCAAATAGAAACTTCAGAGCCCCATCCAATCAGCACAAACCTCGAATGCGAATGCACGGCGTCTGGCTGAGCACAGGGCATTGTCAGCTCCCCATCCCCTGCTCCAGGGTTTTGGAGAGCCTCTCCCTGCCGAAAGCCCTCCCCCACCCCTTCACTGCACTGCAGGCTGCTCACCACCACAGCAGATGTGTGGTCACACACAATTAAGTGGGCACAGGCCGTGAGTGGACAGACGGCATGAACTATGCACAAAGGAGCCAACAAGCAAACAGTGGAAACCAGAGTGGTGAGATGGCCCTCCACAACTACTTACAGAAGGCTGAACTTGCTCACTTTCTTCATTTCCTAGTACTTCCTTGTTGCAGCGCGAACTGTCCTGCTAATGTTATCATCCCTGTTTTATATAGGACACACCAAGAGGCAGACGGAGAAGTCGCCCCACCTGTGAGTGAGGGGCACTGCCGGTCAGGGTCACTGACCTCCTGTGCTACCTCTTTGGTTGCTGACATCTGAGTGCGGCTATTTTATGGGAAGTCCAATAGCAGTAGATATTTCGGCCCACACCTCCTGTTCTATTGCGAGCCGCGGACTCTGTAATTCAAATCTTCGAGGACCAGGTGTCAGCAAACTTTTGAGACGGAAGAGCTGCCAGGGGTCAGCAAACTGTGGCTCGCTAGCCGCAGGCTCTGAAGTAAAATTGAAAATGAAAATAAAACTATCATAGTTTCATTTATGAAATTTTTAAAGGATATTATTCACATAATGGTGATTATGTAAAAATATATTTATGGCTCTCGAATAATTTTTAAATTGTTGTGAGGGACAGGATTGGCTCTCCCAGGGGTCGGCAAACGTTTGAGAAGGAACGTACCCAAACAGCCGCATGTGGCTTGCGAGCCGCAGTTTGCTGACCCCTGGATTAGAGGGAGAAATGCTTTCAGAGGAAAATGAAACCACTGTCTTCAGACCACATCTCAGAGAGGCCTATGCCTGTGTTTTCGCTTTGTGTCCTTTCAGTTGTTTTGGGGTATAGTCTGCATTGTCGTGTTTTGCACACACAGTATGTGGTAGTAGTTACAACTGTGTACGTAAAAAGGACCAAACTGCTACCTGCACTAACATGCGTGATCTCAAGTGCACGATGCGGGGTCAGTGGTCCTCAATCAGAGATGATTTTGCCCCCACAAGGGGCATATTTGGCAAGGTCTGAAGACATTTTTGGTTGTGACAAGTGGGGAGGGAGATGCTACTGGAATCTAGAAGGTTGAGGCCAGGGATGCTGATAAACATCGTCCAGGACACAGGATAGTCCCCACAACCAAGAACTATCTGGCCCCAAACGTCAACAGTGCTGAAGTGGAGAACCCTTGTGCCAAGGGAAAGAAGCAGACTCCAAAGGCTACCCACACTCTATAATTCCAGTTATATGACATTCTGGAAAAGGCAAAACTGTAGGGGAAAAAAATACAGGAGTGGTTGGCCAGGAGCTGGGACTGAGGGGCCGGGACTGACGTCCAAGGGTACAAGGGAATTTGAGGTTGGATGGAAATGTTGTCTGTCTTGATTGTGGTGGTGTTTAAACGTATGAGTGTTTGCCAACATACACAGGACTGTACACTAAAAGGGATCAATTTGACCTGTGTAAATTATATAGGAAACAAACAAACAAAAACAGCCCT
>NW_017731418.1:3138770-3148439 GCF_001890085.2 Hipposideros armiger
GGACTCGAACCGCTGTTGCTCAGAGCTCAAACCTTTGAGCGAGCTCTTAACCAACTGAGCCACTCAGCCGGCCCGCAAGTGCATTTTAAACTTAAAAGCATTCTCAAATCAAATTTGTACTCTTCCCTACAAAACACTCCTTTTCCTGAAATCCTTCAGTAAGTGGCTGGTCCCACGGTCCTCTTGTTCACCCAAACCAGAAGGCTCAGATGCAGCCTCAGCTCCCCGTGCTCCCTCATCTTCACGCTCAATTCCACAGACATACATTCCCATCAATTTGACGTCATCTCTTGATGCTCTTAACCTTCTCTTTATCTCCATGGCAAGTTCCAGCTTTCACCAGATCTCACATGGACTACCACAGTAACCTCCTAGTTAGCCTTTCACCTCTGGTCTTTTTCTCTGAAAGCTAAAACTTTCCTCAAACACAATGGTACTTCCCTGCTTCAAACCTCTGCTAACTTTCCGTGACTCCCAATGTGAAGTCGCACACCCTGAAGACACCAGGTTTCATGATCTGGACTAAATTTAGCTTATCAGCCTCTCACCCACATCTGAAGTCCTGACCACATTTACATGTTCATCTTTTTCTAAATACACCACAACCATTCCTTTCTTCGTCTTTTTAGTCTATAGTTAATTGTTTTAAATTGTGGTAAAATCTACATGACATAAAAATTACCATCTTAGCCATTTGTAGGTGTACAGTTCAGTGACATTAAGTTACATTCACGTTGTTGGGCAGCCATCGCCACCATCCATCTCCAGAACTTTCCATCATCCCACACTAAAGCTCTGTACCCATTAAACAAAAACTCCCCATGCCCCACTTCCTCCAGCCCCTGGTAAGGCACCATTCTACTTTCTGTTTCTATGAATTTGACTATTTTGAGGGCCTTCTATTAGTGGAGTCATGCAATGTTTGTCCTTTTGTGTCTGAATTTTTTTCACTTAGCATTATGTCTTCAAGATTGATTCGTGTCATAACATGTGTCAGAATTAATTCCTTTTTAAGGCTAGGTAATCTTCCATTGTATGTATATACCACATTTTGTTTATCCCTTCACCTGTCAATATTTCCATCTTTTGGCTATTGTGAATAATGATGCTATGAACATGGGTGTGCAAGGATTTGTTCAAATCCCTGTTCTATTCTTTTTCTTCCTGTGTCTTTTTCTATGACATGCTCCTTCTAGCACATGAGTCGGCCCTGAGGCATCCTTCACCTCTCTTTCTGAAGAACTCCTACTAATCTATTAAGATTCATTTCAAAAGTACCTTTCCTGATTTAATCAAAGAGGGGTGGCCATGCCCTCCTCTGCACTTCCTCTCTTTCACATACCATGCTTTCTTATACTTCCTGCATTGGATCACAATTGTTTGTCATTGTCTTCTTGCCTTACCAAACTACAATTGAGAAAAAAGGGAGCTTACCTTGTTCGTCTTTCTCCTCCAGACATCATGCCTAGCCACTGTCAGAGCTCCACAAATATTTAAGAACAAATGTTTTAAGGTCTGCCTCTGTGTTCTTCAGGCCAAGCCTCTGTGGGGACTCAAAGAATATTAGTCATTGTTGACTTTTATCGTCCATTTGTGCCAGGGAAAGATCCAACACAGAGATCTGACCTCAGAAGTACTTTCTAGCTGCCACAGGGTCCTTATTCCAGTGGGGGTCTCTGAGGAGGTGACTCACCATGGTTAGACATTCTGAAATGCAGCCCCTTTTGACCCCGTTACTCATTTACCTACATAGCGCTGATGGGAAGGCTCAAGCCCTCTGCTTTACACCTTCGACCTAGCGGACTCAGCTCTTTCTACTTATACCCAAGGCTGAGGACCTGGGGAGCAGAGTGAGGTTAAGAGTTGAAATGAACTCTCAACCACAGAACTGAAAAGCATTTTCTCAGCTCCGTGAAGAACCACTCTTCTACAGGCAAAGAATTTAGTAGTTATGAGAGAGCCACAGGAAACCTGGAAACTGGGTCTTAGCTCCCCAGCCACACTCCTGTTCCCCCTTTTCCTGGCCCTGCGCCCTCCCCATCAGCTCTCCCTTTCCTTCCCAAATACCCTACTGTGCGCTTTTGCCGTTTCCATACCTCAGATCTGGATTCTCAGAAAGGAGACAGCATCTCACCTGCCTTGGATGATGATACCTGCAGCACATCACAGCCTATAGCATTCAGTTGTTCGTCCATTCACGCATTTCCTCAGCCTTTTGTCCTTTATGGTGGAAGAATCCAGTTATCTGCTCACTTTTGAGAGGGAGGAACAGTAGGGGTGTGTTCCCTGCCTTAACTATGGAAGCACATGCCCACATGTGGGCATTCACCTTTGAAGAAAGTTCTTTCATTTCTAATAAAATTCAAGTGCTATAGCCCTGCCCTCTTTGAGTCTGGAGTGTGCTAAGGAGTTTTGAGTGGGCTTTTTGGATAACTTAACTCCTCCCATTCATATTTAACCTCTAAAATATTGGGACCAACCTCACAGCCATGTTTCAGCCAGCAGAGTACCTGAGAACCCCTTCCTGTACCCTATGTCAGCACCTTCCCAGCCCTTTGAGCTTTTCATTTTCTTCCCTGCCCTTTCCATTTTAGTCCACAACATGCCCCTTCCTAGGTGTCACTCACTATCTACTTCATAAGTTGCCATGTGGGAGACAGAAAGGACTGGGGGTCTTGCAGGTGACGGAGGTGGAATAAAAATTTAAGATGAACATCTGTTCTGATCATGGAATGATTTCAAAACATTCCAGGTATGTCTCCGGATGTATGAATAAATTGATTAGCAGAGTTTCAGCCCCTAAGTGTGGCATAGCTAGAGGGTCTTCTTAAGTTATATTACAACAAGGTTCAAGTCCCTTAGCCTTGGAGGCAACCACTCTAGAAAGCCTGGGGCTGGGGGTGTGGGGAGTGAGTTGAGGAGCAAGAGAAGAAAAGAAGCCTATCGCCTTCACCATGAAGATAAAGTAAAGGGAAACAGGTCACAGAGGAGACCCCTGCAGCTGCTGTGAGGCTGAATTAAGGCAGTGGCTCTTGGCTTTAGGCCTAGATAACTGGGTGCTTGGATTAGAAAAACTAGAGCTGATTTTAGGAAAAGAAAACAACCAGTTTGGGCTATGCTGAGCCTGGGATGGCACCATCCACTGTCACCTGTTTCTTACCTGGGCGTGCACATCTGCTTTTGTTCCCTCAAGCCTGCTTTCTGCTTTGTCATCTGAGTGATCGCCTTGTGGACAAACTGATCAAGTTTGATCGGGGCCTTTCGATCCTCTTAATTATAGTCCTCAGTCCTCAGTGTGACCTACTATACCTCACATGCATTGCCCAGCCCACTTTCCAGCCTTTTTGTTCATAGTCTATCTTTCCTGATAGATAATGAACTCAATGAGGGCAAGGAGTATGTCTATCTTGTTCATGACTTTATCTGCAACGCCTGTTGCATAGTTGGTTGTGGAGAAAGAGGTGGTGGGGGGGGAGAGAGAGAGAGGAAGAGGAGGGAGAGGAGGAAGAAGAAAGGAAATGCATATCATTTAACTGGAGATTTTAGCAGATAGTTTGAACTATACACTTGGGGGCGTCCGCATAAAGAGGGTAGATGAAGAACTGGAGCTAAATGAGTCTGCATGTAGTGAGAAGAGATGGTGGCTAGGGATAAAAACTTGGGCAACAATGACGGTTCAGGTGGCTACATGAGTGAGGAAGGGCGAGCGACCCTGAAGGAGGCTGGCTGAAAAGGAGCTGCCATGGACACAGGCAGGGAACCAGCAGAGAATTCAAGGCAACAGCAAGGTGTGTCAAATGCTACCAAGAGACATCACATGAGAAGGACTGAAAAGTGACCATATTTACAGGCAAACCAGGAGATAGAGGAACAAGTTAAATGACACAAAGAGGAGATGGTCAGGCCACTATAGAGCATGGGACACTGTACAAGACAATCAGGGTGGTTTCTTAAAAAAAAAAAATCAATATTATTTCTTTAAAAAGTGGTGAGGAAGTCCTGGTTAAGAGGCTAAAGAGACTCAACCACAACAATGCATTAGATTGGATCCTGGTTCAGGAAAACATTTAAAAAACTAAAGTTAGCTGTGTGGCTGTCTGGAGGTAGAGCCCTCCAAGGAGAGGGAATAGTTAGTGCAAAGACCCCAGAGGGGGACCCTGCCTGGCCTTTTCAAGGAACTGCAAGGAGTCCAGTGTTGCTAGAGGTGGGTGAGCAAATTTCAAAGAAGGTAGAATGTGTGGGGCAATTGTAAAGACTTTGGGCTTGACTCAATTTTCAATGTGTCAAGTTTGAAACGTCTATTTGACATCCAAGTGGAGATGCTGAGTAGGCAGTTGGGTCCACAAATCTGAGATTCAGAGGAGAAGCTAGGGAAGGAGATAAAATGTTGAGAGTCATCAACATATGGGACGATTCCAAAGCCTTAAGACTGAATGAGGTCACTAAGAGAATGAGAATAAAGAGAAGGTCCATGAAGAACACATTGGGGAACTCTGAAGCAAGAGGTCAGGAGAAAGGAGAGCCCAGCCAAGGTGGGCCTGGAGGACTGGCCAGCACGGAGGAGGAGAGGAGGAGAACCCGAGGAAGCCAAGTGAAGACAGCATCTCCACAAGGAAGTACTGGCCCCTGCTGCTGGTGGGTCAAAGATAAGGCCCGAGACCTTATTCAGCCCCACGGAGGGACAGCTGACCTTGACCTCAACAGGGTGGCTTTGGTGGACTGAGATGGGCAAATGCTGGGCCAGATGGGGTGCAGGAGAAATTGGGAAGGATGAATTGGACACCGTGAGTCCAGACAACTGCAGCAAGAGTAGAGGGATGGGTTCACAGCCAAAGGGGAAGTGGGGTGAAGGGACGTTTTCAGCTTTTTTTGTCTTCTGTTTTTGCTTTAGTTTTGGAGAAAAGATGGCTGGTCCATGTGCTGGTGAGACTGAGTGAGTGAATGAGTGAGTAACCCAGTGCGGATATGGGGTCAACCAAGGGGTCTCTGCCACATGGGAGAGGTCTGAGCAGGTTGATAAACTGAGTCCCAGGAGATGGGTGATACCCTGGGAGGGGAGGTAATGGAGAGACTGGGGAGCTAGCTGCCTCTGCTGCTATGTCCTTCCTACCCTTCTGTTGACACCAGAACCTGGCTTTCCCCACAGCGGCTTTGCCTGGAGCCCAATTAAGACAAAGATACAAATTCGCAGGCCATGGCCCCATGAAGTCTGGCCTCAGGGCTGCAGCCCATTTGGAAAACGTTTTAATTTCATTTGTGTGTTTTTTCAATTTGATTATTAAGTGCTGTTTGCACATGGATGGGGGAAGGCCTGCTTTCATTCGCTGAGCCCCCTTCCTCGCTGGCCTGCGTGCCTCCCTGGTGAGTAATGGGGAGGCTGCTTTTCTGGAACACAAGGGAAAACTTCCAGCAAATTGCAAAAGCATGTTTCTTCCTTGAAAAATCCTTTCACACTTGTTTTTTACTCTGTTTGTAAAGTACTTTAAAAGGCCTTAACTTTCTTTGTTCTCCATGTCAAACTTTCTTTTTCTCTCCTAAGGGGGTATGTAATTTAAAGGGGGTAATAAACAAAACATAAAGCCAGAGGGGTGAGCGGTGTGATGAAGGGAAAGAAACAGACTATAGAAATGTCAGGGGTTTGCAGGTTGGAGGTGCAGGGAGGGGGGGTACCATCTGCATTTTCAGGAGCTGACAGCCTAGCACTTCCCCGCGGCCTCTTAGATTTGTTCCTAAAGTTATTAACATTTAACCAGGGCTAGGGCAGCAGGGCAGAGAGAAAGCAAAATTGTAAAGTCTCAGGAAGAACTACAAATCCTTTGAGATATTATACATTTCAGTGGCCTGAAATCTAAGGGGAGCAGGAGATGGGAAAATAGGAAACTGTTGTCTGTTGTGGAGAATTTACAAAGAAGGTTCCCGCTTGAAAGCCAGAGCAGCGTGTCATCTGGACAAAGAAATATGGTTCTTAAGGGGATGGAGTCCATATAAGGAGTTCCCTCTGCAGAGAGAGACATCATGCTGGTTTGGTCATTGTGAGACTAAGAAGCTTTCTGAATATGGCCGGAGGAGGAAGCAGCAGAGGGATTGGGGTTTCTGATGCTCAGTGCCGGCTGGCTGCCGTGGCAGCTCGTGGGCAGCCAGAGCAGGCACCGTGGGGGCTCAGTGACAGTGCTCAGGACTGGCACCTGGACCTTAGCCAGTTACTGATCTAATCTCCGTTACTGGGACCTGTTTTCCCCCACTATGTGAGTCCATGTAGGGCTGTGTCTGACATCTCTGTCATTAGCCCTCTTACCTCCAAAGTTGGCCAAGTAATGATGGTATCCCCACCCCCAACCCCCCCACAGCCCCCTGTCCCACGACACCCCTCCCCACTACCATCTCCTTCCCTGTAGCACCTGCTTCCCTCCTGATGTCCTTCGCCTCATTTCCCATTGTCACCCCCAAAAAGAACTCCTAAGAAGAGGCTGAGAAGAGTCAGGAAGCAGCATTTTGACAAAGACCTGAGATAGAAAAATAGCCTTTGCTTCCCTGAGGGACTGAAGACACAGAGAGTGGGCAGAAAAGGGGAAGAATGAAGGGCCTCTTCCAGCCCCCGAGACCCTGGGATCTACACTGTCCTCCGAAGGCAGCCATGCCCCATGCCTTCCTAATGCAGTAGTCAGCTTGTGGGGGACAGGGACCCAGCCTCAGTTAGCGGTTTGCCTGGCGTCTGGGATGTTCCCGCGGGGCTGGTGCTCAGTTTCCTAGCGCTGACAGGCAGAAGGAGCCTTAAATCTCCCTGAGCCTCGGGCTCTGCTCTGCAGGGGGAGAACCAGCAGCGCCCTCCATGCCCTCCATCCCCTCCCTCGGGGCCCTGATGGCTCTCCCGCCAGCCTGGTGCTGCCCACCTCTTCCTCTCCCCAGCTGGCCAGTTGCCTCCTCTCTGTTCCGCCTTCTCCTTGCCCCCTCTCTCTTTCTCTTCTGCTTTCTGCCCTTCTGAACTTCGGATTCCCCCTTCCCCTCCCACTGCCTTTGGCAGAGGGCCGGGAGAAATCAGGAGCTGGCTTCAATGATGGGGCTTCCCTCCCAACACCCTCAAAATACCCTCAGAGGCACTCAGGGGAGGGTGGGACAACGTGTCTTTCCTTGCGCCAGCCCCAAGCATAACTCCAGCCCAGAGATACTGCTTCCTCTGACATCTATCTCTATATTTATTTCCATTTTGCAAACAGAGAAACTGAGGCTCACAGAGACAGATGTACCTGCTCTCTGGAGCCCCTGCTGCCGTAACCGTACCTAACTAAGGAAGCACTTGCTACAAGCATCTCATTCCATTTTCTTCTTAGGAAAGATCTGGTCAACATGGTTGCATCAGGGTTATTAATTTCAGTTCTGTGATTCATCCACCTTCTGCACCCTCTCATTGGGATACCCGACTTTCTCCTACTTCCACTGTCCCTTCCCTCACTCCAATGTAGTGTAAGCTTCATGTACGCTGTGGCTGTTTCCATCCCAAGCCCCACAAGAACCCATTGAGAGTAAGCAAGACTATGTTTTGACATAGTTCTCAGCTCAAGCTTCCCTCAGCAGCCACTTGAACATACGATGTGTTTGTCTGTGCAATGGAGCTGTCTCAGCTTTGCAAATCCAAGACCATCAGCCCCTTTGCCATGCGTGAATCTGCTTCCTCAATTAACCTGGGGTAGGGGAACCCTAATAAATACATTTTATCAAAAGCAAAGAACATCATCCCTTTCAAAAACCCCAGTGGAGGAATCTGAGCCAGATCCCTGGGATTATTCATCTGAACCAACTGGTCCTTTCCGGGGAGATGAGTGAAAGCAGAGTCTGTCCAAACAGCCAGGAGAAGCCGCCCTGTTGGCTGCTGCAAGGCTCTCTTTAGGGCTTGCTGGGTTGTATGCACGCAGAGAGCTGTTTCCTTTTGAGGCAGACAGGTTTGATGGAGCGGCTGCCACACAGCCAGCACACGCGGCACAGCACGGCTAGGAGGGAGTGTTTATGGGACTCATCGCTAATGACTCCCATTTATGGAACATGTGTGAAGCAAGTGAGTGGGGCCGGTGAAGACAGGACATCAACAAGGCCTGGGTTTTGCAGCCCCGCTGCACGCACGGGCTTTCCTGGGCAGCTGCAGGATGGCTCTCCTACAAGCTTCCAGGGGAATCCGAGCCTCCCCGGAATTCAGTCCTTGGCAGTGAGAGCAATGCCCTGAGAGAGGTGGCTTTGCGAGGTAAGCTCTTGGCCAGACTGATTGGATGAGGCCAATAAACATGACTGCTGTTATAGGAATAAAAGCTACAGTCACTGCTCACTCGTTTCATGCCTGACACTGTGGAAAGCACACACATATATATTTGTTTCTTTCATTTAATCCTCAAACAAGCCAATGAGGTTGGCGCTGTTTCTTGTTTGTTTGTTTAATCTTCATTGTACAGAGGAAGAAACACACTCAGAGAGATGAAGTATTTTGCCCAAGGCCACAGAGCTGGGATTTAAGCCCTGGTCTAACACCATGACCCAGGTTTGAAGGTGTAGGAAAGTGAGTTCTAGAAGTTGACTCATCATTTTAGATCACAGTTATGGCAGGATGGCACAGCAGTTAAAAACGTGCATTTTGGTATTAGAAAGACCTAGATTTGAGCTCCAGCTCTGTCACTTCCAAGTTACACACACTCCTTAAGCCTCAGTTTCCCCACCTAAAGAAGGGAGATAGTAATAACACCTAGCAGGGTGTGGAAAGGCTTAGCCCAGTGCCCACCACAGAATAAGCACTCCTCCAGCCCATGAATGTGTGATACTGCATCCACACCTATGCTCACACCCCCCGAAGTCAGTGGAACCCTGAACCTAAGTGCAGACCTGGGAGGCAGGAGGATGGGCTGGAGCTCTGCTTCTGTGACTTTCCAGCTGTGAGCCGTTCGGCAAGTCACACAACCACTTTAAGACTTTGTTTCCTCCTAGTAGAATGGGACAATCATAGGACTGATAACAATAGGGCTGCTGAGGACCACACAGAATGGCTGTGTGAGGAACCCATTTTGCATCTTCCAAGACTCATGGAAACGCTGTGTGTTGCCTTTGGAAACCCTGGCCGGGGCTCCCAGCTTTTGAGCACAGCCGCCCCGCACATGGCACGTAGTTACGAGCCGCAAAGGGAACAGAAACCCGACCTTCAAAGCTCTTCGGCGCTCCGGGGGGAAGATGGGACCAACAAAAATAAAGCATTCATTAAAAACAAAAATGACATGTCCATATACACACATATTTGTAGATAATCACTAACAGCCCTGTGGAGACTCGCACTGGGGCTGCGGGATTTTGCTGGAGAGCTTGCTTGGGAAGACATCTGGGAAGGTTTCTGGAAGGAGGGGGATTTCAAGCAGAGGAAGGAGGCTCCCCCCTAATGTGGGAGCTTGGGCTCATTTCCTCCTCATCTTGTATTCCCTGCACTCAGCACACAATAGGTGCTCAATGTGTGCTTGCTGAATGAGAACAGGAAGTAGAAGGGGTTCCAGGCAGGGGAAGTGAACAAACCTTGTGGTGGTGACTCAGAGGTGGCCAGGCACTCCAGTAAATGCTGAAGGCATGAGTTTATTTTTCTTTAGTGTTTTCCGCCAGAGCTTGGCCCCTGACCCACCGAGAGAGAGAGAGAGAGAGAGAGAGAGA
>NW_017731418.1:3148574-3176177 GCF_001890085.2 Hipposideros armiger
GAGAGAGAGAGAGAGAGAGCCTTCTATTTATGCAATGTTGTTTTATTCCATTTTCGTGTATACTTGACACACACACTCCTGACATTCAATCCCAACTGGAGGCAGCTGCAAAACTTCCCTGCGAGCAAAGACACTTTGAGTTGCCTCCCCCAGATCTGTTACCCCCACTTCTTTCCTGCTTACAGCACCCCAATTTTGTTCAAGATCCCTTCCTCAGAGATGGTGTGTTAGCTGGGCTAGCCTGAAGTTTGTTTCCCAGAATCCCCCTTCCTGTATATCATCATTTGGAGGACAGATGTCAAGCTCAGAAGTTTGGGACAGTTCACGAGCTCACCTCATTGTCAAGGAGCGGTGGCCAGTCCTGCAACTGCTTGACCTTTATCTGGTTCCTCGTCTGGCTTCTCCAATGCCTTGGAGATTGCAGATCTCAGTGACAAAGGACACCAGCTTCTCCTGCAGGACATCAAGGTTGGGGGCTGTGAGAAATGACCTGGGTTGCAGTCCATCCTTGTGGGGTCCAGCTTGCCCTTACTCCCACTTTGCACCCACCTTCCCTACCCCACCGACTTCTTTGTGAACTTGCAAGCCGCAACATCAAATGCAAAGATATCAGGCATATAGAGGTGGTGTAACCAGCTCTCAGAACTGCAGGAGGTCAAACCCTGCAACAAATCCGATCGCATATATGGAGAACCACTTTCTAGTGGTTCTGCTCCTCTGATTGTACCCTGACTGATATAGATACCATATCCCCAGCTCAAGAGTGAATTCTGGTTGGTCTGAGCCAATCACAGTGTTCCCAGTGCCCTTGCTGATAATGGGATTAGGTGTGGGCATGTGACCCAGTTCTAGCCAGTCGCAAGAACTCCAGGAGGGGGCTTCCTAAGGCACCCTTGATCTGAGAAAGAGACACAAAAAAAGATGGTGCTCTTCTACTGGATGTTGGATCTGGGTATCATGGATGGAATTGAGGCAGCCATTGTAACCACATCAGGGCATTATCTGAAGAAACAAGCTGAAGGCCAAGACAGGGAGAAAAGGTGGAAAGAACCAGTGACCTTGGTAATATAATTGAACTGATGAATTAACCTTCCTAGAAGCTGCCTACCCCTGGAGTTCCAGTTGTGTAAGATAATGCATTTTCTTATTGCTTAAGCCAGTTTAGGTAGGGTTTCTCTTTCTTGGGTCCAAAACATCCTACTCCAATTCCCACCCTAAAAAGAAGCCTCAGACTTTCTTCTTGCAATGGATCCCAAAGTTCCCATCCCTTAGGAGCTTTTCCAAAAAGGAAGTGGTCAGCTTGGAGGGAACCTGGCCTCCTCATGCTTAGTCTTCTCATCAGAGAGAATTCAGGATGAACATCCCAGCAATCAATAGAGGACTTAAAAGTAAACAATAGAATTTAGGATTGCTAAAATGGTTTCCAGATTATAGCCCAAGTCAAAATGGGATAAGGCTGTGATTATGGTAATTATGATAATCAGGTCTATCAGTTGGATGCAAGTAACAGAAAGCCCGATTCAAATTGGCTATATGTACCAACATGCCAGCTCTTTACCTCTCATCTCTCACCTCTCAGCTCCCCCTTTGGCTCTGGGATGCTGGGATGGCTTTCTGCAAGCCACATTTCACAGACTCCTGCCGGCTGGCTTTCTGTGAGGTTCTGCTGATAGGAGGCACTAGAGGTAGATTAGGAGGCAGGAGAAAAGGACTTCATTTCTGTCTCAGTTCCTGATAGTCTCTCCAGCAGGAGTAAACGGTGGGCTTCACTTCCCCATTCTTTTTGGCACTCCCAGAGCCCCCTCACCATGTCCCTGCAGCGGGACTGGAGCCCCCCATCAGCGGTGGTCCCTTGGAAGGGGGAAGACCAGTCGCACATGCTTCCTTTCCCACTGGACCTCGTGTTCTGGGGCATCAGGACAACTTCCGTGGGTGTGAGCCCCCGTCAAATCTCACCCCCTCCTTCCTGGTCTGCGTGCTTCCAAGATTTGAACACAAGCAATGCAGTTTCTCAGAAACCCAGTCCCAATCTCATGAGACCCTCCCCCAAGGTCCTAAGCTCGTAACCACCCTCACCCCCTTTTTTCTGCTAGCATCGGGGGTTATTAATCTCTGGATTACCTCAGCATCCTCTTTTTGATTTCTTACTTGTGTAACAAATTCTTTTAAGTCCCTGTATTTTGAAATATCTAGTGTGGTTTCTCTTTTCCTGACTATACTCCAACCGATAGAGTGAATTTACTGGATCATGTAACCCAAAAGTGCAGATTAAGAACAGTCTTCAGGCACAATGTGTTCCAGAGGGTCTGAATCTTATTAGGGCCCCATTCTGTTTGCTAACATGTTTCTAGCAATGATCTCTTCTGTATGTGCATGGCTTTCAGGATGGCTACCTTCTAGGTAGCAAAAATGGCTGCAGCACCTCCAGTTCTTGAAACCAGAAACCATACTGCTTCTGAGAGAGAGAGAGAGAATGCCTTTGTCCCAAATCTCTAAATAGGAGCCCCAAACTTTACTTTGCTTGAACTGGTTTTGCACATTTCCAATCACGGTGGCCAAGGCTCAGGTGCATTGATTGGCTTAATCTGGATCACGTGTTCCTTTCCTAAAGCAGCATGGCTTCAGCATGGAGCCACAGGGCCCATAAATGAAAATCAGGGCTTCCTGGAAAATGATAGATGGGTGCTGGTGAGATCAACAATTGTCCCCTGTACTACATCTCAGATTGTCCAGGGCAGGCCCAATTTTACATTTCTATTGTTGTTTTTTAAAATATAATACATTTAAAAATAGTTAATTAAATGTATCCTGATCACTTTTTAGCTATAACACTAAAAGCACAATCCATGAAAGAAATAATTGATAAGCTGTACTTTATGAAACTTCAATACTACTGCTCTGACAAAGGCACTGGCAAGAGAATGAGAAGACAAGCCACAGGCTAGGAGAAAACATTTGCAAAAGATACAGCTGAAAGGAATGTTATCCAAAATATACAATGAATGCTTAAAACTCAACAATAAGAAAACAAACAACCCAATTTAAAAAAATGGGCCAAAGACCTTAACAGACACCTCACAAGAGAAGAAATGCAGATGACAATCGAGTTTATGAGAAGATGCTCCACATCATATGTTATTGGGGAAATGCAAATTAAAACAACAATGAGACACCACTATATACCTGTTAGAATGGCCAAAATCCAGAACACTGACAACACCAAGTGCTAGTGAGGATGTGGAGCAACAGGAACTCTCATTCATTGTTGGTGGAAATGCAAAATGGTACAGCCTGTTTGGAAGACAGTTTGGTTATTTCTTTTTTCTTTTTTTTTAAGATTTTATTGGGGAATTGGGGGAGGGGAACAGAAAAGTTGCTCTCCTTTTGTTCTTCAGTCTAGTTGTGGAGAACGTCGCTTCACTGGCCCATGTTGATATTATCATTGTGCTCTTCCTGGGTGAGGCAGTCGCTCGCCGGCCATTAGACAGCCGCCCACGGCAGCCCATGAAAACTCACACCCGCTGCTGGCCAGCCCCACTGCAGCCTACACCATCGCCGGTGACTCACGGCAGCCCAGCTCCAGGTTGAGCTATTGTTCACCATCTTAGCTGTAGAGGGCACAGTGTCACTGACCCTCATGCGGGATCCGAACCGGGGCCCTGCTGCTCAGAGCTGGTGTCCCAAGCCAACTCTTAACCAATGCACTACTCAGCCAGCACTGGCTATTTTTTATAAAACTAAATGTACTCTTACAATTTGATCCAGCAATTGTGCACTTTGGTATTAAGCTAAAGGAGTTGAAAATGTATGTGCACACAAAAACCTGTACATTGATGTTTATAGTAGCTTTATTCATAATTGCCAAAACTTGGAAGCAACCAAGATGTCCTTCAGTAGGTGAATGGATAAATAAGCTGTGGTGCATAGAGACAATGAAATATTATCTAGCACTAAAAGGAATTCAGATGTCAAGCCATGAAAAGCCATGAAGGAAACCTTAAATGCATATTAGTACACGACAGAAGCCAGTCTGAAAATGTTACCTACTATATGATTCCAACTATATAACGTTCTGGAAAAGGTACAACTATGAAGATGGTAAAAAAGATCAGTGGTTGCCAGGGATGGGATGGGAGGAGTAAGCAGGTGGAGCACAGAGGATTTTGAGGGCAGTGAAAATACTCTGTATATTATAATGATGGATACATGTCATTATATATTTGTCCAAACCTGTAGAATGTACAACACCAAGAGTGAACCCTGGTGTAAAATATGAACCGTAGGTGACAAAGATGTGTCAACGTACATTCATCGATTGTAACAAATGTACCCTCTGGTGGGGGTGTTAATAATGTGGGAAGCTATGTATGTTGTGGGGGCGAGGGGTATAGGGGAAATCTCTGTGCTTTCTCTTCATTTCTGCGGTGAACCTAAACCTACTCTGAAAAAGATTAAGTATTTAAAATAAGTCCATGTGTGTGTGTATCCAAAGATACGTAAATTGATTTTTATTCCTTTTTAAAATATCTTCACAAATGAGAAATAACCCTTTGGTCAACCCTGCATCACAATTTAGGTTTCAAAAGCAATGTTCTCCAAGCTGGGAGGAAAACACAGACCAAGGGTTCTGAGACTCAGCAAAAGGTGTGGACCCTGAGAAAGAAGATAATTTACCAAGAATGGCTCCTGGTGGCTAACTGGGCTCAAATTTAAAAGCAGAGCCTAGCAGCCATTTCTACACAGGGGCTTCTCATGCAAACTGCTCTTTAGAGAGAAGTCTGCATTGAACTGCCTGCTTGCACTGTGTTCCTTCTGTCTGAGCAGCCCTTACAGAGGAGTACCTGGAATTGTATTTCAACCAATAGAACTGAGACTTTCACCATCCTATCAGAGCTATGCAGCTATAGCCCCCCCCCCCAGGCATCTTCATCAACCAATCAGAACATCTCCATTCTGACCAATCAGGACAGTGCCTTTTGGACCTATCAAATTATGAGGATTTGGAGTCTTCATTTGCATGAAGATGGACAAATCAGGGACCAGGGGTGGGGACTTCACTCTCTATATAAGTCAGCTCCTCCTTGGCTCGGTGAGCACACTTTCCCTTTCCACAGAAGACTGAAGATTGTGTTTCCTGGCTGGGATTGAAATACCAAAGATGAAACACTGAAGATGTTTCCCCTGACCTAAGTGGAGCAGAGCAGATGGAGCAGAGCAGAGCAGAGCTTTCTAGCTGGAGAGGGGCCTTGCCTCAGTGCCATATTCCAGGGCCACTTCACAGCCATGCTGTCTCATAATTGAGCTGTAACACTAATGAGTTGTTCCACAGCCGGTGCTATATTACAATTGAGCTGTTTGCACTGAATAAAGTTTCCTTCTTCACAGCACCCCAAATTGGGGATTCCTGTTAGTGTTGAATTGGTTGGTGCCAATGACCACTGACACTTGTCTCCTTTCCCTTTTGGTCAGAGAAGTGATAAGAAAGATGTTGATCGACCATGATTTCTAGGAAATACTTTTCTATTTTTAACTTATTATACATTAATTCACATTCATTGGAAACCTAATCTGAGAGAGTTCCTTTCTATCTCATCTAGCAACAAGCTTATCCCAGGCCCTTAGGAGTTTTAAAGATAGTAAATAAGCCACTATCATCCAGCCTTTACTTAAAACATCACCTAACATTGTCTAGACCCTCCAGTCTTCCTTAGGAACCAAGTCGCTCTGTGAAATAAGACAGTATTATCATTTTCTTTTTACTTTCTCCCCCTCTCCCTCTTTTTTAGCTGATGAAAGAATTAAGGCCCCGGGAGGTTAACTGGTTTGCCCAAGGTCATACAGCAAGGCCAAGGCTCCATGCACGAGTAAGTTAGAACATGAAGTTATTAGCTCTCAGGCGATGCGCCAGCACAAGGCCATCTTGCTTCCCAAGTGAGCGTCATTCTATCCGGAGACCCTCAGGAGCTTCGGCTGTCCTTTCAAGAGCAGCATTTGATCATCACAAAATGTGTTTTATCTCATTAGTATCTTCTGCCTGAACTAACTCGACCAGGGAATAACATGAACTAACCTTATGTGGTCCTTACCACGTGCCAGGCAGTTTCCTAAGCCATTTATAGTTATTAACTTACTGAATCCTCAAGCAAATCTGTGCGATAGATACTCTCATTATCATCACTTAAAGACACAGCTTCACAATTGCTCAGCTGGCAGGAGTGAACGTTGGGACTTGAACCCCAGCAGCAGGCTATACTCCTGCAGTGACACCTTTGAGTTTTAAAGGGAAGAAAACCAGACTTGTCAGAGGAAGGGTCAAGTGAGCTAAGGGCAGGATAGAGGCAGGCAGGGGAGAGGAAGAGGGAAAGCCTCACCCATTGCATTCTTGTCCTTATTGCCCCATAAGCACATTTTCCACCCAAAAGTTATGCTCTGATATTTTCATCCCCTCTTGGTCAAAGTTCTAGACGAATTCTGGCCACTGCTCAGGGTATCATGAAGGGTCCATATTACAGGAAAAGACAGAAAGGCAGCTTCCCAGGGAAGGTGACAATGTTAAGAAAAAATCAGTTACTGAGAGTGGACCCTGATTCAGACTGTGAAT
The DNA here is from genome assembly GCF_001890085.2 of Hipposideros armiger. Classification (NCBI taxonomy): domain Eukaryota; kingdom Metazoa; phylum Chordata; class Mammalia; order Chiroptera; family Hipposideridae; genus Hipposideros; species Hipposideros armiger. The sequence goes on from NW_017731418.1 coordinate 3,155,176, forward strand.
GATCGGCTGGTTGTGGTAGCATCTCGGCTGAGCAAGACAAGGCCTGCCGCAGCAAATCCACTGCAGGGGCTGCCGTCATGTAGAGGTGTCGATACGAGACACAGAGTGGCAGGATGTCATTCAGATGCATTCACCGTGGGTCACCAGCCAATGCAGCTCACCTGTAATGATTGAAGTAAAAAGCCATCTTTTTCTTTCCCCGATCATCGGGAAGATGCCGAAACTCAGAATGCATCTATATACATTGTTTGACACCCGTTGACCAAGCTCCTACTGTGTGCCCTGCACTGTACTGGATAAGAGACCCTCCATACGCATGAAAGATTTATGCATGAAACAGACTGATCTGCAGGAACCCGTGTCCCTGGGGACAAACCCCCACCAGTTATAACACAAATGAGACGAGCTAAAATAGAACAGTGGGCTCAAAGCTTTTTGATCTTGAGATTCTATCACTTAAAAATATTTACCACACAAGCCAGCTGTGAGTACCACACACCCTCCTGACCGTCTTTGCTGTTCCCTGGATGGACTGCCCTGACCTGGTAAGAGGGTTTCCCCATGGCCCCCACCTCACTAGATTCTGTCTTAAGGAAGAAGGCTGGGTCTTGAACTAGGCTTCTAGTGTCCTGGAGTTGTCCACCGCTATGGTCATGGGCATTTCCCATGACTCAAGGGTGCCACACAAAGTCCTATGCGGTGTGGGTGCCAGGGCAGGCTGCCTTCAGGGCCCCAGCTTTGGTCTGGTGGAAACCAGCAAGTTTCCGCATTCACCACTCCTTTCCTTTTTTCAGTCTTTACTGCCTCTGGGCTGGAGAATGTGGTGTTCACGCCTGTTCACTCACACACATTTATCCTACTCGGTCCAGTTGAGCCAGAGCCCTGCTCTCAGGAAGCATGTTCCTGGCCTTTTGCATACCCGCAGGCTAGTCTTCCAGTCTGGGAAACGCTCTCCCCACTTCCCGCCTGCTGGAACCCCCACTCATCCTGCAGGGTCTTGGCCCCAATAACAGCCCCTCTCAAAGCCTTCCCTGGCAGTCCCCTTACCCTTCTTGAAACATAGCTCTCTCTTCAAGAGATGATCACATTTTCATAAGAATATGATTGACAATTTTAAGTGACCATTTAATTCTTGGACAGGAAAGTAAGGCGTTAAAAAAAAATCAAAGTGGCGCATTTGCGGAAAAGCCCTCGTCAATATTAATAGTTATTTTGCAAACATGAAATGGATGGTTGAAGAAAAAAAAATCCCAACAGTTTTAAAAATGTTTGTTTCGAAAGACAAGTTTAAACACTTGTGCTCATTAACTGGCTTCGTGTTTCTCTTTGCTTCGAGTACTGGATGCTCAGAGCTCCTATGCTCGATTCAGTAGCTTTCTTCAGCCTGAGTGTTGAAGAGAAAGTTTGTCCTTTGGTCTGGCTTTCGTTTTCCAGGAGAGCTTATAAGGAAGGCAGAGCAGAGGGGTGGAAGAGCGTGGATGTTGCAGCCAGCTCCTTGTTCCTTCACTCACTAGCGATGTGCCTTGACTTGGGCTGGGGGCCCCCCAGAGGACGACCTTGAGACAAAGATGTGTGAGCACATAATTCATCTGCTTGGGAATGGCATGAACCCCAGGAGGGGAGGGGAGATGTGAGGAAGGGAAGTGAAGGGAAGGGAGCCACTCCAGGATGCTTTAAGGAGCAGGTTACATAGGCAGCAACTGAGGATTAATCCCAGCTGGGGCCTCGGGGAGACTGTGAAGCCCTGGTCTCAATGTCCTACCCAAGGGGTGTTTAGCCACCAGGTCCCATCAGACACAGGTCAGGGCTGTTCCCAGGGGCACACCTCCTCCATACTCTGGCCTGTCCTCAGCACAGGCTGAGGTGAGCCTGTGGCCAGAGAAAGCCCTCAGGAAGGGGATGCCTGGTGTTGATAGTAAGAAGCCAACAGGACGGTGAATACCCAGGACATGAGGGAGGGACAATGACAGTGCCTGCTGCAGACCATAAAAGGAGATAATAAGAGGAATAATAACAACTTGAATGCTAACTTCAGGGTATGGCTGGAAAACTCAATGAGGTAACACGTGTGAAACCACTGTGTAAATTTAAAAGCATCATACAAATGTTCCATTTGATACTCTTGATGGTGATGATGATGAAAACAATGACTCATAAGCTAGTTAACTTGCTCTACCTCCCTCATAGGAATCTCTGACCAGAAACTGGGTTCCCCCATCAATTTCAAGTCTGTACCCTGTAACTAACTTTCCAGGGTGCCTGGAAGTGACATTTTTCTCAGTCTGGTGAACTTTCAGGGAAAAACGAAACCCACTCAGGCTTCCTTCTACCCCCCATCCCCAGCCCCAGATCTCACAACTTTCAGCAAGTAAGTGTGTGTGTGGGGGGGGGTGTCTGATTTTATTTCTAAATTCAACTTTTGGAATAGGTTATATATTTGCTTGGGGGAAAATTCTGGAGACTAGATTAAGAAGTATACTGGGAAGCCATTGCTGACCCCCATGTAGCCAGTTTCTTTTTTCCCACAGTTCACCAGCCCTATTGGTTTCCTGTTTAATGTTAGAGGGTGGTCGTGTGCCCTGCGTATTTATATTTATTTACATTAATGGAAACTCAGTTCTCGCTGTCCCTCTTTTTTTAAACAAAAGATATCAAACAACACATGCTGTTTGTTCTTCACTTGGCTGTTGTCATTGAGCACAGCTTTAACTTGCCTGTGTTAACAGCTCTATAATATTCCTTACAGCTTCTTGGGGCGGAAAATAATCATCCCCAGCAATCCACGAGCCTGCTATGGGCCAGCACCTTGCATGTGCTTTACACGCATGATCTTCTTGAACCCTCACAGCCCCAGAGGGGGAAAAGGCGCTGTGGTTATCACCACCATTTTACCATGAGCTGAGGCTCATGGGGAGATGAAAGACCTGGCCCAAGGTTACACGGCACCTAAGTGGCACACTAACCCTGGAGGTGAGCCTGGGCCAGTCAGACTCCAATTGTGTCCTCTACCCACTGACCCACCCTGCCGCTGGACTGGGTGAGCTGAGCACTGGGGAGTCACTGGGAGGGGCTACACAGTGGGGCTGGGGCTGGAGCTGTGATGAGGCCATGGCAGGGTCCAGGGCTCTGGGCCAGGGGCGTGGGCTTAAGGGAGGGAGCTGGGGTGTAGGACGGGGGTGGGGGTGAGGGGTGGGAGCTGGAACCAAGAACAGTGGGAGAGCAGGAAGGGCACCTGGGACCATCTGGTCCAGGGGCACATCTTTTCCAGGTGGAGAAATTGAAACCCAGAGTTAGATGGTGGCATTCCCATGTTCACAGGGGGTAGAGATGAACGAGAGGCCGGTCCCCTGATCCCTAATCTAGTGCTTCCTCTACTATCATTCTGAAGACAAAAGCAAAGAAAGTACGTGTGTCTCTGGGTCTCTGTGTGTGTGCCTGGGTGAGCCCGTGGGCTCTGGGAAAATATACATTTTGCATAAAACTCTGTGCACGAGCATACAGCACGAGCTGAGATATGGAGAGCAAGAGGAACTCAGGCAAGGAAGAAAAAGGGAGAAAAGGAAATGAAACTCAGAAATCCTTCCACTATGCACGCGAGTCCCAAGGATTTCCAATCTGGAATTTTGCCACCTTTCATTCCATGACAGTGTTTGACAATATATCTGGTATTCATTTGGGGGGTTTTGTTTATTTTTACAACTCCACCAAGTGCAGATTCTAGAGTGCCTGGGCTCTTTGGAGTTTCACAGAAGTTCTCAGTTATTCATGGCCTTGGTCATTCCATATGTGCAGGGACATGCTGTCATTGCCTGCCCAGCACCCATCTGCCCCTTCTATACTCACACTGAGTGATTCAGGCTGAAAGTGGAGGGAGGATGGTTCCCTAAAAGCCTTGAATTTTGGGCGAGGAAAGTTCTTTCCCCTGTAGTTGCTTAGTGTAAGAATGTGAGCCTGGAGGGTCTCTTCAGTGGAAGATCGTCTGAGGGTCAAAGTAGAACACACAGAGTGATTCCAATGGACCTTTTGAGCACCTGGACACAACTGCTCCTGAAGCAGGTTATGCCTGGATTTTTACATTATAGGAGGCATTAAATTAGTGTGTGTGTGTGTGTGTGTGAGAGAGAGAGAGAGAGAGAGAGAGGGAAAGAGAGAGACAGGGATTTGTGGATTTGTGATTGAGAACCAGGCTCCCTGGGTTGGAATCTTGGGTCTGCTACTTACGAATTATATAACCTTGGGCAAGACTCTTACCCTCTCTGGGCCTCAACATTCTCATCTCTAAAAGGGGGATAATAGTAGTATCTGTTTCATAGGGTTGATATGAAGATTAAATGAATTAACATTTGAGAAGCATTCAGAACAGTGTTGGGCATAGAGTGAGCATGTTAGCTGCCATTTAAAAAAATTAATTGTATCAGTCAGCATGCTGAAGTGACAAACAGCCCCAAAGTCCCAGTGGCTTAAAACACCTGTGGATCAGCAAGCCCTGTGTTTATCTTAGTTACTCACAAATCTAAGCTGACAGAGAAGCTGCCATCTCTAAAGGATGCAGAGGAAAACAGAACATAAGAAATGATACACTGGCTTTTAATGCTTCTGCCCAGGAAGGGTACATTGCTTCCACTCACATTTCATTGGCCAAACTAGGTCATACGACCACACCTAGCTTCACAGAGAAGGAAGGGGCTATCTTGCCATGTTCCCAGAAGGGACAGCCCTATTGACCACATTACTATTGTTATGTTTTAACTAATTGAGTATCAGACCATTGCAATCGAGAGATTCCTATGCAGATAAGAAACCGTAAGCCTTCCTGGTTTTATACTCATTATGAGCCAGGTGCTATGACTAAGCCATGCCCTTATTAACCCCCTTCTCCTCTAACCACTGCAACCATTTTGAAGTCTGTTGGTGCTGGCAGTCCATCTTCCAGGTGCCAGGGCCATATCATTGACATGTTCAGCAATCGCCGGCTGGTCCGGTCCCAGAAAAACAGAAACAAGTTGTAACGTGTGTCCAGAGCCACAGGTCAAGCAAAGAAAAGTATTGAGGGGGGAAAGAGGGAAGCTCTTCTTGGAAGAGGGGGTGTCTTAGGCCAGGTTCCCAGGAGCACAGTTGAGATGAGGATTCAGGTGCATGTGGCTAACTGAGGGAGCACTGTCCGGAGAGAAGGGGAGAGAAGGAAGCTGGAGAGGCAGACAGGAGCTAAACAATGATGTGGACTTGGCCAGAGTCTTGCTCAGCCTGATCCTGTGAGTAGCTCTGGGAGTGTGAGTTCCACCACAGAGTGGGTCCTGCCTGGAGGTAGAGATTGGCCTTCTGTAGCCCTTTGCAATCAGTCAACAGCAACAGGCTACCCCCAGCAGGGGAGCATTAACCTTCTGGGCTAAGCAGGCTCTGTTGGGTTGGTCCGGGGTAATGCCTGCAGAAGGGGGCAGCTGTGAGCTGTCCACGTCGACCTCAGCAGCTGGGGTGTGAGTACAGCAGCCCAGTCAAGGGGATTTGGGTGGAGCACCAACAGCACCTAATACTGTTGTGGTCAGGAAAGCACGAATCGGACCCACCGCCCCTTTGCTTACCTGTATAACTGCGCTTTAGAAGCATGGAAAATATTGACACTAGTGGGGTAAAAAGTGGCATTCAGTGGGTCCCCGTTTACCTCCTAGATGAAATGTAAAGCCTACCATCAACTTACATTTCCAGGCTTATATCCCAAGAGGCTCTCCAATTTAGCCTATATGAAAACTCACCTGGAAATCTGCCATCGGATGAATCGCCCGTATGCCTTTGCTCAGGCTCTTTCCTCTCTTCTGCCAAGAGTGTCCTCTCTACCCCAAAACCTATGAAATTCTATCTACATGTCAAGGTCCTCTCAAATACTGAATATTTCATAAAGCCTTTCCTAATCCCTTGATAGGATATGAACTTTTCCTTCTCTGAAACCTCAAAGCCCTTACTTTCTGAAGTGGGTTTCATTCTATGATCTTGAGTCATTTGATAAGTGTATTTTCTAAATCTTTCGTGACCACTTTAAGAAAAGTTGAGCTTTTTTTCTCTCTGCAGCATCTGGCAAATACCCTAAATAATAAAGGCACTTAATTAATACATGTGTAATTGAATAGCTACTTCGGTAAAATTAAATGTCCATGCGTGATCAAAGCCTTTATGTGTCTTACTAAAGCCTTGCTCAGTATGTGCTATGCATGAAGTATTTTCTTTGTATTAATGATCTCATTCAGTTTTACTGTTAATTATCTCCACCCTACGAATAAGAAACTGAAGCTCAGAGAGGTCAAGCAACTTGCCCAAAGCCACACAGGTAGCAAGTGGTAGATTGGATGGGGACTGAGGTTTGTCTACATTCAGAGCCCACACTCCCAACTTCTGTGAGTCAGCTGTGAATGGGGCTCACACAGGCTTGCAATCAGAAGTTGTGGCTTCAAGTTTAGGCTTTATCACTCACTTTGGGCACAACACTAAATAAACTTGGCAGAAACTGGCAAGCTGCTCATCCAACCCATTCATTATTTCTTCACTCATAAAGCCTCAGGTGTCTTGGTGGTAATTATGTCACACAGAGAAATCTTGGTCAAAATCAAATGGAATGGAGGGAAAAGGATTGTACCTTTCCCCTGATTATCATGAGACAACTGTCTTGGGTCTGGGAGCGGAGGTAGGTGTAGAGAGCGGGAGGGATGCCCTAAAACATGCTACTCAAAATATTACTGGCCTGTGTTAAGTACAAAACGTAACTGGCTCATTTAAAACTTTTATGGCAATCCGACTTTGCTGCGACATCCAAGCATGTGGTCAACGGGCCCGTCTCAGTGAACAGGGCATAGGGTCCAGCTGAACTGGGCACTATTGAACTCGGGTGGTGAGTCACATACAGTATTTAGGAAATTTTCAAAAAGTGGCCCTCCACCACAGATTGAAAGCCAGATCTTCAAGAAATACCCAGAAACCTAAGACACATCTAAAGGCAGGAAAAGGTGCAGAGGAAAGCAAGACAGTGGTCCCTGTACGTTGCAGTGAACGATGGGGAAAGGTTGAGGAGATGGATCTGGAGTTGGGTCTTGAAAGAAGCTGGCAAATATTGAAGGACAAGGGCTAGGAGGGCATTTCAGGAGAGAAGCAGCATGCAAGCTAAGACATGAAGGTCATGGAGGGCATGCACATTACTTGCTCACTAAACTGACATAGAGAAATCAAGAGACCGAGTTCTACCATTTGGCAAATCATGATGATAATTGTTTTAGGCAAAACATCCCTGGATGGTAAGAGTAGTGGGCACGTTTGAGAAATAATAGAATATTTATGTAGTCTCAAAGTATCTGCCAATCCACATTCTTATTAAAGACGAAGCAAACAAAGTAACCCTACCACGGAGAAACCTAGCAGGCAGCACCACAACCAAGTGATCAAAGTGAACATTCTGAGTCATGAGAAAAATCAACCCCATGTGCCTCCTGATATGAGGCACTAGGAAGAATATAAGATCATGTTTGTGTGATTCCTGCCAAAAATGCTCAGGAGGAAACATCAGACAAACCCCAACAGAAAAACATTCTATAAAATAGCTGACTTGTATTTTTTCAAAAACTGTCCATATCGTGAAAGACCAAGACTAAGGAACTATTGCGGATTCAGGAAGACTGAAGAGATGTGACAGCTGAATGCAATGTATGACCTGGGATTTTCTTTCGCTTTAAAGGGTTTTATTCGAACCATCAGTGAAATCTGGATAAGGTCTGTTCATGAGATAATGATATTGTATGGATGTTAATTTCCTGAACTTGATCAGCATACCATGGTTAATAAACAATGTTATTTTTAGGAACTACACACTGAAATATGTAAAGGGGCATCGTGTTTCAAACAGTTCAGAAAAAATACACTATGAATGAGGCTATAGATATAGGTTACAGAGATAGAGATGGAGACAGAGATAGAGTTAAAGGGTAAAGCAAAGTGGAAAATTTGGGAAATATGGATGAATGGCATATAGGGATTCTTTATATTATTCCTGTAACTTTTCTGTGAGTATAAAATAATACCAAAAATTTAAAGTTAAAAGAAGAGATGCATTAGGCTCCAGTTCCCACTTGGCCCTGAGTGAGTGACTTGGGTTGTCTCTCCAAGACTCAAGATCTCTTCTTGTCTCTTCCAGCCTTTCCAGTTGGAGGTCTCATGGCTGGCGTCTCATTCCAGGTCCTCCCAGCTAATTTATGAATTTACATCTTCTCTCATCTTCCTGTGTCTAATGTTTCTTTCAGACTGCACCCTGATAGCTGATCTCTTTGGCTTAACACCCCTTGAGATCTGGGGCAGCATTGCAGGATTCTACCCAGTGTCCTGTGCTTGGCTGCTTTGCCAGTCTCTGCTTATGCCCCAGACAGACCAAGATAAGTAACATTTATTGATGGCCTACTATGTGCTAAGCACTGCACTTTATCATCCCAATAACCTAAAAGATAACGTCTCGAGTAAGTATAATCCAGTCTCACCATCACCTCTACCTAAATTCCAATGGCTCCAAATCTCTACTTCTTTGACCATAGAAAGCACAATATTTAATTGGTTGCCTTCCCCACATATTCTTGGAAAAACTCAGGGCCCCTTAGATATGCCCATGGAAACCACTTGGTTGTCTACTTACTCCTATGTCCCACAGAGCTAGGATTTTTGGCCTCAGGTCCTCACTGTTCCAGGGAGGGGTCACTCCGAGTTGGTGGTTCCATCTCTGTCTCCACTGCTTGGGTACCATTACAGCTGAAAATACCTGTACCTTGGTGCCCCAGAAATTGTCACCCCTGAAGTAAACAGGAGAATGCTCCTTTGTGTTAGATCCAGTACAGTAGAGCTGCTCACACTCTAGTGCTATGGAATATACGTCAAAGTATTTTAATCTCTGGGTGGGCTGAATTCTAATAACAGCCACTATACAATGCTGGGCTCCACCTCTTTGCCAACATTCAAGCCTGGTTGCTGGGCCCATCTCGCCACACAACACCACTTCCCTTAGCGTGAGTGCCATCGCCACTGATCAAAACACCTGGGGGGCCAGATCTTGCCCCATCAAGATACCCTCTTAGCATCCGAGGCTCAGAGAAATTACTTAGGAAATACACTCTGAAGTATGAAAAGGGTCTTGCACAGGGTCTCATAAGGATGGGTCAGGATTTGAACCCAGATCTACATCCCCTTTCCAGTCCATCATCTTTCCTTCTCTTCAAAGTGGGGTGTAGCCAACCATCTGGTACACGGAGGCCTTCCTACACGAGGGCGTGTTAGGTAAATGAGGCTTTACTGGACCAGCCTCGCATTCTGGAAGTATTTTGGGCAACTGTTTATGGTGATGCTGCTGTGGGCGATTTCATGCTTGGATTATCCAGGCCACTTATTTTCTCTCTTCCTAATATCTCTTTCCTCAGAAGCACTTTATTTACCCTAAAGAAGGTAACATCAAGCATGGCCCTTTTTTATATAGTTCTGGAAAATGCTTGAGGGAGGTGGGAGGAAAGGCTGCAACTACTGGCAATGTGGTTTTGTAGAAAGAGCGTGGGTTTCAGAATCAGACAGGCCTGGGTTCAAATCTGGGTTTGTTACTTACCATTTGAGTAAATGTTCAGAAGTTCAAGGCCCTCATCTGCAAAACAGAGATAATACCAGTTAGCTCTCTCAGGGTTAAATGAGAAAATTTATTTAAAAATCACCTGTCCGGAAGAGGGGTTCAATGAGCCTTAGTTTCCCTTGCCTTGACTGACCTTTTTTGGATTATCTGAGAATTTTAGCTATCACTATTTTTCTATTTATTCTTCTTAGGAACAACCCTAAAGTCAGCTTAGAAGTTGGCCTTGTGTCCATGGAGATGTACTTAAAGGTAAACAAATGTGAAAAGGGGAAGCACAGAGACCCATCCCCTACACCCACTCACAGCCAATGCACAGCCTCAGCAGAAATGTTTCCAAAGAAATGTTTCACAAAGCTTTCGGGGAAGGCACCAAGAGTCCTTTCAAAGTCTTTACATGCTTCTTCATCGTACAGCTCTTGAAATGAACAATAATTCAAAACAGATAATAATGAACTTCACACAGCAATGGATCAAACGTGGAATTACTGAGCTCACCATTGTCTAATATAATTAAGCTGACATGCTGTTGCATCCAAATGAAGGGCTTTTTTTTCCCCTCTCTCTCTGTTCTGCATGGGCACATTTATTTGAAGAAGAGCTTTTAATAGGCAGAATGTTACGAGATTTTCTGGGCCCCACATGGTTTCAGCTTTAATTCAAACAACTTACTTTCTCCTGAAAGTCTGACTTTTCTTTTCTTTTTTGGCATCATTATTTTGTAAGTTTCAAAGGTGAATAGCTTCCTTGAGCATGCATGGAAATATAAGCACATAAATCACACGCCAAATTTACTTAACACAGAGGGCTAATCCCACTGTCACTTCTCGTGGAACAATGCCTTCTTAGGGAAAACGCTGCAAGCCTTTTAGAAGACCAAATTGTATCTAATCAAATGACTTTTAAAAATCCCACAAACTAATTTGTCTTAAGTAGCTTATTAAACACAGCAGAGATTAGATAATAGATATTTCTTAGAGATAACTGTAGATGTCGCCTCAATCATGGCAGAAAGCAGACTACTTTATAGGGATGTAAACACTCATTTGAAAGCCTAATAACAGAGTGGTTTCCTCTACTTCCCCTCTAGCACAAGGGCCAACTTTTGATGAATGAAAGTCAACTCATGTCTTAACCAGGGCATCTGTCCTCAAGATGTGACACCTAAAATGATATGGCAGAAACATAAGTCATCAAAGGCAACAACTCATAAAATTACAGCTAACAATGATACGTAGTCTTGTTTTTACCATCAACCACATAAAAGAAAGAGAAAGGGCATCTAATAAAGCCTTCAGTAGTCGCTTTATTAGTCTCTAGTACATGTCATGAATTTTCCAAAGACTCTAACAGAAGAATTGACTTGGCCCATTCTGCAAAACCACAGGATATATACACAGTAGTAGGGAGAAAGATTAGCAGAACAATTTTCCCCAAACCAGAACATCTAGATGTCCCTGGGTGGACAAGTTAAAGCTACCATCGTCAAGGTGGGCTCTGAGTCTTAGTTCAGTGGGATATAAGAAGTTACACAGACTCTATAGAGAGAAGGCCCAGCCTGGTCACTGATGAATAACATCACTAGCTCCATCTATCAACATCAGAACCAGAGCAGAGAATGAAGAGGGAAATAGGGAGTTCTTCCCTTTCTCATAGAAACATATCTGTTCGATGAGATGTGAGGAGAGTTGAGCAGCCACAAAACCATAGAATCACTGAACACTGGAGCTGGAAAAGTTGTAGAAGAAGGAAACTGCAGCTGAAGGTGGTGAAATGACTCTCCCAAGGTCACAGAGAAACCACTACCACTCTTCATCACTTGTGACTTGAATGGAAATAATAGTCTTTTTCTGACATTAAAAAAAAAAAAAGGAAAAGAGTACACTATGTGTCAGCAAAAGTCATGCCACATGCAGCTAGATATTGCCCAACAAAGGAAATGTGGATTCACAGAACTAGCTTCCTACTTCAAACACTATTTTTCCTGTAATTGGGTAAGGCTGGGAGCAAACTCTGGTCAAATACCACAAAGATAAAGGGAAGCTCCCTGTTCTTAGATGTGTAAACTGTAAGCACAATTAAGACTTCCCAACCATTTATCAATCCAGTATTGCTTGCAGTATGCCCCACATTGGCTAAACATTTTGGAAAACATAGAAAAAGCATAAGACATGTCTTTTCCCTCAAGAAAAATTTGAACAACTGTAGGAGGTCATCAGAGGTCAAGTACAAAGACTGCATATTGACAGTGATCACAACAGGAGTTCAGAGATGGGTAAGATTATAGACTATTGGACAAATAGTCAAGGATGGCTTGATTGACTTGATGTCCATGGTACCTGGAAGGCTGAGTTGGGTATGGGAATAGATGTACGGAGAGAGACAAGTTGAGGGTATCTGAGCAGGAACAAAGTTTCCAAGGGAGGAATTAACGTGGCTCCAGAAAGTCTGGTGAAGAGACCCAACGCCGTAGCCTAGAAGTTGGGCTTAAGGACAGAATGGAAAACAACACTGAATCCATAGGGAAAAGCACAATGAGTGACTCATTAAATCATTTGGCTGAAGCAACACAAAACAAAACACAAGTGTAGGCATATTTCTTTGGCAATCCTTGTCTCACTGCTGTGTTAAGAAAAATTAAATTCAGAATTTTTTAGATGTACACATGCCAGAATCATAAAAAGACTATATTCTGTACATCATGACGAATATCTTGACCTCTGTATAAAATGTAAATTTGGTCTGAGTTGTATGAAACATTGTTGCCCCTTCACATCATCACTCCCCAAGAGGAAACTGACCAGATAATTTTAGAAGCCATTTCTAGGCCCACAAGGTACTGACTCAACAAAATAAGGTATTGCCAATGCTATTAAATATCCAAGAAGGTATTGCCAATACTATTAAATATCCAAATGTCTTTATATGCCTTTGAACGTTCCTTCTCTTTGACCTTGAAGGCGTTCTTACACTTACCCACTCCTTCCGTCTTCCAGAAGACCTACCCATGGCCTTCTGTTTATTACCTCTAATTTCTGGGGCAGGGAGATAAACAGAGGTGCAGAGGGATTATGGAGCCGTCCAAATGGGAGACTGTGTCAAGGTCAAAACATGGCACACCCAAACGCCTGCTGTACACAAAGGCTATTTATAATAAATCTGACTTTAAACTTGGATTTACAATGAAGTTTGAAGCAGAAAGAGAGCAAAATTCCAGACTGAAGAAAAATTACAGCTGGAAAAATAATTTTAACATAAAAAAACCCAAGAAAGCCTTCCAAGTAGTTACTCAATTTGGGAATTTAAGGAAGGTGAAGGTTTGTGTCCAAGAGGAAACTGCTTTGGGGACACAGAGGAATGGAAAGTCTTGCCTTCGGCCTGTTTTTGAGCCCTGCCTTCAGCCATACACATATCTGAATCAAGAAAAGGTATTCCTTGATCCCAATAAGGCACACATGAGCAGAGGTCTCTGGTCACACTATGAGTACGCATGAGCCACATACAAAAGCTTACGGGGTAAGAGGCTGTGGGACAGGAGATGTTAATAATTTGCGCCTGGCTGTTGGCCTCAAGCAAACCTGTGCCTTCCCTACCTGCCTGCTTACGCCTCCACTATATTCACAGCATGTAGCTCCTGGTCACTCAGGAGTTATGTGTGTTTGTGGGGGTGGGGGGGAGGGGATACCATGGGCAGAAATTCTCTCCCTTTTCCCTTCTTACCTTGTCTTAAGTTGGGGGAGCTTTTGATTCATGGTTAATAGATGTTTAGTGTGGTCATTTGCTGTCTGGAGATTGCAGAGTTTAACTCCAAGATGGCAAACCCATGAGATCAGTGCTGCCCCTCCTGACTCCCCTTTCTGTGGCAGGCATCACTGATCAAGCAGAACACTCTTTTGTGCAAAGATTCAACTTCAGAACCCTTCTCAACTCAACAGTCCAGGCTGCCTTCACCAATTAGATTTGACAAGTGGTATGAAGCTTATTTGCCAGCCCCAGACAGAGAGAGAGAAGGAGAAAAGGACAGAAGGAAGAGAGGAACGGAACTTTACTATGCACCAACTATGTACCAAATAGTGGCATATTACAGAGGGTAGGGAAGTCCGCCCTGATAATATAAGGAGGGGAAGTCCATCACTGGCATTGTAGAGTGATAGTACACACAGACTTTAATCTGCTGGATATGGTGCTTAAACTCTCCAGACAGCTTACTCCCTGTTGCCTGCACCCTGGCTGGACCTCCCACTGTCCCCTTTCCCCTCCTCAGCACACGGTTGGGACCAAGACCTGCTGGGGTGGTTTCCTCATAGGTCACCTCCCAGGACAACCTGGTGAAATAGCGAGGAACTGGAGTCAGAAGAGCCATCCACTTATCCCTGCTCCACCCTTGGCTGTGGGCAAACTGCATCTCAGTTTCCTCATTTGTAAAATGGAAACAAAAAGCTGCCTCTTTCTTAGAGCTTTGCAATGAGGGTTGGTACTTAACGCTACTGTGAAAGGGCATGGCACCTGGCATATCGGAGGAAATTTTTAAATGTCAGGTTTTTTCCTTAAGTTGCCATCTGGACTAGACTGCTCTTACCTGAGTTTTAAGATCATTACAGTAATAATGAAAACAATTCATTATATGCCAATATTCCAAATAGGGTTGTCAGCTTTAGGGGGAAAAAAAAATACAGGATGCTCAGTTAAATTTGAATTTCAGATAAAAAAATGAATAATATTTTCAGTATAACTATTTCCTGAATATTGTATGGGACATACTTATGAGTATACTAAAGTATGGACACAGCTAGACTGTTCTTTATTTTTAAATCTGAAATTAAAATTCAACTTGCTGTCCTGTATTCTGATAACACTTGAGGTCTGTGGAATGAATAGGTGAGTAACTCTTCAGAGATAAAAATGTCATACAGAAAGGCATATTTCTCAAAACGGAGGATTTTCAAACTTTTTTAGCCACATCCCGGAGTAAGAAATACATGTTGCATCACCACTCCATGCACACATATATAGATGAATTAATGGGAATAAACATTTCACAAAAGCTTTCCTGCATACATTGGAGTTCCACATTTTCTATCTTCTTCATTCTCCCTATTCTATTTCATTTTTTTTTCTAAATTCCTGACCCAGCCTCCCTTACTTGATTTCCTGACCCCCGCAAAGGCAAAGGTCAGGAAACTACAGCCTAAGGACCACATCCAACCGGCCACCTGTTTTTGTATGGCCTGCGAACTAAGAACAGTTTTTACGTTTTTAAATGGTTGGAGAAAAATCAAAAGGAGAAGACGATTTCATGACCCATGAAAATTATATGAAATTAAAATTTCATTGTCCATAAATAAAGTTATATTGGAACCTAGTCATGCTTATTCATTTATGTGTTGTCCACGATCATTTTCATACGATAATGGCAGAGTTGAGTAGCTGCGAGTAGAGTTGTGTGTTGAGTATGACCCACATGGTGAAAAATACTATTTGTCCCTTTACTGAAGGAGCTGGCCTATCCATCCTAATGGGTTATGACCTGCAGTTTGAAAAGCTCTGCCCTAAACAGTTTTGCCCTGAAAGCATCTATTTCTATTCTTATGAGTAGGCCACTGTTTTCCTAAGAATCTCAAGTCAACCTTATTTTTTTCAGTTCCTCCTAAGATAAACCCAGCTGAACAGATTACGGCCAGAACATTTATTTTTGGCTGCCCTTAGAGTATGGGTTGGACTTGGTCAAGTCCCCAAACTTAGCAAGAGGTGAGAGGACATCATTTACCATTATTTCCAGTCACTTGAGGCATCGATTGCTCCCAGAGAAGGGAAGGATTGTGAAGGTCATGGATAACAAACACATCAAGTTCTTGACCTTGAGCCAGTTAGGTTCTTGCATCTTATTATAGAGTTTAGAGCCTCCAGAGGAAAACTTTGTGATTTGCAAGAGCTAGGTCTGATCAAATCTAAAGGCTAACCCCCCAAGTGAGCATGACATAAAGTTTATACTACGTGCAAGAGAATGGAAAGAGAGGAGAGGATGGTGGCTCTGGCTAGAGAGAGAGGAGAAGGGAGAAGAAGGCTAGAGGATGACAATTCCCTGAGGGTCCTTACCTTGCATTCTCCCCAACCTGTGACTTTGGGAGGGAGGGTAACAAATCCCCAAGATAGATTTAGGAGGTGCCAAGACCTGAGCAAATTTGTGCCTTTGCTCTCTGGGAGGTTAGGGGGGTGCCTCACAGGTGAACATCAGCAGCTAGCAAACTACTGACCAAGGGTCAAATTCAGAGTGCTACTGTTTTCGTAAATTTTATTGGAACAGATCCATGCCCATTGGTTCACAAATTGTCTGTGGCTGCTTTTGCTGCTATACTGGCCGAGTTGAAGACTTGCCTAAAGTGTTTACTGTCTGGCCCTTTCCAGGACATAGGTTGCCAACCCCCATTCTCTGTGCTAAGTAATGGTGGAGAAGGCAGAGCAACAGGGCAAAAGAGTCTGAGGAGGCCTGGGAAAGCCCTCTGATTCTCCCACAGCTAGAAATATGAAAGAGAACATCACTTCCCTTTGCCCCCATTCTCCCCCAAATGGGCACAATATGGCTAAAACAGGATCAGCAAGCCCAAGCAGGGCTTGAAGTTGGAATGAGGAGGATACATTTGAGATGGAGGGCTTTCTATCAACTGAGACCTGGGCAGAATGCCAAGTATGGCCATTGGGTACCAGTATCAATAGATGCCAACAGCTGAGACCACGCCTGCATCAGGCTCGAGATGCCTGTGGAACCAGAACACACCCTCCCTTTCTTCACTCCCCTGGCACCCCATTTTTGACACTTCAACAATCCTAAGCTTCCAGGACCTTAGCTGCAACCTCTGCAAGAAGGGAAGGGAATGAAACGTTGAATTAAGCGACCGAAACCCAAAATGACTGAGTAAACACCAACGTGAGTGATTTTTCTCTGGAAGTCCCTATGTACTATTCAGTTTCCTGTCACTAGCAGAATGTGGGCTTCAACTAGAAATTAGGTTATAGAAGAATGAAGATGCTTACATTCTGTGTACACAATAGGAAAAAGCAGGAAACGGATTTGCCACTACCGGAAATTGGAACTTCATTCACAGCAATTCAGGAAACTGCAGCAGTGCAAGTTCCAATGGCTCATGACTCAGTGACTCTATACTGATTTTTTTCCCTATCTCCTTCTTTCTAGAATAAGACAATTTAAACCAGTTCCAATCTCCCAGTCCTACCTTCAGCTTGAAAGAAATCCCGCACAAGCTTGAATTGTCACCAGTAGGTGGTGCTAACATGGAGAGTGCTGATACTCATTATTTCATGATAAATTAGCCAGACACTAATTAAAGCTCCCTTCATTGACTCTTTCCTCTACCACACATTTCCTCTAATCTAATTGAGCCTCGTTATTAAGTAGGCCCTGAGTGGTTTCACCTCCAGGGCTAACTCTCCCTCTCCGGTATGGTATAATGGAAAGAATTCCAGTCAGAATACATGGGATATGAAGTTAGGCTCTTCTACTAATTAGAGGAATTGGCCAAGTCACTTAATCTCTCTGCCCTAGGATCTTCATCTTTAAAATATGTGAGTTGGTCTTGTTGAATTCTTGTTTTCCAGGTTTGAAAAGCAATTTGACAACCACTATGAGAGAGCGCATTTTACCCATCAAATTAATACATTTTAAGAAAAACTCAAGATTTCAAGAAAAAGGCACTTTGACAGGGTGCTGTAGGGAATGTAAACTGGTACAAACTTTCTGGAGGGAAATCTGGCAGTCTATAGCAAGAGTCCTAAAAATGTACATACCCTTAGACCACCAATTCCACATCTAAGTATTAATATTAAAGAAGCAAGAACAGACATATGCAAAGATAGCTAACAGGATGCTCAACAAGGCAGAGCATTTTGGCTTCTCTAAGGGATCTTGTATCTTTGTGAACTAGCTTTTGAACCTTCATATAGTCCTTAGAACTACGTTACAACACTTGCATAAGACAACAAAGCAGGCCATTGTTTCATCATATAATGAGAGGAAGAAGTAGAGCCTAGGATTTCTCAAATATGTTTTGTGTGCCAGACACCATGCTACAGAGTTTTCTTAAGTTCCTTCTTTAAATATTCTTACAGTAACCCTAAGCAAAAGGTATTATGAACCCTATTTTACAGGTAGAGAATCTGAGGCTCAGGCAAGTGAACTTTCTTGCCCAAAGTCATGCAATGACTGGTAAATGGAAGAAGAAACGTTCCTTCTGCTTTATAAAGACCAAGTTCCCAGTGGGCTGGAGGAAAACTTTCCCTGTATTGGAGGGAAGGGGAGGGAAATTCAGTTTGTGGACTTTGATCCTGCCCAGACATTGGACCTGGGCTCTTCGGAGCCCTTAAGGAAGGATTGTAATCTCAAAGATTCTGCCAATTCTTTGTGTTCTTAAAAATGAAAATCCAAATTGGTTTGTAGTGGCCAAGGCTTTTTGTAGGGAAAAAATCATTCAATTGGGCTTTTATTGGTACAAAAGGAAACTCTGTTCTGGAATGGGAACGCCTAGACAAGGAGGCCTTCAAATTCTGGGTATAGCAAAGTAAAAGGGTGGGAGTTCTGATGTGAATGGCTTTGGGGCATCCTCTGGTGAGAGGGCAGGAGGGAAGGGGCTGCTGGAACCCGGCACTGGGGAGAAAAGTCAAGGTGAACCCCTGCGCCGAGGTGAGGAGGAGGCAGGGCCATAACCGGCAGTATATTGGGAACCTGAAGGTCAAGGAAGACCAGAAGGGACTAGATGAGATGACATATGGTCCAGGGTCTTGAGGTGCCATCATAGCTGGCACTGAGATTAAATTTCCCTTGTGTGCACTAACACTCCTTCAACTTCTCAGTCAAGCCAAAACGCCTCCTGTTAACATTGCCTCCGGGGTGAAGGCACGTACTGAGTCCATTTGGGGGTCAGGGACACCATCCAGACGGAGAATGATAACTGACCACCAAGATTATGTCTACACTCTTGGAAGAGCCTTGAGTTTCCTGAAGTCTTCATGGGTTGGAAGCTTGGGTTATTTGCTTTGCATAATTTTAAACAAGGCCGCCTCCGGGAGGTTGTAAGAAACTCAGGGACATGAGTTCTACGTAGTTGCTATGTTTTAGGGAATGAGACTTGCACTGGTCTGCAGGACAGCTGAAACCATGGAGCAGGATGCCTTTTAACAGAGTTCACCTGTTGTGGGGCCTCTGCCTGACCACAAGCTCTTGGCCGCTGGCCGGGCTAGGTGATTACAGCATTAGATCATGCTTATAATGGAAAAAAAGGCTTCTCCTCTCTGGCTGACTAATCAGCTTGCCATTTTTATTGCATGGTCAGTATCAAGAGACAATGATTCTGAACTCTGTCAGCATCCCGGGTGTATGCTGGCATGACAGAAAGAACAGCTATATTAGCAAAGAGAACAGGTGGAGGGATTAGCGAACTTGCTAAGAAGGTCAAGACAGCTTGGTCCCCGGAGGCATAGGAAAAGGCTTTCAGCTCCCATTAGAACAAGAACAGCTACTACAAGACAGTTCCCATATGCCAAGTCCTCTACAGGCAATGCGCATTTGCCTTTTTCTTCTTATTTCAATATCAAAAGTATTTCATGCTCATTATCCATCTGTATTAGGTTCCTAGGGCTGCCGTAACGAATTACCACAAACTTGGTGGCTTAAAACAGCAGAAAATTCTTCTCTCACTGTTTTGGAAGTCAAAAAGTCAAAAACCAAGGTGTTGGCAAGGTCACGCTCCCTCTGGAGGCTCTAGGGGGGAGCTCTTCCTTACCCCTTCCAGCTCCTGGGGGCACCCAGGAAATCCTTGGTGTTCCTTGGCTTGCGGCCACGTCACTTGAATCCGTGTCTCCATCTTCACATGGCCTTCTGCTCTTCTCCCTCTCTGTGTTTCATATAAGAAACTTGACATTGGGGTTAGGACCCCCCACCCCTGCACAATCCAGGATGACCTCATCTTGAGCTCCTTCAGTTCATTACATCTGCAATGATCCCTTTTCCAAATGAGGTCACATTCAAAGGTATTAGAGCTTAGGGTGGGACCACCATTCAACCCACCAGAGTAACTAGTGACAGAAATTAAAGATGGGTATGTGGGAGGTATAAAGATTTGGAAAACTTTGTCAATGTATTTTCTCCCATCAATAGACTCATTTCTCTCCCTGCAGGCTTTCCCCATTTTCTTTTGTCTCAGAAGAGGGCAAACGCCACAAAGCAGAATAAAAGGAGGATAAAAGGGTGAAAGGAAAGAAAGCAAGATAAAAGAACAGAAAGAGAAGAAAGGGTACGCCCAGTCCCAGGAGAGGTCAAGAAGGGGAGAAGGGAGGAGAAAGGCAAGAGGACAGACTGAGGTTCTAGCTGGAATCCCACCCACCTTGAGGCCAAAAACCTAGGTGGGGAGATGTGAGGGGAGTCAGAAAATGCAGACCAGTTGGGAACTCCGAGAGCCAAGGGCTTGCTGTTCCCCACTCAGGGTATAGCTCAGACAACTGGAAATCCCTTAGAGAAGACCCGTGTTTATCACAGTGCCCAAGCAATAAGGTGCTGCCCAGATGTGTTTTAAAGATGGCTGATAGAAGTGTATAAGTGCACAGATGGAGGAAGCACCCCAGTTCCCATGGCCTGTTACAATGGAGTTTCTGTGCAACTTTACAAAGAGGACGTGGAAGTACCAATAAACCAGGAGAGACCTGGAAAATGGGACCAGGAGGCCTCTAAGTGCAGGAACCTCAGTAAGAAGTGAAGGCAGGGGTCCGTGGACTTCTGCAGTGGGAACCCCCCAAATCATGAAAAGAAATGATTGAGCTACACCCGAATAGGCATTTGTGACAGTACCTGGGGATGGAGAAGGACCAGGAAAGATCACCTTTTATTCCATCCTGCTCGGAGGCCATCTTGGAAAGGAGACCAGGCAGAAGGAGCTCCTGAGAGAAGAGAAAAAGAAAAATAATGACCGTACACGCTGAACTCACTTAATAAAAAAATTGTTTAAAAGGCTACTTTTCAATAAAAGAAGCTGTTACCTTTAACTATCAAGATGTGGGACTGCAGACTGGGAAGCAAAGAGGTGTGGAAAAGCAATGGGATAATAAAGATAATGAACAAAACTACCTTTGTGTGTATGCGTGTGGGCGTGGAGGTGCCAGTATACATGCACACCCACTGCGGATGCACTCTTTAAAAGTTTATCATGTCCGGGCCGGCCGAGTGGCGCAATGGTTAAGAACTGGCTTGGCACACCAGAGGGCCCGGTTCGGATCCCACATATGAGGGCCAGTAACACTGTCCTCCACAGCTAAGATGCTGAACAACAGCTCAACCTGGAGCTGGGCTGCCAAGAGTCGCCGGTAT
>NW_017731418.1:3176722-3182808 GCF_001890085.2 Hipposideros armiger
GAGTGAATGTATTTGTATATGTGTGTGTAGAGTGAATGTGTATGTGTATGTATACATACATAAAATGTATATATATATATATATATATAGCCTCTTTTACTTCTATGATATGCCATAACCACAATTTATACACCCAGTTTACTGTTTCTCCCTACCACCACCACTGCCACTCCTGCCCCTTTTTTTGACCATCCTAAGCGATGTTTTAATAGACACCTATACTTGTGTTCCCATCTAATCCTCACAAGATCCCTCTGAGGTGAAAGTCCTTACTGAGACTCATGGCACAGTGACGGGACTGCGCCACATGTCCTGATGCCACAGTCCATGCTCTTTTCTCTGTAACACATCCAAGTTCCCAGAAATATCACTCCCCATGACTGTCCACAGTATCTGAAATCCACTTTCAAGAATGTATTAGTTTCCTGTGGCTGCTGTAACAAATGACCACAAACTGGGTGGCTTAAAACAGCAGAAATGTATTCTCTCACAGTTCTGGAGGCCAGAAGTCTAAAACCAAGGTGTCGGCAGGTCCAACTTTCCTGTGGAGGCTCTAGAGAAGAACCCTTCTTGCTTCCTCCTAGCTTTGGTTGGTTGCTGGAATCCTCGGCCTTCTTTGGCTTGCAGACACATCACCCAATCTCTGCCCCCACCATCACAAGGCTCTCTCTGTGTACCTCTGTGTCCAAGTGTCCCTCTTCATACACAGACCCCAGTTGTTGCATTAGGGTCCATTTTAATTCAGTAGGACCTTGTTCTAACTTGATCACATTTGCAAAGATCCTTTTCCAAATAAGGGCACATACATAGGTTCTGGGTAGACATGAATTTTGGGGGGGACACTATTCAACCTAGTACAAGGGGGATGCTATTTTAACTTGAAGTGCAATTTAAAAAAAACAACAACTCATTTTCAAGTTTAAATGGCTTGTCTCTGAAGAGTCCTGGTCATGTACCTAGGGCCACATGGGTACGGATGGTGGGGTAGGCACCATGCTGCAGCTGGAATATTGACAGAAACCATGGGCTCAGTTCAGATTCTTCACTCCCTCCCTACTCAGCTTGCATCCTTCACCAATCACTGTGTTTAGGTCTCCTCTCCTCAGAATCATGAGATCACTTCTTCTTCTCCAAAGGTCAGGCCACCGAATTCCTCACTTGAGCAGCAGCAACACCTCCTGAGTGGAATTTCTTCACCTCCAGTCTTGTCGTCCTCCAATTCATTCTCTAACCTTCAGCCCCAGTAATCTTCCTAAGTTTAAAATGAAGATTCTGCAAAGCCTGCTCACTGCCTTCAGGGCACAGTCCCAGCCTGCCGGCGGCACACCAGCCCTTCCATAACCGGCTCCTTGCTTCCCAGGCAGCCTCAGCTCTCACTCAACCCCAAGAACCTGGTGTCCAGTCATGCTTGCCATTCTTAGAACCCTACATGTCCTCAGACATCTCTGTGTCTTTACATACCCTGCTTCTGTCTGAAAACTCCTTCCTTCCCTCCTTCACATGGTGTAGTGGGTTGAAAAGTGAACCCCAGAAAGATATGTCCATGTCCTCACTTCCAGGAACTGAGAATGTAACCTTATTTGAAAATAGGATCTTTGCAGCTATAATTAACTTAAGAATCTCAAGATGACATCACCTGGAAGACCTGGGTGGGACTACACCCAATGACAGGTGTCCTTTTAGGAGAAAGGCAGAGGGAGGTTTGACAGAGATAGGCAAGGAGGAAGGCCATGTGAAGAAGGCAGGGATGGGAGTGTTGCAGCCTCAGGCCAAGCGATGCCAGGAGCCACCAGAAGCTGGAAGAGGCAGGAAGGATTCTCCCCTAGAGCTTCCAGAAGGAGTGTGGCCCTGTCAACTCCTAAATTTTGGACTTCTGGCTTCCAGAACTATGAGAGAATAAATTTCTGTTGTTTTAAGTAACCCAGTTTGTGGTCATTTGTTACAGCAGCCCTAGGAAAGTAATATACATGGGTTGTCCCCAGGGCCTCATGCAAGGCTGACAGGCTATTGATGTCACAAGGACACCTAGCTGAGAGGGTAAGTAGGGACTAAATCCAGCTCACACTGAGCCTACCAAGCTGTGTGCTCTGCACAAAACTGCCCCTTGTCAGAGGGGTACCTTTCTCTTATTCACACAAATGAGCCTGATGAGCCAGCAGCAGCCCTAATTCCTGGCTGTTCTTCAGGGTTCTGATCCTTGGTTGTTCCTCCAGGAAGCCTTTCCTGACCCACACACCCTCCCTCAGCCTAGTTTGGATCCTTCACCTGCTCCAGTAGTGCCTGACCACACATTTATCCTGCTGTAGGGCAACTGTCTGGTCACATTTCTGTCCGCTCCTCTGTATCTTGAAAGCGAGGACTTTTCTTATTCTTGCCTTTCCCCTATACCTAGCACAAAATAGGTGCTGGAAAAAGACCTATTGAATGAATGAGCAAAAGCACACAATGGGGCTTTAGTAAGCTTGAGGCAGCGCTAGTCAGGGATGGGGTGCTATTCCCAAAGGGGTGCTCAATAAAGGCGAGTTCATGCACATCACCATTTTGCTAAAACTAGCCATCAAACAGAGCTGAAAAATAGACTTAAACAGAGCACCACCAGGACATTACTGTTTTACAAAGGCTATATCTGATCTTGTTTCTTTATCTTTTCTCTAATTGAGGCATCAGTGCCTAAGGATATTTCCATTTGGGCCAAGCGTGTTCTGCACACATCCAATGGGACCCAGCGCACTGCATTCCATGCAGACGCACACATGAGCTCATGCAAGTCCCAGGGTGCTCATCTGGTCCAGATTTGAAAGAAACTATTTAGCTGGATGGAGAAAAACACATCATGTATCAACTTAATACCAAACAGATTTTATGACATACTGAAACTGCTTTTGATAATCTACTAATATATCAGAAGGGCTAATGAACTTTAAAAAAAAACCCCAGCTAATCATCATATGTTCGAGATCTGGACAGTGTTTGTTGGGGTTGCAGGGATGACAGAAAGACAAAAAGATGCAGGGAGCTTTAGGGAAAGTTATCCAAAAGGCCCCCCGAGAAGCAATCTTGTTGATTGTAGCAAGAAGTGTATCTCGCCAATATATGAGTATAGACATTATTTTTTTTTTTCTGGCTGAAAGTCAGGGTGGACTTTTGCAGAGATGAAGAAGGAACATGACCTGGACATTCTCATCCCTGCGAGGCAGGGGCGGCCATGGATGCTACCAAGGGAGGATTCAGCACTTGGTCCTCTCGCTTGGCAACATGTGAACCCATTGGGGGTTTCCCTGTTGGTTGACAGTTGAGCACCCTGAACTATCACTTGACCACACAGAAAATGGGGGAAATGGGGATTCAAATGATAGACTAGCTAAGAATTTTTGGCTGCTAGCAAAAACCAATTGTGGTTGGCCTAAGAAGAAAGGTAATTGCAGAGAAGGATACTGGAGAGATTAACCCAATAAAATGGCAAGTTAGTGCACCATGGAGAAGGCAAGGACTGGGACAATTAGTGTCCTCAGCAGCAGAAGCTGCCATTCATGGGACAACTTCGAGTTCTAAGTGATCAGTTCTGGAAGGAGAGAAGCTGATTGACCCAGTTTGAGATTGCATTGGGATGGATTGGACTGGGTTGGCTTGGATTGGATTGGATGGATTGGATTGGATTGGACAGGGTTGGCTTGGGTTGGATTGGATCGGATCGGATTGGGATGGATTGGATTGGATTACTCAGCTAAGGGAAGGAGCAGGTGGTCCTGAGTCAGGGTGATCTCTGTGAGCCAGCAACCACTGGAATCAGTGCCCACCATAAATGCCTACCTGGAGAGCATGCTGGGAAGGTTTTAGGGCATGTGGAAAATTAATATAAAGTTTTTGCTTGCTTGCTTGCTTGCTTGCTTGCTTGCTTTGTTCAGTGCAGGATTTTTACCTGGGTGTGTTGGAGAATGTGGTACTGTCCCCTGAGGTAGGGGATGGCATTTGGAAATTTGTGGAATTCTATTGGACTGTCTTGATATCTGGGGCAGGAATGGGGATGGGGGCACTGTTGGCTCTTTGAAGGCAGGGACCCAGAAAGCTCAACTTCTTGCAATGCTCCCAGTGAGAAGCACTGCATTAAAGTAACTCAGGCTGTTCCTGGCTGAGTCTGTATGACACTCTCTCCTCCTTATATGATAAGGAGAAGGGATATTACTGTTTGTATTTGCTTTGGTTTTGAGATAAGTTGCTGCCATTTGGGGGGTATTTGTATTTTATCATATTATGTTTTTTATATAACCAAACCATTTTGTTGCCATTGTATAAATAGACATATTTTCTAAAGTGCCAATAAAAGAGTGAAGGACACTTTTCAGAGTAAAAACATACTTTCAGATGCCACACTCAAATCAGGAGCTCTAGGAGAAAGTCCTGTCCTACAGGAGATATTATAAAGAGGTCCTCAGGGATCAGCCAAGTCCACAGGTCAAAGGCCACACTGCTGTAGTACCTCATGCACACAAAGCATAAGGAGGAATTGTGGACAAAATATCAGCGCAAAACCTTTTCTTCTCTATTACTGGGGAAAAGCAGAAAAGGAATCATGCAACCCTTTGTAACAAAGGAGTCATGTGACCTTTTCAAAAATAATAGTGAAGTCAGAAGTCAGGACTGCCTGGGCAGAAAGTTCCAGAGAATTTCAAGGAATTTTTAAAAAGAAGAATTTCTCAGAATAAGGCTGTAGGAAAATGTCCCCTGACAACTGGGGTAGCCATATTGGCAGAAGCTAAGGTGCAAACATGATGAATCTCATTTTATTTTTATCCAGGAAACCAGAGGGATAGCTAAGAAACAAGTTCACTATTTCTGGTTCTTGGCTGGTTCTAGCTTTTAGGGAACACTCCCTTCCTCAGGCAAAGCCTTGTTTTTATGGTGAGGGACTCACGTGCTTTTTTATTGCCACATTTTCTTTGAATCACGGTTGGCAATCAGGCATTCAGATTTGACTATTTACCTTTAAGACTCCTCTGGGTATGTGAAGAATTCCCCCATCTGTCTTGCTCAGGATGTGGGCAGATAAAGAATTAGTAACAACCAGATAGATAGTCTCTATTTGGCTGGCGTTGGGAAAGAACCTTTGCAATCAGCCAAAGAGACATTCACCAGGGCTAAGAGACTGCAAGCGGAAGTATATCTTGGAATCTCATCTACTTCTGCAACTGTCTCCAGGTCAGAGGGAGTGCGGGTGGAAATCCCACCTTTCAAAGGTTGAACGCAACCTGTGACTTAAACAGAGAATTGTGGGAACTGACAAAAGAACGGAAAGTTGCGCCATAAAAGTAAAAACAGAAAAAAGAAGGAATTCAAGTCAACACGTATTTATTAAGCATTAGATGCTGTGCTAGATGGCTCATCACCATCATCACAATAATAAGAATAGCTCATGTTGGCAATCCTCCTTCCAGGTGCTGCACACTATTTCAAGTATATCACATGGATTAACTCATTGAACCTTCATAACAAAACTGTAATGTTTATACCTGTTCGTATCATACCCACAGCACCAAAAGGCTAAGTACCTTCTCAGAATTATCCAGGTAGTAAGTGGTAGAGCTGGGATGTAAACTTCAGACAATAAGTCTTCCGAGTCTGGGCCTTAAATCATTATGTATAGTGTCTCTTGAGATATAATTTCTTTCTCAAGAGGGCTACAGGGAGGCAGACTCATAAACAGGTAATGCCAATATTACGACGACAGAAGATGGATCCGTGCAGGGTGTTTGGGGAGCCCTTAGTCCAGGGAACAAAGGCTGTATAGAGGAAGTGAATTCTAACCAGAGTCCTGGGGAATGGGTAAGGATGATTTTAGGGAGCTGAAGAAGCAGAAGGAAACTGACCAAGGCAGCAGGAATAAAAAGGGTGTGTGTGTAAGAAGCAACACGCAGTTTGAGGATAGGATGGTATAAAGCAGGAGGAGGAAGGTGAGGTGAGATACATCTGGGAACCTAAGACGGTAAAGGCAGACCATATACATTTGTTGAACAAACACATAAGGGTCCAGGCAAGCATAGCGTTTTGTGGGCCAAGTTCAGGAGTTTAGTGACCTTTGTGTGTGTGGG
>NW_017731418.1:3182895-3184324 GCF_001890085.2 Hipposideros armiger
AGGGGGGATTTAAACAAAAGAGTAGTATGATAGGCAAAAGATCACTTTAGCAATTCTGCTGAAGGAAATTTTTTTTTTAGGTCAGGAGTGAGCCAAGTTTATCTGTCTTCTCTAGTCGCTCTTTATAGGAAGGCGCTATGTCCAAAACTGTTTAGAAAGTGGGCCAAGAGATATATCTTGAAGCTACAATTTTCCTTTTACTAAAAGCCAGTCAATGAATCCAAACATAGTATTTACTTATTAAATATACAAATTAAACCATGACACCATCAGCCTAAGGAATTTTAATATATGCCTGACTAGGTTTCTTTCCTCTTTTCTTTTCTTTTTTTTTTTTAAATTTCCTTAATTCCTTTCTTCCTCCTCCTTTTCCTCGTCTTTCTTCTCATGTCTTACTTATTTCATCAAGTGGCTAAATTGGCCCCACACCATCCCTCAACTTCACCACAGGGATGAAAATGGAGACACAAAGGCCACTGCAATGCACCAGGCAGGGGATTATGCTGGGGGCCTGAACTGGAATAATGCTAGAAATGAAGAAGAGTAGGGGGCATGACTGAGAAATCTCTAAGGGTTAAAATTGGTCCGCTATGTATGTGGGGGGAGCTGGGGTGATAACAGAATTAGAGGAGCCAGAGTGAATGCTGGTTTCTGGCCTGGATGGCTGTCATTTACTAAAATATAGAGCATAGGATGAGAAACCTACCCAGGAAGGAAGGTGATGGGTTTAGTTTAAGGCTTATGGATTTGTGGTGCATCTGGAAACATCTAACAGAAAGAAGATGGGGCTGAAACCAAGGCAGCTATGTCAGCACTGGCAATGTACACTGAGTGCTTATTGGCTAGAGGCTGTGAGAGCTAATTTCAAAGATGACCACCATCCGTTTCTGCCCTCCCTGAATGCGCGTGCCACTCCCCCATCCACAGGAGGAGTGTGTTTCCCTCCGCTTGAATTTCATCTAGACTTGTAAATGCTTAGACCAATAGAATACTGTGGAAGAGACATCCTGGGACTTCTGAGTTCAAGCCTTAAGAGGACAGGTAATTTTTAGCTCATCCCTCTTGGCACATAAGATGCATTACAGCTGTCATGCTACAAGGAAACCCAAGCTATGAGCCCCCAGAATCATGATAATGAATGGTTGGTGTTGTGTTTTAATCACTAGTTTTGAATGGTTTAATATATAGCAATAAGAATAAAAAATTGGTACCTGGCAGTGGAATGCTGCTATAACAAAACTCTAACATATATGGCATTGGCTTTGGAACCTGGCAGCAGGCAGAAGCTGGGAGGGCTTTGAAGAGATACAAAGGTTGAAAGGGCAGTGAGGAAATTACTACTGAAGATTTAAGAATAAGGGACATGAGTTATGGATTGGCAGAATAATTAGTGAAGTGTTGCCTACAATAAAACGAAAGATAGAAAGAG
>NW_017731418.1:3184395-3189129 GCF_001890085.2 Hipposideros armiger
GGGGGGGGGGGGGTCAGTAGATGAAAAATTACTAAAAGGAAACATCAGGGCTAAGGGAAGATTCTGGTTAAACTGACCCAGCAGGATTCTTGCTAAAGACAAGCCAGAGTGATTACACATCACCTGGGGGATGGTGGGAGATGAGGAATCCGATTAGATATCAAGGGTAATCAGATATGAAGGATGGGGGATTCTGGCTAAACCAACTTAGCAGGATTCTTGCTAAAAACTGGACAATGCAGATATACCCAGAAGTCCAAAAGTCAGGCCTAGTTGAAAAAGAGTTCAGGGAAGCTTGAGTAGATTTTGGTCAATGAGAGAATCGATGTCACACTTACCCATCAAGAGGTAGAGTTTATTTCCCCTGGGCTGGCCTTGTGACTGCTTTGGCCAATATGATGCAGTGGAAGGGACATCTGGGACTTCCAAATCTCCATCTTAAGAGAACTAGAAGTTTCTACCTCCTTCCTTGGGGAACACAGCCACCATCTGTAAGGAAGTTTGACATCCATGAGGCAAGGACTATATAAAAGCATACCAAGGCCCTCAAATGTCTGCCCTAGTTGAGCTCCCAGTCAGTGGCCAACACCAATTGCCAGCCATGTGAGGCCATGTTGAAACAGTCATCTCTTTTAGCACCCCAACCAATGCTATAAAAAGCAGAGGCATCACCCATTTAACCCACAGAATTGTGGAGATTATAATTTATTGTTTTTCTAAACCACTAAGTTTCAGGTGGTTTGTTGTAGCAACATGTAGCCAAAACAGATAAAGATCAACACATTCAGATTGGATATCTCCAAGAAAGCACGTAAGATAATAGAACAAGAATCACTCTGGGGAAAACAAGAATTCTAGGTGGTTAGAAGCTGGCCTCAAAAGGACACCAAGAAGAAACGTTCAAATAGATAGGAGGAGATCAAGAAGAAGCAACAGAAAACAAGGAAGCTACTTGAAGATGGAGGAAAAGGCCAACAGTGTCAAATGCAGCAGAGAGTTCTAAAAAGAAAAGGATGTGGAAATCTGCTATCAGTTTTGGTAATGTGAAGTCACTGATGACTTTTGCCAAAGCAGCTTCAATGAAGTGATGGAAACAGAAGCCTAGTTACAGGGGGTTAGAGAGATTTCTAGTCAGGAAATTTTACTTAGTCACAGGACAGTAAAAATGAGAGGAAACAACAACAGGTACACATATCTCTCGTAACCAAGTGTCTCAAAAGGAAGTGAGAGTAATAGGACATTTGGTAAATGGGGTCACAGGGTCAAGAGAAGTGTTACATTAACACGTCTATGCTTTCCAATCAAGCTGTAGGTTGTATTGGTTTTTTGTTTTTTTTTTGCAAATAGCCTTCTTCAGACTGATGTGTGACTTCCACTAATATGTTTGTCTACATGCTTCTGCTTGACAGCTGAGTGAAATCAAGCTTTTATGAAGGGTGGCATCATGTGGTGTAAGGAGCACTGAATTGGGAGTTCTGACACTGTTTGCCCCTAGCGACTGTGTTTCCCTGAAAATAAGACCTAACTGGAAAATAGGACCTAGCATGATTTTTCAGCATGCTCATGATATAAGCCCTACCCCAAACATAAGCACCAGTTAAGATCGTCAGCCAGACATGTAGATTTTTATACATGAATAAATTAATAAATGTAGATTGTTGGAGCAAAAATTAATATAAGACCAGGTCTTATTTTTGGGGAAACATGGTAGCTACAGCAAGTCAGTTTACTTCCAGATCTCAGCTCTTCCGCCATTCAATAAGTGGATTAGATTGGAGAACCTTGAAGGCCTTCCAGTGTTCACATTTTATAAAATGATTTCATTTTCAGAAATGTCTCTACGTGATTATAATGCTTTGTCCTTGCTGTTTCTTGGAAATCTGGAGTGTGAGTATGGGCTTAAGTCACCAAACGTAAACAAAATACTTTCAGTCTAATGCATTCACCTAAAGCACACACAATAATTTCTAACCCATAGCTTGTGAACTGGGGTGGGGGGATAAGGTACGTGACAGGGGGTCCAGTTCCTCCTGAGCCTCAGGTCCAGGGGTCCAGGGTCACCCAGAGCAGGTCATTCTGGGCCCCAAGGTTGACGAGCTAAAACCTTCCCTTTGGTTATACCTAGGGCAGGGAGGTCTGTGAGCATGCCCAGGGATAAACCAGGCTGCCCAGCAAAAAGGGAAGGGCCAGGAGGATTTCTCAAGTACAGCTGGTTTCCTGAAAGATGGGCATTCCTCAGTGTGCATGTTCAGGGGAGACAGATCCCTTGTCACTTAAAGTGTTGCAGAGATAGGACACACCCAAGCCTTTCCATCTCTCTCCCTCCCAAGAGTCAGCATGGCCCACATCGTACTTCCTATTTAAAATCTACTGGAGTATATTGTTTTTGAATTCAGCTTCTTTCTTTCTATTTTGAGTTTATCCTTTCATCAGTAGGGTGCCTTTGTTCCCAGGTACAATTACCGATGAAGCCAGAGGGTAAATGATTTTTGTATAGTCAGGAAATGTATTTAATTCATATTGCCATGCTTGCTTTATTTAGAGGAAGAAAATAAACTAGAAGGAGAAACCTTATTACATCCCTCACCACTCCCACCCCAAATCCCAATACTACTTTAATATTGATATTAGTAGCGTGACAAAAGGAAATATATATTTGTGGCAGGAAAATGAATGTTTTCTTCCCCACTGGCATCTAAAGAGAAGGACTCTCTGAACATTCACGCTAAGTGGGATGATGAGTGTGAAGTGTGCACATTGGGGAGAGGCTTTGGAGAGCCAGCTTGTGTAGCTTAAGAAAAAGAAAGAAGGAAGAGAAAGAGTTGGGGAGGGAGGAAATGAGAATTCTGGAGAAGTCAGAAAGCTGTTGCCCCTCATGCTACAGGGTCTATTCGAGGGGGATAGTGGAGCACCAAGAGCCGTTATTAGCTAAAAAGAAACACTGCAGGAAGAACTGAGATGCTCAGTGGGGGTTTCCATTGCTGCGCCTTGTGCAGTGGGATGTAACGCTCTCGGCCATTTCTCTCGTGTCTTCACCAGCCTTTCCCATGGTGTGGTGGTTGAGAACACAGACTCTGGAGCCAGATGCTGTGTTTCAGCTCCTGGCCCCTCACACACCAGGGCTTTGCAACGTGAGGTGATTTAATCTAACATCTGCATGCTTTGGTTTCCTTACTTGTAAAACAAAGATAATGATAGCATTTGCTCCATAAAGTTCTCATCAGCGTTAAATGAGTTAATACGTGTAAAGGGCTTACAGTTGGCCTCACACATGCTTTATTACTATTTACCAATACTTTCTGAAATTCAATTTTTTTTTTTTTTGGTTTGGGTTGGGTATGGCAAAAAGCCAACTTCTATTTTATGGTAACAAGATGAGAACAAAGACTGCTCCCAGGGATCAGTCACATCTGATGCTTTTATAATGGTAATTACTATTGTTATTATAATTATTGCAGACCCTCTTAATATGCTTCCATGCCTTATTACTTTTGCGTGTATGCCATTCGTTATTCCTTCATTCAAGGAATCATTCCTTCATCCATTCAACAACTATTTATTGAGCAATTACTACTTTCTACATGTCAAGCATTGTTCCAGGTCCTGAAAAATAATACAGTCAAGATCCCTGTTACTGTCATGTTTATATTCTCCAGGAGAAGATGCCTCTATGACAACAAATTAAATAAAAGAGATAACTTCTAATCCTGATATCTGCTGTGAAGATAATCAAACAGGATTGTGGGATTGACTTGAAGACTTGAAAGACTTGAGGAGAGTCACTCTTTCAGACAGGGTAGTCAAGAAAGACCTTTCTGAGGACATGACGTTTGAGCTGAAAAGTGAATAACACAGAGGAGGCAACCACATGAAAATGTTGGGCTGAATGTGCCAAACAAGAAAGGAAAAAGATCCAGGCACATTAAGATGGAAATGAACTTGGTGTGTTTAAGCAATTGAAGGAAACCTAGAGAGCTAGAGCCCACTGAGTGAGGACAAGGGTGGAAGGACATGAGGTCAGAAAAGTGGAGAGAAGCTATATCTGCCAGGCTCTCAGGCGTCTTAGAAGGGAAATGAATGTTTTATTCTAAGTATAATGGGAAGCCACTGGAGGGTTTTAGGCAGAGGTGTAACAGAATTTCATTTACTATGTGCAAGTAGATATTGATTTCATTTCAGGCAGGACACACCGCGGCAACCTTGGTAGAGGGTTTCAAGATGAATTGGGAAAAATCCAACCATTCTGGCTGCTATGGGGAGAGTGGATTGTAGAGGAGCAGGAGAGGAAGCAGAAAGCCCATTTAGGATAATTCTGGAAAAGAGATGCTGGTGCTTGGACTAGGGTGGTAGCTGGAAAAAAGTGGAGAGATTTTGACTGTATTTTGGAGATAGAGCCGAAAGATCCTCCCAGTGACTTGCTAATGGACATTGGTAGATGGAATAGAGCAATAGAGAAATCAGTGATGACAGAGAACACAGTTTCTAGAATTAGTTCAAAAAAGTCACAAAATGAACAAACAATACAACAAACGGCAACAACACTAAACCTAGGGATGGCAGAGAATCTGGCTTCCAGAGTTGCTACGTTATCTCATTTAAAATGTCCAGTTTCAGGGCCGGCCGAGTGGCTCAGTTGGTTAAGAGCTCACTCAAGAGTTTGAGCTCTGAGCAACAGTGGTTCGAGTCCAGTCCGAGCTGAGAACAGGTAGCAGCAGGATGGCTAAAAAAAAAAAA
>NW_017731418.1:3189150-3192398 GCF_001890085.2 Hipposideros armiger
AAAAAAAAAAAAAAAAAGAAAAAAAATAAAATAAAATAAAATGTCCAGTTTCAACAACAGCAAAAATTACAAGATGTGCAAACAAACAAGAAAAGTATGGCCTTTACACAGGAGAAAATTAGTCAGTTGAAATGATCTCTGCAGAAGCACAGGTTTTGGACTTAGTAGATCAAGACTTGAAATCAACTCTTTTAAATATGTTCGAAGAACCCAAGGAAGTCGTGTCTAAATGACTAAAGAAACGTATAAGGAAGAATGGCTCTTCAAATAGAGAATGTCAGTTAAGTAACAGATATAAAAATAGGCTTGAAGTCCTTCAGAGTTATAAATATTTTAAACAAATATATTAAGTATTATCATGGCTTCCAGAATCACAACAAAGTAGGTTTAGTTGACATATTACTTTCAAATTTGCTATGAGCAGGAATGCTCCATTGAAACTGTTTCTTTCCCTTTTTTCTCGCTGTATTCGTTATCTATTGTTGCATAACAAATTATCCCACACTGTACGGCTAAAAACGACAAATATTTATTATCTCACAGTATATGAGGATCACGATTCCAGGTAAGGCTTAAGTGAGAGCTGCTAACTCAGGGTCTGTCACAGAACTGAAAGCTTGGTAGCAAAGAGAAGCAGGAAAATCATAGCGGTAACAAGTCACCACAACTGCTGTTAGTTGAAGCCATTTTAATACGGTCATGAGAGGAATAGTTCCTGGTGTTGTCCATTCAGGAAAACCATGACTGGAAAAAGCGAGGCAATGTGAATTCACCCACATTTATCAATTTATACTACCTGTGTCCTAGTCAGCAAGAAATATACCAGATGTGCATGACTCAAGAAGTTTCCAAGTCCACAATCTCAAGTAAAATTATTCGCATTTGCACTCTAAGATCCTTTTAATCTCATCCTTTGTTCAGGGCACACATCTTCCTAAACTCCTGGGCAAACCTTTCCCAAAGTGATGTTACTTTTCCCCCTTCATTTGCATGTGGCTTTTCTCATGACACAATCATTCACACGGAGGAGGCAGCACCGGGAACGCTCCATCTAGCTGAACTCCAGCTGTGCTCTTGGCTCCTGGCACTCTGGCAAGCCAAAGAATGTAAACAATTAACCGCCTCCCCCTTCTCCTCCCCTCCACTCTCCCACAGCATCGTGCTGTTTGTTCAAGTTCCAGTGAGTTCACTAACTTCACACGTTCTAGATCCATACTCTAAACTTTGCCCCTTTTCCTTCTCTGATGAAACAGTTCTTTTCTGATTAAGAGTTCCCCAAACTCTGTTCACATCTTCTTCCCTGGAATGGGTACCTTCCAAAAGGTAGATTTCCAACACAGGGTAAAATATCACCAAGTCCAATAAAAGTCACCAAAGAGCAATGAAGTAATATCAGGTTAAACCAGATGATAACTAGAGGATTTTCTTTATTTATGTCCTGAATTTCCATGGTTCCACCCCACCACCACCACCACCACCACCACACACACACACACACACACACACACACACACACACACACACACACACACTTCCTAGTACCAACTTCACTGACAGTGTTGGGCTTTGCTAGAACCCAGATAATTAGAGTTAAATTGTAAACAGCCTAACCATTTTTGTTTTTTTTTTTGGTCTGTGGCCTAAAGCAGCTCTCCACTCAGAGGCTCTAAAAACTGATAACTATAACCTAGGTAAAATTCCATTCTCCTATTCTGCATCCCACCTCATCATTTCCCCACAATCAGATGGCAGAATTGTCAATTTCATGATCCTGGTGTTCTATATTTATTAAACTGGTATTTTCATTTCAAAGTTTGAAATCCCCTAGCTAAAACTGCATTTCCACACTTCTACAAAAACTACGTAGAGGCTTCCGGAAAGATCGGCATGCTGGAGCTGGTTTGAATCCCAATACCCGCACTTACTATCTTAATCAAGTAACTTGATCTGACTGTATGATTTGGTTAGTAACTCTTAGATCTGAGAGAGCTGTAGATGTATATGAGATAATATCACTGATACCAACTGTTGGTCACTGATATCTACCTCTTGAGTAGAAGGCACAGGGCATAAGCTGTACCACAGGATACAAAGATGAGTTAGATAGAGATAATAATACCCTTATGAAGTTTAGAATACAGAATGGGAGATTAAAATCAATAACTATGATTCAAGGTAGAAAGTGATAAGACACCTTCAGACAGGTCCCAGAGCAAGTGTCACCTCCTCCAAGACCTCGCCGAGCGCTCTCCTCAACATGGCCCTCATTCACTCTTCATGGTACCTCGTTTCACTTTCTTACAGCAATCCTATCAGCTAACATTCCCATGCTTATTTCATCCCTTGTTTACCAGATTTGGGTCACTGTCTTCCTGGAACACGTGTGCCTAATGAGAACAGAGCTTCCTCTGTCCTATTCATCGCTATCAAACAATGCTCTATAATGGCTGTGGACAAGCACATGAGGGATTCAAAATGGGAAGCCTAAAAGAAGGCGAAAAATGAGAGATGATGTCTATGTGTAAAAGTACTTGATAACATGGTTTTCCCAGTAGGAATAGTAGTCTGTGAGTTTTATGTCATTTCTGGTGAAGTCTAAGGTGGGTGTTCTCCCCCAAGACTGAGAGCCTGGGGGCTGAGCTTGGGGAAGAGACGTATTTGAATAAAGCTGGAGGAGAGGAGCCTATCTTCCAACCAGCCCCAGGCAGAAGCAAACACTGATTCTCACCCTGGGTATGGAATGGCTGACTTATTGCATCTTCCTGGAGAACAAAGAAAGTCAATTTTGTCAGATAAAGCATTTCCAAATTGTTCCTAGTGAGCTGTTTAACACAATTTGATTTCACACGTTAATGTCATGTGTGAACAAATATATAAACTTATATCTGAGAGCCTCTAGCCTGTAGAGTACACTTTAAAACTAATATATGAAGCACCAATAGGATAATTGCCATTCAAAGTAGAAAAAAAAAAAAGAATCCTGCAAACACTCTCAGGTGATTTGATTACACAAAGTTCAAACAACCCAGGAAATAAGCTTTGTCTGGAAAGACTATAATTAAACATCTAATAAAAAGAAAATGACCTTTAATGTCCACCATTTCTTCTTACTTACAAGTCCTTATAAGATCAATAATAAAAGCAAGATTTTACAACCTCATTATAGTTAAATTGCATTTACTAACAATTGCCTCTTTTTTTATGAAAATAATGTTTCATTCAATAACTACAAGTGTCAAAACAATTTA
>NW_017731418.1:3194528-3195562 GCF_001890085.2 Hipposideros armiger
GCATGCTGTGTATTGATGGGAACACCAGGATGAATGTGGCATTAGAGAGGTGGTGCCCATCAGGAGACATGACTGCCCAACGGTAGCCAGAAGATATGATGATGTCCATCAGAAGCGGGGAAACTGAAGGAAAAGGTATACTCCACATGGGAGTCAACATGGTAGCCAAGTGGGTTCATCTTAGAGTTAATACAAGACAACCCTGAGACTCTCAGAAATATTTGAGGAATATTCCATTGCCTACGTGGAAAAACAAATAGTCGAATATGCTTTCTTATGTTTAAGT
Source organism: Hipposideros armiger (assembly GCF_001890085.2). Lineage (NCBI taxonomy): Eukaryota > Metazoa > Chordata > Mammalia > Chiroptera > Hipposideridae > Hipposideros > Hipposideros armiger. Next base: position 3,194,815 of record NW_017731418.1, read on the forward strand.
TGAGCCCTTTTTAACCAACAGGTCGATGAGAATAAAAAAAGCTGAACTACATATAGATGAGGAAATAAGCTCAGAAAAGTTAAATAACTTGCCCAAGTTCATGTAACTAGCTCCACCATTTGAATCAATACCAAATCCTTCTGAAGAAACATTTCAATGTCATGATTTTTCTGCTTTCTAATATTAGTTATTGCCTCCCTTTAAACGAAGGCATCCTTGTTTTTTGCCAAGGGTTTCCTCATATTGAATGAAAAACTCAATCATATTTACAGTAACACACACTAACCCAAGATAACTGAATGTTGGGGCCTGGAAATTCCCTTCTAAATATAAGTTCTGTGGTTCTATGATCCAATCCCTAACTATCATTATAAATCAAAGCTATTTTTTGAGAATCAATTTATATAATTTTAAATAATGCACACATTTCGCCAATAATCTTAAAGATTTAATTTGGTATTGAAAATTATCAAATAATTTTCACTGTTGGGTTATTCAGTTGTTGAAAATTGTCTTTCCAGTTTGAACCAGTCAACCTCAGTTTTGAAACGCGCAAATTAGTAAACCTGGCAAAGAGAAAAGACAGACATTTTTTCAAGGACTGGCCAGAAAATGTGTGATTTTTTTTTCCCCTTGCAGGCTGTTGGCTTACCAATTGCAAAGAGTAAATCTCAAGAGATTCATAAGTTCAATTTGAATAAACAAGGAAAATTTGGATGCTTATCAAAACTCTGGCAAAACTAGGCCA
>NW_017731418.1:3195767-3196886 GCF_001890085.2 Hipposideros armiger
ATGCTTATCAAAACTCTGGCAAAACTAGGCCAAAAATGGACCCGGTTTTCTAGTGCGGTTTCCAGTATTTCCTGCGTCCAGTAGGACTGGACTATCTTGGGAAGAGTCTATAACACCTGGAACCAGCTGGACATAACTGGAGAATACTCAAAGATTGGGGCGGGGGGAAGAAAAACAAGAAAAAAGATAGTGTATGCAGGTTCACACTGCAAGAGAGATGGAAATAATTAAACCACGGCACTGAAAATAAAGTATCTACTACTTGACTTGTTGCTTCTTTTATTCCCCTAGGGGAAAAAACCTGAAGGGTTTTAGTTTTTCTGCTTTTAGTACTATCCCAGAAAAGAGATCTGCCCAGTGGACCTCATACCAAACACGCCTCTGCCATGGCTTAGCGCCATGGAGGGAAGGAGGTTATGTATCTGCCCTTAGTCATTACTAAGTTACGGTGAATCAATAAGTTGGAAGAGGCTACAATGCAATCCACGATAAATAATAGTCTGATAATGAGTCACTCTTCTCTGAGCCAAATGGGACTCTCCTCAGTCATTTCAAAGAGGTGGGCAATAAATCTAGATGGAGAAAGAGATTCTGAGGAGCCATTGAAGAATGAGGTTAACCCTCTGTGGTAAACACGATTGATCAAAGCATGACCTCCCTTCCAACATCTCTCTGTTGTGCCTGCCTGTGCAGAAGAAGTCAGACACAGCTAAACAGCACTTCCTGGCTTTCCATGCAGCTAGAATTCTGAATATCATTTGGTTCATTCATTGGAATCACTAGTGCAAGATTTGAGGTGGAGAGTGGGCCAGATGCTGCATTTCCGCTTGTGCTATTTCTACGGGCACACACCACCATGGCAGAATAGTATGATCCCAGTCACCAGTTGCTAGCTTTGCATGTGTTTAGTGGCGGGGTGCTAGCGCTCCACTTAGCAAGTATGGATTCTAGAGCTGGCCAGCACCAGGAGCTCCCTGATTATGGTGTATTCTTAATAGTGTTGATGTCCTTACTATGTGCCCCAATAGTACTAGTTTCCTGGCTGTGGCAGTGGCGGGTAGTTCTGTAGCCAACAGCTCTAGCAGCAGCTTCCACATTTGCTGAGCAGCTTGCTGAGGA
>NW_017731418.1:3198546-3204623 GCF_001890085.2 Hipposideros armiger
GACTCACCTAAGACCCAGCACAAATCAGCTGGGCAGTAGAGTAAGATTAAGGGGGTAGAGCTCCCATGTGGCTATTTAAGAGCTGTGACACTGCAAAAGCTGCTTAACTTGTTCAAGGTTAGTTTCCTCATCCAGAAAGCAGGGGGACCATATCTGCCTCATGGGGCTCTTCTGAGGATAAAAGACACGAACGTTTACTATAGGAGGATAGCACAGTGGCACTATTAAGTCCCTCCTCATCCAGGAAGTTGTCTCATTGGCAGGCTGATCTCTCTCGTTCTTGGTCTTCCACAACCCACCTTTGGGAATTAAAATCATCAGTAATAGTAAGCTGTGACTGTCTCTCTTGCCTTCCTCTTTTTTCTACATTTCCTCCTGAATTCTCAATTGATTTTAATAAAATTTAATAAAATAAAACAGAAGCAACACTAAATATGCTTTTATGATAATACTGCTTAGAACCATCTGACTGAATAAACCAGCCTTGCCAGAGGACAGACAGAATCCATGGTTTCCTTTCTCTCCTTGCCCATTCATCATGCTTTTCGGCCCTCTTCCCTACTCTGGGGTGAAATCTCAGGTGTGGGCCCATCGCCTTCCCCATCTTCTTAGATACTAAAAAGGCCTCAGGTTATTTTCAACCATGAAAGAGACCAATCCAATGTAAAAGTAAATAATCAAAACTGCAGGCTTCCACAACTTGGATGGGTCTTGAGGACATTATGGAAACTGAAATAAGTCAGGAGAGAAAGACAAACACTGTATGATTTCACTTATATATGGAACCTATAAAAACCAAACTCAGACATATAGAGAGTAGAATAACCAGGGGTTGTGGGGTGGCGGAAATGGAGAGATATTGGTCAAAGTGTAAAAACTACTAGTTATGAGATTAACAAGTTTGGGGATCTCATGTACAGCATGGTGATTATAGCTAATAATACTGTATACTTGAATGTTGCTAAGAGAGTAGATCTTAAATGTCTCACCACAAAAATGGTAACTATGTGATGGGGGGAGGTGGTGGCCAATAACGCAGTGGTGATCACTTTGCAATTTATAAATGCATCAGATCAAAACATTGTACACCTTAAACTTACACAATGTTATATGTCAATTATATCTCAATAAAGCTGGTGGGAGGGACTCTACAAGTTTTCACCTGGTTAAAACTTTGCCCATCCCCCAACACAAGCTTGCAGTAGATAAGGGGATGTGATCAATTTCTCTCTCCTTCTTACACCGCCTCCTCCCCACTCACTAGTTACTGATTATGAACCTTCAGGTCCAGTACAGGGGGCCCGGAGGAGGAGGTGGAGGAAAGAACTTACTTGAGTGAAGCACTTGTTAAAGGGCATCAGTGCCCCATGGCATAGCAGATGCCCACGACTAACTCATGGTCTCCTGGAGCTGTTGCTGTCTCTTAGAAAACTTCCCGCTGGCACCTTCCAGCTATTTTGTCCTAGGCAACGTCTAACCTCCAGCTGGCTGCTTAGAAAGCTCCCCTGAGCCTTGACTTCCAACAGCCAACCCTACCATGATGGAAAGTAGACAACTGTCTTTTGCACACCCTCTTGCATTTTTACCGTACCCCATGGTATGAACCCCAGCTTCCTAAGGAAGAATCCATAATGCAACATTTTCTAGTTCCCTTGGTGCTAGGACATGGACATGTGGCAAAGATTTTGCTAGCTAGAGGCACGCAGGAGGTGCTGGAGTTAGCCGTGGGAGGAAAGAGACAGGTGGGTATGGCTTCCGTGCTGACACAGGTGACAGCAGGTGCAGCTCAGTTTTGAAGTGAGCAGAGGGCCAGCAGCAGATCTCTCCCCAAGGTGATGTTCTGAGACTTGTTACCAAGAAACCAGACTTAAAACCTGTTTCAAAGGTTCTGTAAGTCCCTTATGCCCTCAACTAAACCCCTCCCTGCTTACACTGACTAGAGGGGTGCTGTTGTCTGTGACTGGGAACTCTCACCAACAGAAGACCCTCTAAAGGCCATTGGTCCAGATCTTTTTGAAGATAGCCCTTGGCCAGCTCCCTTCCAGGGGCCACATCCCGGGGGTTCACCACTACTAACAGTGCAGCTTGCTCAGACCTACCGCCTGTCTTCACTCTGCTGCGAGAGAGAAGCTTATTGGCCCAGCCTCCAGCTTTCAGACCCTTCTTGGGAGAGTCCGACACCAGTCCCTGTATCCTTAAGGTCTAGAAGACACTTACCCATCTCTGCAAGAAGCTCTCTACAAGCTGGCTTAAGGTGAAAGGAATGCACTCCTTTCCCCACCCCATGTAGTGGGCACAGAAATGCGCAGAACCCCCATGATGCACCCCGTGGAATTCTTTACCTCCACTGGCCTTCTCATCTCTTTCTTCTTTTCTCCTACAGCCCAGGCATGGCTCTTGGGCTAAAGTGGGCAGAACAAACAAGCTTGATCATTTCTTAGCCTGTTCTGCGTGGAGCCCTGGCCCCTTGCTTCCAATGAGGCTGTGCTGGACAACCATTGTACTGTTCTCAGCGTTTGAGGCTTCTGAAAAACTCTAGGAGAGACAGAGTCCCTTTGTATCATCCTGTTAAAAATAAACAGGCATGATGAATTGAATTTTTCAAAATAAAACCACACCAAAATTAACATTTAGCTCAAGATTCCAAATTTTCATCAAGTTCTCATTTAATAACGTTAACCAAGCCAACATTTCCGGTTTCTGCTATCAGCACTGAAAACGCACATCCACTCATGTTGACAGGCTCTAACAGACTGATTCATGTGGCGGCATTAACAGGCTGCACAGAGCTGACAGGTTGTCAAAGCAATAAATGGGCAGGGATGACGTCAGAAGCCTGTTCCATCACTGCCGCCTGCAGCTTGTCCTCACTGTATGGAATGCCAGGTATGCTGTGAAAAGGAGGAAAAAGAAACCCTTACCTGATCTTCATCTGTATGTAAGCCCAGTCTCACAGGGAGCCCTGACTCGAGGGAAATGGGCCACACGCATTTCTGTAATTTTTTTTCTTGCCTGCTATTGCAGGACCCTTAGCCTTCTCTAGCTTCCAAGTCCCCCCAGCAGTTTCTGGGACTCCCTTGGAGGTATCTAGAATATACTCATGAGACTGCCCTCTCAGCTACCCTGGATATACACATTTTCCCCACTATAGTCCTGGATTCCTGGAAAGAACTACAGCAGACGCTTCTCGTGCTCATGAAGTTACACCAAACAGGTTGCAGAGATGTGATGAAGCCACACAGGGTCTCATGAAGCCACTGTATGACTGTATGACTGACTGCGTGCTATTATCAAGGTGGCCACCCCCTACGGCTGCTGCCATTGTAGCCAAAGTAGCACCAAATAGCCCAAAGTGGCACCAAAGAGTTCCACCCTCTGTGTCCCCAGGGAGAGCTCTCTTCTGTCCTGGGGTAGCACTCTACAATGCGGGTCTCAATGCTGATGTGACTTCCAGGGCTTCCAGGCCTCCCACAGATTCTGGATAAACAACTCTTGAGTAAGACTTGCATGTATCCCTGTGGCTGAGCCAGAAGGAAATCTGAGAGACAGGCTCTGGGAGGGGCTTCTAGGCTCAGACTTTACGACGCCGAGGTGGACCCATGTGGGACCTGGGTTCCCTTCTCTGAGGATGAGTACTGTCCTGGGAGGTGGCAGGAGAATGCACAACTCAGGTAGCTTTGTATAAGCCCAGGCCTCGGTCATCCTAGGGTGAAAATAGCTTCAATTCTAACTGAGAACCCTGACTTCCCACAGATTGAAAGCCACACCTTTTCTTTTTTCAGAGAAAAAGTAGTAGTTTTTCAGAGAGAAAATGTTCAATGGTCAAAACTAACTATTGAATTTGCAACACTCACTAAATGTCAACTGAGACAGAAGTTGATTTCTCGAAGTGGAGAACTGTTCACATTGCTCTACAGAGCAAGGTGGTCTTTGAAAACAGAGAGCACCATTAATGAAATTTTCCCTCAGCACTCCTGCCCACATGACTATCCCATTCCCCATCTTCTCAAACATCTTCCATGATCACAAAACAGTGTATGCAGATTCCCTTAGCCTAACCATCTTGCTCTGGTGTTTCTGACCCCGGATACCTTACTATACCTCCCCTTGAGACCCTGAATTCTGACAATCATACTCAGTGTTATTTGAACTCTCACTATACCTAACAAGGTTAGAGCCCTTTACGTTACATATTATGTAAATATATAATATGAACTACAGAGGGTGCCAAAAAAAATCCATTTTAAGAAAATTAAAAACTGTATTAAAATTGTAATACTCAATATATATCAGTAACAAAAGACAAATACAAGTCACGTTTGACTTCTGCAATTACAAGAGATGCTCAAAGTGGTTACCATCAGCGTAATTTTCATGCTGTTTTTTCCTTTCTTAAAATGTGTATACATTTGGTTGGCACCATCTGTATTATAGCACATGTTGGCCAAGCTGGGACTAGACAATTCAACTCAATATTTCACACATGTACTGATTGCATGCTGGGTGACAAGTATTAAATAACAAAGATGAGTCAGACTGACTTCACAGAAGAATAATGCTTGGTATTGCTGTGAAGAAGTAACAATCTAATATATAAAACACTCAGAAAAGTGTCTAGCATTATTAGCATTTATAATAACTATTAGGAAAGACAGACATGGACATAACCACCCACAATATAATAGAATGAATTGTTTAGCAGAGTAGTAAAAGTACAAACAACTATGCACAATTCTATATTTTTATTTGAGCCAAAGCTATTGTCCACAGCTAAGGGATATATATTCATCCATATATATTTACTAATGCCTACAGTGTGTCAGACACTGTGCTGGACCTGGAAGATGGAGTGATAAGCAGAGAAAGATTCAGCCCTGCCCTTAAAACACTGACTGTTTAGTCAGTGGTTACATAGGTCTGGAGAAATAGAGACACGGGTCTACCAGAGGTCTATTTGTGTGAACTAAGGAACCTCTTTTGAAAGAAGTCCGTTCTTCAGCATTAATCATCCACCAGGGCATAGATTATTAGCCAATCCATGGTTTGGTTGCTCTCCAGCCAGCTGTGGCCATGTGGGTGAGACCATGTGGCACAAGATGTGGCTGCCACCTCCTCCCTAGGGCTGTAGGAAGGGCTGTCCTCTAGAAGAGTGGGTAGACTGAGCCCACAGGTTGACGTTTAATATCAGCAAGCAGGTGTGGAAGAGCAGTCAAGGTTGTAGGGCAATGTGGCCAAGGTACAGGGGACAGAGTGGTCATTCATGCCTGTCCAAACATNCTGCCAGGCTGTCAAGACCCTCCTCTTCTTGCCAGAAAATTCTGATTTATTTCTTCTGCTCAGCAGTTTAGATTTTTGTCCGCTTCCTCATCCAGCTTGGCCTGCCCTGATGGCCCTTTCTCTAGGCAAATTGGCCTATTGAGACAGCTTGCCTTTTAAGCAACCCTCTGCCACGAGCTCTTAAATCAGGGTACAGGGTAGATTTGAAGGCACAGGACAGAGGGTTTATATGAAGCAAAGTCTCAGAGGAAAGATAAGTGATGCATCCTGCCTCAGATGGAAGGAAAGCTGCAGGGGTAGGCAGTGGCAGAGGGGGAAGAAGAAGAAAGACTCTTTTTGCTCTCCTTCCTGTAAGGCAGGGAAGCCAATGGACAGGTCCTGTTTCCTTTTGACTCAGCCTTCGTGCATCCCATGGTGGTAGAACATGGTGGTTAAGGGTCTGCCTGCAGCACTAGGCTGCCTGAATATAAATCCTCACTCCACTATTTACCAGCTAGTACATGGTTGTCAGGCAAGTTTGCCTGACTCTCTGCATTTGTTAGATGAGGATAACAACAGCACCTATCTTGTAGAGCTGATGGGAGTATTCAAGGAGAAAATGTATGGAGTGCATAGAACAGTGACTGAAATATCTTCAGTGCACAATAAAAGCCAGCTATGATTGTGGTAAGAAAAGTGCCCTCTTAAAGGAACCAGACTGCAAGGGACTCACCTAAGACCCAGCACAAATCAGCTGGGCAGTAGAGTAAGATTAAGGGGGTAGAGCTCCCATGTGGCTATTTAAGAGCTGTGACACTGCA
>NW_017731418.1:3210198-3360283 GCF_001890085.2 Hipposideros armiger
CCCCCAAAAAAGGTACTCCTTTATCTGACTTCTGTCGTCCCCATCACCCACTCTTGAAAGCCTGACACTCTCTTTGCTGCTGGTCTTTTTCTTGTCCCCTTCTTAAGTCAATTGCCAATGACTTTGGGAGGCAGTCCAGAGTAATCAAAGAGCATGACTTTCGGAGTCTTTTGGACCTGAGTACAAATCCTAGCTCTAGGACTCACTAACCTGTAGTCTTTAATAGGTTACTGAATTGACCTGAGTCTCAGCTTCATGATCTGTAAAATAAGACTAATAATACCTGCCTTATAATATCATTGTTGGGTTAAATAAAATATTGTAAGAGAATTCCCTGGCACACGGCTGTACATAGTGAACTCTCAGTAACCACAGCTCTTATTTGCTACCTTTGACAGGCATTTCACATCTATTATCTCACCTTGTTTTCTCTGACACACCCTAGCGTGACAATAACCTCCTTGTTTTCCATTGTTTCCTCTCCAACCCATTATATGCCCAGCTGTCAGAAGACTCTTCCTAAAACCAGCTCCAATGCCTTCACTGCCCAGACTGAAAATCTTTAATGTCCGCCCCCCCCCTCCCGCCAATGTTAACCCAATAAATAAAGTTCAGACTCTTTAACTTAGCATTTAAATTTTCAGATTTAGCTACCCTTCCTCCCTCCCTATGACAATCTCTGACCTACTCAAACTGCATGGGTCACCAATTACCCCCAAACATTCTATGCCAGTGCTTTTCTCTACACTGTTCTACCCTCCTAGAATGTCCTATCCTCCTCATTCCTTTCTACCAAAATTCTATCCATTCTCCAATGCTCCATTTTAGTTTTGCTTCACCCATGAAGCCTTTAAATCAACTTTCTCTCCGAATTTCCACAGAACATTTTAGCACCTAGCAAATGGTATAGATTACCTTCTACATCACAGTGGCATTATCAATGAAAGAGTCTCAACTCTTTTGTGGTACAAAGCAGAGATGAAATAAATATATTCAAGTACCAGACATGGTATGAAGCCTTAAAATGCATAAGAGTTACATAAATCCTTTTCTTCGTAGCTTATATATAAGATACCATGTTTTGGCTAATAAGACCCAGCCACCCTGCCTACAAATGATTAAATAGGGTTTTGTATCTGAGCCAAATGTGTCTGTTTTATAGGAAGTTTCTCCTTCTAGGAAAGTTTGAATTTGAGCCACCTAGAGAGTAGTTGGAAGAACCAACATTTGAGAGCACCTAGGAAGCTACTAGAGATGCCAGTAAGCAGACATCACGGGGCAGAAGCGGTGAGCGAGCAAAAAGCATGAGCTCAAGCAGAAAGTACAGGGAGCAAGTAGTAGATGGAGACTTAGTTTAGTAGAAGTGCCGAATGGGAAGCTGTGTCACCAGAGAGATGAACCACTGGAGTTGCTGCTGAGACCTGGAAAGGTATGATGTCCTGAGCAAACTTCCAGATCTCCCCTGGGCGGGCTCTTCAGCTGATGTTGACTTTCTGTGCTTCCTTACTAGCTAAGCACCCCAACAGTAAACATCCATCACTTTGGGCAACTGAGTAAATATTTGTTCTTAACAGCCTAGAAGAGCCTTCTGTAGTACACCCAGACATGAAATAGCTCTCTTTGTGCCTCTGTTTTCTCGTCGGTGACAGATTTAATCCTCCCTGTCTTGCCCCATATCACATTAGTGAAATGCATAGACGCTATGGCCTTTTGTACTGTCCAGGCAGCAAATATCTCAAGTTGCTGAGACCTGACTGCCTTCATCCTGACCTTGGCCCCTTATTGCTTGATACCATCTTGTTTGAAAGTTCTAGTTCATCCCCTTGTTTCCTAATGGCCATATGTCAGCTTCTTAAATCAATAGGTTACTCAAGAGCATTATCTCAACTTTATAGGTGAGGCAGTTGAGGATAGGCAGGTTAAAACCTGGCAAAGGGTGCTGTAAGGTCTAGAAGCAAGAATGTCATTTAGAATTCCTGAGCTATCCCAGCTATTAATCTCCCCTGTTCCCTATGTGATTAGACTGAGATGAATGGACATGAATTTTTAAAAAAGACAAGAAACCATCTACCATCTTTAAAAGTGGGTAGTAACGGAAGCAGCAATTTAACGTAATGATTGACTGCCTCCTGGGAGCGCTTTCAAAACCTACAGAAAATGATAGATTCCAAGCACTTACCTGAAGCATTAGGCTCTATGGGCACAAGCAAAGATTTAATCCGATAATGCCGTGGATCTGACGCCAGGTGGCTGCCCCGCTTTCTCCACCTCTGAATTTTACCCCATCAACAAAGTTTCCGTTGCCAAATGCTCCTGTGTGTCAATAACTTGAGAACTAAATCAGCAGAGACAAATTCACACCCAAACACTTGAAAGCCCAGAATGGAACCAACTGGCAGGAAAGAGAATTAATCCTCAAAACAATCATGAACGAGCAAGCTCATAATTCTCATTTTAGAGAAGAGTAAACCGAGTCTCCAGAAAACTCTAAATAAGTCGTCATGACCACCCAAGAAGCAGAACATCAAGCCTCAAATCCACACTAATTTCTTATACCATCCTTTCTCTACTATTGTACTTCATGATTCTGCCTTTTTTCATCCTGCTATTTAGAGAAAGCTAGTTCTTGCCTACATTTAAGTTTCAACCAGGTATTTAGACTCTGTAAACTACAGTCTTGGCTAAAAAAAAAAAAAAAATTATTCACAGTTCACATAGGCTTTATAATGTGCTGAGCTTGGTATAGTAATTTAAACAATAATCAACTGGCATACAAATCAGAAAATAGAGATACACATGAGCCTTCAAATAAATGTAACATTACACATCCGGAAGCAACCAAAACTATACACAAGACCCTGACGTTGCCTGGGGTGAGCATCTATTATTTTTTATATTTTATTATGTTTTAATCTCCTATGCTCCCCTTTTTCCTTTTTAGGTAATAAACCCACTCTTTCCTAAGAGAAATCCATTCTATATTGACCTTGAGCCTCATCACCTGGAGGGTCCAATCACTCCTTTCTCCTAAACACAATGATTGGTTTGAGCATAAACTTTGACTCAATCAGTCCAATCAGAATTGTCTCTGAAATTTGATATGTCGACACATTTATGGATGATTAGCCAGAAGGATGCAAGCTCCAGCCTTCCAGCAACCATATTTTCAGGGCACAAATAGCCCATTTAAGGAACAGATTATTAGAGATAAGCAGAGCCAAGAGATAGAGAGAAAGAGCCAATAAATTATCCCCATTAAGTAGAATTTTGGCTACAAGCAATCAAAATTATCCTACCAGATACAATAGCAGATCCAGTATTTTTGTAAGAGCTGGCAAGAGGCTGAAATGTTTCTGGCAGGGGAGAGAGTGACAATAAAAATGTGGATATTGTAGGTTCATATAGGGTGGAGTCAGAATAAATTCACCCATTTCGTGCCGAGATTTTTTTTTGAAGAGTGAGTGATCAAATGAGAGAAACATAAGGAGACCGTAAAATATCCTGAGGTAACCATCATTAATATTTTGGTATCAATATGACTTCAAAGACTGTAGCAGGGGCTAGGAAACTTTTGCTGTAAAGATTCAGATAGTAAATATTTTAGGCTTTGTGTGCCATATGGTCTCCATTACAACCTGCCATTGTATCCATAGACAATACAAAATTGAATGGGCATGCCTGGGTTCCAATAAAACTGTATTTACAAAAACAGGTAGTAGGCCAGGTTTGGCCTACAAGCCATAGTTTACTGACCCCTAGGTAATGGGAACAGCTGCTCTAACAGAAACTCAAAATTATAGTGACATAAATAAACTAGAAATGCATTTTTCTGTCAGGAACAGTTTAGGCATAAACAGCAAAAGGCTGTTATGGCAGCTACAATGTGTCAGACACCCAGGCTCCTTCTATCTTGTTGCTCTGCTAGTCCTAGGATGTTGCCCTCATGCACATGATCTGAGATGACTTTGTGGTGCTGGGGAAATTTTCCTCTTTCCCTCTTAGTTCTTCTGGTTGGTCAAATAATTAAAATTACATAAGGCAGATTAACCAGAGAAAATCAAGTTTAATATGTACATGAACATAGGGAATTTACATAAGCATGAAGATTCCAAAGGCAGTGAGGTAAATGAGGTATATATGTCATTCTTGATTAAGGATGGGGAAGAAGGGTCTGGGACTTCAAGGGAAGTAAGGAAATTTATTGGAAAATGAAAAGAGTTAATGTTTAGTAGACAAATGATTGTTGGGCTATTTTGAAACAATGGGACACAGAGAGGACTTTGATCAAATAAATGGGCTTTGCTAGGTGCCATGCTAGTTTATGTTAAACTATAGTTATCAATCATGGAGCAAGTCCTCTATCTTAAATTCCTTTGGGGAGTAATAATCAGTTGAGCGCCAGCTGGGTGGCGCAGTTGGTTAGAGCATGAGCTCTGAGCAACAGGGTCACCAGTTCGATTCCCACATGGGCCAGTGAGCTGAGCCTGAGCTGAGCTGCTATTGAGCTGCCAGCGGGCAGCCAGATGGCTCAGCTGGTGAGAGCACGTGCTCTTAACAACAAGGTTGCCGGTTTGACTCCCACATGGGATGGATGGGGGGCTGCACCCCCCCTCCCGCAACTAGATTGAAAGTGGCGACTGCACTTGGAGCTGAGCTTGCGTCCTCCACAACTAAAATTGAAGAACAACAACTTGGTTTGGAGCTGATGAGTCCTGGAAAAACACAAAGTTCCCCTTCCCCAATTCCCCAACACTGTTCCCTTCCCCAATTACCCCCCCCCCAAAAAAATCAATTATATATTTAAAAAATAATAATAATCAGTTTAAAAGAGGCATATTTGGGGGGACAAATTCTTCTCCCCCACAACTTACTACCATATCCACTCTTCAGCCATCGGAAGGGGAAAAGGGGGAAGGGAAAAGGGGAAAGGAAAAGCATATCCCTTTCCTTTTAGTGTGCCAGCTAGGAATTGCACACATCACCCTCACTCACATCCCACTGGCCAGAATTTAGTCATATGACCATATCTAGCTGCAAAGGAGGCTGGGAAACATAGGCTATATTCTGAGCAGCATGTGGCTAGCTAAAAATTAGAGTTTGTTTGTTTGTTCATTTGTTTACTATAGAAAAGGGGGAAATAGGTATCAGGAGACAACGAGCTGTCTTTGCCACATTTCCCTCCTGTCTTTCACTTTAATCATATATGCACGTGAGGACAGTCTTCTCATTCTCCTGTTCCCATCCCACAGGTTGGTGAAGAAAGCCAGGGAAGAAGACATGACTGGGATAGGTGCCTTCATTGTCAAATTAATAGAACAGGTCTTGTCATCTAACCCAGAGTTGGAAGGTGGGTAAGTATCCTTTAAAGACAATAAACTCAGTTTTATTATCAGGGATGATATGACTACTCGTATCTCATCTAAACTTGAGATTTTTCAGTGGGAGACTAGTTTTAGTCAAGTGTCAAGTGTCGTTAGGACTGGGAAACACTTCCAACCCTTCTGTTTTGGGACTCTACGTTCAAGTCTCTCCACCAGCAGGAGAAATGGTAACCTAGATTGTGCCTTCGAATTAAAGCAAGTTCTAGGAGCTGGAAAACTCTAAGACACAAAAGAGGATATGAGACTTGGTGAATTCTGAGAGCACAGTATGTCCCAGAATGCGGGGTGGAGTGAGCGAGCCAGGACTGAGTTTGGGAGGAGAGTGGATAAACAAAATGAAAGAAGAGGGAGCATTAGGACAATACAGAGCATCTGTGGGGGGCATGATGTGGAGCCCCAGGAGGCACACCCTGAGGTCTGGGCAGTGCACACCTTTTACCCACTTTGGAGGGAAGGAGAATGAACCAGCCTAGAAGCACAGTTGATTCTCTACATCCCCAACTCAGGAAAGTTTTAATATATCCTTGTAACCTCTGAGTAAAAGACTGCTTAAACTTCCCCTGGAAGACAGGTGGGGTTTTTTGTTTTTGTTTTTTTAAGATTTTTATTGGGGAATTGGGGGATGGGAACAGCACTGGGGAACTGGGGGAAGGAGAACAGACAAGTTGCTGTCGTTTTGTTCTTCAGTCTAGTTGTGGAGGACGTTGCTTCACTGGCCCAAGCTGGCACCATCATTGCGCTCTTCCTGGGCAGATCAGTCGCCAGCCTCTGGACGGCCGCTCACGGCAGCTGCTGGCCACACATGGTAGACCATGGCAACCCATTGCAGCAGGGGCTACAGCCTATGCCGTCGCCATTAACTCAAGGCAGCCCAGCTCCAGGTTGAGCTGTTGTTCAGCATCTTAGCTGTAGAGGGCAGTGTCACTGGCCCTCATATGTGGGATTCGAACCGGGGCCCTCTGGTGCCCCAAGCCAGCTCTTAACCAACGCGCCACTCGGCCGGCCCTGGAAGACAGGTTTTTGTGTAATGGCTTTGGAGAGGGTAGCCAAAGTGGTATCTGGAACTGGGGAAAAACAGTCCGTCCTTTTTAGCTACCAGAAAGCATCCTTTTGGTGGATTATAGGATGACTGAGGATTCCACTTATGACAACAACACAACTAAAGGGACAGAATAACTGAAGTCCATGTGCCCAGGCCCAGTGCATGGAAGGAGACATACCTGTCCTCTGTGGTGTGTCTATCACACATAGTAGGTAGGTAGGTAAATGGGTAGATGGATGGATGGATAGACAGTAGATAGATAGATAGATAGATAGATAGATAGATAGATAGACAGACAGACAGACAGACAGATAGATAGATAGATAGATAGATAGATAGATAGATAGACAGACAGACAGACAGACAGATAGATAGATAGATAGATAGATAGATAGATAGATAGATAGATAGATAAACTGCCTGTATGCCCCAATGCCACGTCTAGATTTTAAAGCCTTTAAGCATTGGCAATTTATATATCCATCTTTGCATTCCTGAAGAAACAAGCACCAACCTTTCGATATGTGTTGATTCCTTGAATGAAAGATTACCTGATCTGCAATTTCTTAGAAAAAACATCTATTAAGAACCTATTAAGTGCCAGGCACCAGTCATCTGGGATACAAAGATGAAAATTCATAGTCCCTGCCTTAAAAGCGTTTAGCCGAGGAAGGAAATAGACACTGAAGTGGACATCTGTTGTTTTTTGGCTTCCAGCCCTCAACCCCAACTTCCTCTAAGTAAATAACTCCCTCTTTTGGGAAATCCCCCATCCTGTGTGTTAGGGATGGGTAGCACTGCCTCACAGCACAGAAGCCAAAGTTGCTAGGCGTTCCTTCCCCCCACCCCCTTTTCATTCCTGGTCCAGCCACAGGGTGGGCACAGAGTAGACCCAGCCAGTCAGGGGCTCTCCTGGGACACAGAATCTAAGTCATGTTGTAAGAACCTTGGGTATCACTAGAAGTGATATAGATACCATGATATTGGTGGCAATTCCTCCGATTCTTGCCCATTTTTCAACCCCAGCCTTCACATAGTGTTTCTTTGATTTTGAAAAATCCTAGTATCATTCCAGCAAGTTTATTTCTCTCCCTTAAGATTTCCAGAGTTGGTTTCTGTGGCCAATGAGCAAATCCCTTGCTGATGCAGAAATGCTATTTTCTTAATACAAAGATGAGAAAACTACCCCAACCATTTCAAATAAGTGGAGAGTTTATTGTAGACACACAGTGAGCAGTACGGGAAGTGGAGATGCCTACATTTAAGACCAGATGTCATTACAGGAGAGTCTTCATGAAGCTTGAACTTAAAGGATAGTTCTGGGTCTAATCAATCATCAAATATGCAGCAAATACTACAGATTCAGGCCCAAGCTCTAAAGAAATATACAACCGTAAACTGATAAGCAAAGTATTATAGTTTATGATGAAAACTATGAAAAAATGAAAATGTGTTTCCTAGAGATGATTCTAGGACCCCCAACCCAGGAGCTGCTATTGACATGACTACTACCCCAGACATGTCAGCTTTTTCAGTCCTACCACCAAGTGAGTTCTGGACTCCCTATAACACATATTTTCTACACATTATAGCTTCTTCTTATGCACTTTCTGATGCCTCATAACTTAAGCTTTTATATCATAACATCTGCAATGTCTTGTAGTACATTCTTGATTTGCTTGACCAACTTGTCCTGGTTTACCTGGGACTTTCCAGATTTTAACCCTGAAATGCCCAGGTCCCTGTAACCCTCTATCCTGGCAAAGTAGGATGGTTGGTCACCCTTGTATTGACGAAACCTTGGCCAACTCACAGGTCACTCTGAAGCTGAGGTGGCACTTCAGATTTTCCCAAGAGATTGACTCTGCTTCTGTGTCAACCAGACATTAGATATGGGCTTCCCTGGGCAGAGTGCATGATCTTGGGTGGGGAGGAGGGGGAATTCTTCAATAGACACAATTCCCAAAGAGAGCAGACAACTGAGGGCTGTCGGCTGGCAGCACTCGCAACAGCAGAGGGAATAAATCCTTCATTCCTGAATGAGGTCTGGACAGCTATTCACAGCATCCACTACATCAGGTTCTCTGTATGGCACGACCTTTCAGCTTCAGTTCCTACTGTTCAGCCCTGGAGCCTTTCCCAATTCATATCTCTGACAGTGAGAATCTGACCTGACCTGGCCCAAATCACAGGTCACTAACCATCTTGAGATTGGCTCCGCTTGTCCACTCAGCTATGGTTGGAAGGGGATTAATAAGTTAGAAACATGCCCTTCAAGATTTATCCCTCCAGCAGGGTCTGTGGGCAGGACTAGAAGAAATCCTGTTGGTGGGCATCCTAAGTGGCATGACCAGATACCAATAAACAATTGTAATGTGCTATAATAGATGGAGCATATGAGACACAAGTACAATTGACCCTTGAACAATGTGGAGCTTGGGGCACGAAACCCCGTGCGTCCAAAATCTGTGTATAACTTTAACTCACCCAAAGCTTAACCAGAAACCTTACTGGTAACAGAAACAGTTGATTAACACATATTTTGTATGTTATATGTATTATATTAATATATTATAGTCTTACAATAAAGTAAGGTAGAGAAAAGAAAATGCTATTAAGAAAATCATAAGGAAGATAAAACACATTTGCAGTATTTATTGAAAAAAATCCATGTATAAGTGGACCCACGCAGTTCAAACCTATGTTGTTCAAGGGTTAACTGTATAGAAGACGAAGTATTTAAGGATCTAGTGGATGAAATCTACATTTATGCTGTTTGTGTACTGTGCAAAACACTTAGGTCTGCCTGGTAAAGCCTAGAAAGCTTCCCCACAGACTTGAATTAGACCTGGAAGGATGAGGTAGGAGCAGGGTTTTGCCCGGCAGGTAGGTAGGGGAAGACGCTCCAAGCAGAGAAAGCCATCTGTGCGCAGATACAAAGGTATGAAAGAAACTACCGTGGCCCTGAAGGGGTTGGCCTTCCAGCCACCCCTGTACTCACTGCCTCTTAACCAGGTGCCTGCGAGGCATTTTTGGCAGCTGCTCAGAGGGAAACATGCCACCCAGTGAATCATCTGGGGCACTCCCTGTTCCCACCTTTCATGAGCTGGTGCCAGTGGGTTCTCTGGGCCAAGTCATGCCCCACCCTGATCCTGTTTGACTTCTGTGTTCTGCCAGGATCCCTGCAAAGGGCGACATGGCCTGAGGCCCCTGCCATTTATCTGTCCCTCCTCACACTACGAGGCTCCCCCCTGATGTCAGCTGGGCCATGGGTTGCGGGGGCCAGCAGGAGGGTTGGGTTGCCAGTTTGGCTCTGGAAGGCAGCTCTGCTCTTCTTATTTCAGCACTAAGGATGGAAGGGTTCCCAGGAGAGGTATGGACGTTCCATCCATGTTTTCCAGAGGAGCGAAAGCTTGCTGACTTTTAAAGCATTACATAAGACAACCATGAAGAAGACATTACTATCCAGCAAGTGTGCAAGATATTAGCTAACAGCTACTGAGCACTTATTATATGCCAAACAGTAGTTTGTAGGAATAAGTTGATACAGTCCTCATAAAACCCCTATAAAACAGACACTGTTATTATCCGATTTCTCACATGAGGAAATAGAAGCACAGAAGGGGTTAAGTAGCTCTGCCTGAAATCGCACATCTTGTAAGTGGATTTGAGCGCTGGCATCCCTCTGTCAATCACCTCATTAACCTGTATTCTGATGATTTGACATCTTCTGAGGCAAGCTCTGAAAATATGCTATGATTTATTAACACAATGTTCTTTCAATTCATCATCACATGAGTCCAATGCGGCAGTCCAGGCAAATGTAGTTACCCATTTTACAGATGAGGAAATGGAGGCTCAGGGAAAATAAAGTGAATTAATAACCAGCGAGCTGCTGGATTGGGACCTCAAAAGAAGTGTTCTGCTTCCCAGTCTATACTATTGTGAGTCATCTCAAAGGAGCCTAAGAATATATGTATTTAAAAATATGTAATGAATATTCATACCCTAAAGTACCTAAGAGTGACCACACATTGGTTCTGTGCTTGCATTTAATATAGTGGGTATTTCCTAAAGTATAAACACTAAATAAAATGGGAATAAAGTGGAAAGAGGTTTGAGCTGGAAGTCAGGACTCATGGGTTCCATTCTTTGTTCCATCATGAATGCCAGTGACCTTGACTAAGTAACTTACCTTCTGGGACCTCATTTTTCTCTTCTGAAAATCCAAGAGGTTGGGTTTTCACGAACTTACTGTCCCTTCCGACTCCTAGAGATATGATGGTGATGTTGTAAAACTAGGTTCCCTAGAAATGCTTAAATCAGCATCGTCTCAGAATGGAGCCGTTGAGGAACCAGCACGTGTGTGGTAGCAACCGGCCCATTCAGTCACAGGTGTTCCCTACCCGGCCTGAAGGTTATCTAATGGGAATGGAGGATTTCTACTTGGGCGTCACGTGATTTTTTTTCCCCCTTTAACATTGGAAGCAGAGGAATCATCTTAAAAGCATCAAAACCAGGGGCTGGCCAAGTGGCGCGTTGGTTAAGCACTGGCTTGGGACGCCAGCTCTGAGCAGTAGGGTCCTGGTTCAGATCCCACATGAGGGCCAGTGATGCTGCACCCTCTACAGCTAAGATGGTGAACAACAGCTCGACCTGGAGCTGGGCTGCCGTGAGTCGCCAGTAACAGCATAGGCTATAGCCTCTGCTGCAGTGGGCTGCTGTAAAGCTACCGTGAGTGGCTGGCAGCCAGCGTGAGCGGCTGGCAACTGGTGTGAGCTTTCGTGAGCTGCCGTGAGCCACCGTGAGCAGCCATCAATGGCCAGCAAGCCATCTGCATCACTCGGGAAGAGCGCAATGATGGTGCCAACTTGGGCCAGTGAAGCAGCGTCCTCCACAACTAGACTGAAGAACAAAAGGACAGCAACTTTTCTGTTCCCCTTCCCCGATTCCCCAATGCTGTTCCCCTCCCCCAATTCCCCAATAAAAGCTTAAATAAATAAATAAATAAAAATAAATAAATAAATAAAAGCATCAAAGCCAATCTAAGCATACACCTTCTTGAACAGGTAAGTTAGGCCCCATATATCTCACCTCTGTAGATATAATATGGGGGTCAGGTGTTTGCTGCCCATCCTTCTCCCTAGACAGTGGTTAAACCTTTTAACTACCACAAGTAATTGGAGGTAAAATTTCCCTTTTGGTCTGTTTTTTTGTCATCTTCCTAGTTGGACTACATATTTGTCTACCTGGGTTTGTCAGCTTTTTCTGTGGATAGGATCATCTGCAGGCATTCTCGTCGCGTGCTGGCTGACACTGTCCCTCAGGGTTTTCCTGCCTGGATTCAACCCTTACTTTTCAAGTTCAAGATCTCTGCTGAAACAGCTGCAGCAGTAAGTCCTGCTGTTGTTCTTGTTCTTTTTTTTCACCAGTTTTATCTCTGTATTTTTGCATTTATGTATCCCATTACACCCCCCGCTGTACACGAGTGTTTCTTAAGCTTGAATGATGTACTACTGCTCCTTTCATCAGAAGAAAAATATTCTTGTGGCTTCCCCACCACCAGCACCGCTCTGCTAGGATTGACATAAACTATTTTTTGTTTTGATGTCACCTCTACATTTGCAAATATAAAAAATAGTTTTAAGGGCCGGCCGAGTGGTGCGCTGGGGAAGAGCTGACTTGGGACGCCAGAGGGCCCCGGTTCGGATCCCACATATGAGGGCCAGTGACACTGCCCTCTACAGCTAAGATGCTGGACAACAGCTCTACCTGGAGCTGGGCAGCCAAGAGTCACCAGCGACGGCGTAGGCTGCAGCCCCTGCTGCAGTGGGTTGCCATGGGCTACCGTGTGTAGCCAGCAGCCAGCGTGAGCGGCCAGCAGCCGCAGTGAGCGGCCGTCCAGAAGCCGGCGACTGATCTGCCTCGCCCGGGAAGAGCGCAATGATGGTGCCAACTTGGGCCAGTGAAGCAACGTCCTCCACAACTAGACTGAAGAACAAAACGACAGCAACTTGTCTGTTTCCCTTCCCCCAATTCCCCAGCGCTGTTCCCTCCCCCAATTCCCCAATAAAAATCTTTAAAAAAAAAACAGTTTTAAAAACTTCCTTAGATTCCCAGCTTCCGTATGATATATAAGACCAGAACAATCCTACAAGTGAAGTACAAACAACACTACAAAATCATAATAGTATCAATTTACTGTGGTGGACGATATTGTTTTAAATTGCTGAAATTACATTTCTGCCCAGAATGTGACTGTGGTATGGGATGCCATGACATGGCCTCTTTTGAGTTTGGCATGCTTATGCCATCATGTGCCACGTGAGGACTCAATTCTCCCATCCTTTCTACATTCACACCACTATCAAGTCTTCACTTGTTCACCAGACCAACTGGCCTTTGCTTATCATAAACACATCATTCACATATTTTTAAATAAACGTCATATATATTTAAGGCGTTCAACATGATAATTTGATGTACATATACATATACACATATGTATATGTGATGTACATATACACAGTGAAAGGATTACTACAGTCAAGTCAATTAACGTCTTCCTTTTACATAGCTTTTGTGTATGATGAGAGTATCTGAAATCTATCAGCAAATTTCCAGTATTCAATACGATATTATTAGCTATGATCATCATGCTTTACATTAGATGCCCAGACTTACTCGTCCTACGTAAGTCTAACTTTGTACTCTTTGACCAACACTTCCCCATTTCCCACCCCTCCCCACCCTTGGCAACAGCCATTCCCCTCTCTGCTTCGATGTATTTGACTTTTTTTTATTCCACCTATAAGTGAGATCATGCATTTTTGTTGTTGTTGTTCTGTGTGTGGCTTATTTCACTTAGTATAATGTCTTCCGGGTTCCTCCATGTTGTTTCAAATGCAAATGGCAGAATCTCATTTTTTAAGGCTGGAAAACTTTCATATGTATATGTATGTATATATATATATATATATATATATATATATATATATATATATATCTCCATCCTAGATATCCATTCCATTCATATATGAAGTGCATGTGTGTGTGCGTGCATGTGCGTGTGCGTGTGTGTGTGTGTGTGTGTGTGTAGGTTGTTTCCATATCTTGACTACTGTGAATAATGCTGCAATGAACATGGGAGCACAGATATCACCTAGAGGTACCGATTTTACTTTCTTTGGATATATGCTCAGAGGAGGAATTGCTGGATCATATGGTAGCTCTATTTTTAGTTTTTTTGTGGAAACGTCTCTGCTTTCCATAGTGACTGCCCCAATTTACAATCCCACCAACAGTGTACAGGGCTCCCTTTTCTCCACATCCTCACCAGTACTTGGTCACTTGGTATCTTTTTATTTTTATTTTTATAATAATCACCCTAACAGGTGTGAGGTGATATCCCTTTGTGGTTTTGATTTGCATTTCCCTAATGATTAGTGATATTGAGCACCTTTTCATATACCTATTGGTCATTTGTATGTCTTTTTTGAAAAAAAATGTCTATTCAAGTCCTTTGTCCATTTCCTAATCAGGTTGTTTGTTTGTTTTTTGCTATTGAGCTGCATGAGCTTCTTATATATATTTTAGATATTAACTCCTTATCAGATATATGGTTTGCAAATATTTTCTCCCAATTTGTAGGTTGCCTATTTATTTTGTTGATTGTTTCCTTTGCTGTGCAGAAGCTTTTCAGTTTGACATAGTTCCATTTATTTTTGCTTTTGTTGTCTGAGCTTTTAGTGTCATATCGAAAAAAATCATTGCGAAGAACAGTGTCAAGGAGCTTTTTCCATACATTTTCTTCTAGAAGCTTTATGGTTTTAAGTTTAGTCTTTAGTCCATTTTGAGTTGATTTTTGTGTACGGTGTGAGATAAGGGCCCAATTTCATTCTTTTGCATGTAGATATCCAGTTTTCCCAGCACTGTTTATTGAATAGACTATCCTTTCTCCATTACATATTCTTGGCACCCTTGTCAAAAATTGGTTGACCGTATATGCTTGGATTTATTTCTGGGCTCTCCCTACTGTTCATGGGTCTCTATGTCTGTACCACACTACATTATTTTTATACTACATTATTTACATATTAAAGCTCCCTGGTCTTTTCTCCTTAGCCTGCAATAATGTAGGTTTAGCACCATTGTGACAAAGGCACAAATACAAGCAGTGGAAGCTTGTGGCACTACCAGGTTACTAGGTTATAAGGTGGTTGTAGTGTTTTCCAAACTGGGTAACAACCTAATAGTGGGCCATGAAATAAATGTAGTAAGTTGCAGCAAGCACTTAAAAAAAAAAAAAAATATATATATATATATATATATATATATATATATATATCTAGAAAAGAGAAAATATCAAAGAGTATCACATGGTGTCAGGATAATACTGCATACAGGAAATTTTTTGTACACACACACACACACACACACACACACACACACGGGTGACTAATACAAAGAGGTGCTGGCATGACTTCTAGAACAAGGCCTTGAAAACCCACTGTAGATAGGCTGACTAATGACTCCCAACAATATCAGGTCCTAATACTTGGAACCTTTAATGTTCCTTTATAAGGAAAAGGGGTTTTTTGGATGTGATGAAATTAAGTGCCTTGAGATGGATAGACTTCCCTGGGTTATCTGTGAGGGCCACACTTGTGCAATTGCAAATGTTCTTGTAAGAGAAAGGCAGAGGAAAGTTTGACAGAGAGAGCAGCACAGCCATGTTAACACCTTGGTTTTGACCCAGCGAAACTGATTTCAGACTTCTGGTATGCAGAACTGTGAGAGAATAAATTTCAACTATTTTAAACCACCTAGTTTGTGGTCACTTGTTACAGCAGTCACAGGAAACGACAACACTCCCCCTCTCCTCTCACCTCTGCTGTTGTTGCATCCTGGGTGGTTGAAGGCGGGGCATCTCAGAGGAAGCATCAAGACAAGGAGGTAGGGGTGGTGACACTTAGGAGGCTCAGAGCTATTTACCAGTTGGCTGAGAGTATGTCCATATTTTCACAAGTGCTGCAGCTGCACTGGCCTAGACGGGCTTCCCGTCAACACTATTTATGTGAGCATGAATATCAGTATATGGAAAACCAGGTCACCATGCAAAATGGATTCCTTCTATGGGTGGATGCCAAAAAGAGAGATTGGGGGGAGAGGAAGGAAGGAAGGGGGAGGGAGAGAGAGGGAGAGAGTTAGAGAGAGAGAGAGAGAGAGAGAGAGAGAGAGGAAGCCACTAATCCAGGTGACCCAAAATATGCTTGGACTGACTAACTTCTTTTTTTTCAGGTTGCCATTAATATAAAAACACAAAATTTAAATACCCTCATAGAGAACCTGTGAATTCCCAAGATGCAGGTGCTCAAGGACTCTTGGACCCCAGTTTGAGAAACTCAGTAAGATCAATTTCCCTCTAGCATCAGACATATAGTAATCTTTTTTATATCTCTTATACCTTGAGCCTAATTTGTGTGGGCTGGTCCACCCACAGGCTGTGCCCATTGCACTCCCTTGTTAAACTACTTTTGGTACCCGCTCCTAGACGTGGCACTTTCACATGGGCCACCTGCTCTATAGGGCAGGTCTGAGACCTCTGGCTGTGCAGGCGGAGAGCCACTCTGACCCTCTGCCCTCACGCTCTCCACCACCTCTCTTGACCTCAGGGCCTCACAGTCTCTTTGTTCCTGCACTGTCTGTAGTTTCAGAGGACT
This sequence comes from Hipposideros armiger, assembly GCF_001890085.2. Taxonomy (NCBI): domain Eukaryota; kingdom Metazoa; phylum Chordata; class Mammalia; order Chiroptera; family Hipposideridae; genus Hipposideros; species Hipposideros armiger. Next base: position 3,226,344 of record NW_017731418.1, read on the forward strand.
GATTTATCTTAGCCCATGGTCTTAGAAGCAAAGATTTGAAGCAAAATGTTGCTTAAAAAAAAATGCTGTCTCTGAGGTATAACAAACTTCTTTTTCTTGGGCCTGATTCCTGCTTCTCCTTAATTATCAAACTGCTGTCCCCCAGCTCTAATGCAAGAAGGAGGGGGGTCCTTACCTAACAAGCAAACACTGTACTTGCACCTCAAACACCCCTATCTCAACTAAAAAGTCCATTTCTGCACCCCTGAGTGCTCTCTGTCTTGCTACCTTGTAAGTGGACTTTACTATTATTCGTATCGGTCATTCTGCCTTCCTTTGTGGCAGAAAAGCTCTGAGCAACCACACATGGAGCTCCAATCCCTGCGGCACCCTGAACCTCCCACCTCTTTCTCACCCTGGGTTACAGCTGAGCTCAGCTCCACCTTAGGGACACCAGAGGTGCCTACCCTGAGATGAAACCTCCCTCTGCATGACACAGGTATCCTTCTCTCTGGCTAAACCATTTTCTTACGCAGGCACCAAACAACCTGATTTATCACCAACATCACCAGAGATATATTGCCCTTTATATGCTGTATTCATGTATATCTGACCATCTTATCCTCACCACATCCATGGGCATTGGTTATGCTTGCATCATCTCATTTTGCAAATGAAAAAAATTGGGGCTCAGAGTTCAAGAGACCTACGCTATTCATCTAGGAGGTGGCTCCGCTGGAGTTGGAACCCCCACCTTATGGTTCTAGATTTGGTCCAATTTGCACTCCACCTCTTTGCTTTATCCTCTTGCTACAGCAAAGCTAAAATGAAGGAAAAGGAGAGAGGAATTCTCTAGTCTTTGTCTCCAACAGGAACTGTCAGCCTGGGGTTACACAGAATCTTCCCTACCCTGAAGATGAATGAGTTCATACACTAGCGTTATTCTTATGAGTAGTAGCATAGATGAAAACCTACCTGGTGTAGTTTAAGGGTGCCTAGGGAAGGCCTTACCCTCACCCTAAAACCCAACAAGGTGGTTGAAATCAAAACTTCGTTAGAGTCCGTTCCTTTTGAGTCTCAAAGTCATGGGGTAGCAGAGCTTCGGAGTCAGATACACCAGGGTTCCGAACCCATCTCTACAACTTAGCTGTGTGGCAGAAAGGATGAGGGCATTCTCTAGGGTCTCTATAATGACACTAATCCCATTCATGAGGGCTCCCTCCTCATGCCCTAGTCACCCCCAAAGCCTCACCTCCAAATACCATCATATTGGGATTATGTTTCAACATATGAGTTTTGGGAGGGGGACACAAACGTTCAGTCTATAGCAGTCCTCTATGGCAGAAAGCTAAGAGGCCCTGCTGGGTATTTAAGTAGGAGGAGTTGAACTCAGCTGCGAGGAGGGAGCCTCAGCACAATGAAGGCCAACAGCATCCTGACCCACACACGAAGTGCCATCAGTCTCTGGTGGAGAAGTGCCTTGGTCAATCGATGCCATCTGAGGAGGTCAGCCCAGGTGTGGTGCGTGTCACCCCTCCAGAGTGAGCTCTGCTTGGGGAAGAAGGTCAGATATGGACCAAGCTTCCCAATCCAGGAAGCTGAAAGGGTCTCTTCTTTCCCAGGCACCATAACCTGGCCTCCTGCTGCTCCTTTCACCTCTACACACGCCGACCAACCACACCCCCCTTCCTGCACCCGGACCTGCCCCACAAGTCCTTGTACACTCTCACACCCTCAGCCTCCACATCTGCTACCCTGGTGAGAAAATTGGAGGGAGGTGCCCCTCAAGTGACCCAGAAGCACGGAGCCACGGAGGAAGTAACGGACCAAAATGACAGTAGACATTGGATGAAAACAGTTGGGCTCCCCCAGAGCATGTCTCCACTCGGGATTGCTGCTGGTAGCATCCTGGACAGCGGTCAGGACTGTTCAAAATTACTTAGGTGGAAAAGAAAAATCAGTCATAATGGGCTCTTGGAAACATGATAATCATTATCGTCCCCATCATCACTGGTAAGTTTTTTTTTACCTTGTATCTTTAGCTGGGCACTCCTCTAAGCACTTTTCACATAGTCATCTATTCACTGAGCGCTTAGCATGTCTGATGTCTTTATTTGCCTTATCCCAATGACCCAACAGAGCTGTGACTATTATTCCCTCATTTTATAAATGTGAAATTTCAAGCTCAGAAATCTAAAGTCCTTTGTTCAAGGTTACACTGTCAATCAGTGGTGGACATCAAATACAAATCTCTGTATCATGTAAACATCTTCAAGAGTCACTTCTAGAACTAGACAAAAGTGCTGGAGAAAACAAGCTTCTTGGTCCAGCAGAAGCCTGACAAATGGGAAATAGGGGAGAAGTGGAAGACAGATTCCCCCGGCTTCGGAGGCCTCACTGTTAGGTGACCAAGATGGGGTTTCCCCACCAGAGCAGCTGGAGAAGCAGATAGGAGACAAGCGAGTGTCTGCAGGACTGGGTGGGCCACTGGCCAGAGAAGGCACAGGCTGTGGAATTCTCCCTACAGTTTCTCTCTTTTCAGGAGGCCCCCAATCTTTTCCCACCGTAGTTTTACTTTCTGCAGCAGAAGGTAAAATTGGGGCAGATTTCGTCCCCCAGGATTTTAATGCATGTGTCCTGACTCACCCTGTGATGGTTCCTCTTATGTGTCAATCTGCCTGGGCTCAGAGATGCCCAGATAGCTGGGAAAATGCTATTCCTGGCTGTGTTTGTGAAGACATGTCTGAAAAAGATCAGCATTTGAATCAGTAGACAGAGCAAAAAAGATCACCCTCATCCATGCAAGTGGGCATCGCCCAATCCATTAAGGGCCTTAGTAGAGCAAAATATGGAGGAAAGGCAAACCCTCTGCTTGAGATGAGACATCACCTTCTGCTCAGATATTGGAGCTCCTGGTTTTTAGGCTTTTGGACTCAGGCCGGTACTTGCACCATCAGCCCCTGATTCTCAGACTGAATTATACCTCTGGCTTTTCCCGCTCCTCTGGCTTATTGTGGAAATTCTGGGCTTCATGTGAGCTAATTCCTAAAATCTATCTATCTATCATCTATCTATCATCTATCTATCTATCTATCTATCTATCTATCTATCTATCTATCTATCTATCTCTTATTGGTTCTGTTTCTCTAAAGAACTCTAATACATGCCCTCTCCATTCTAGACTCTCTGCTAGTCCCACCCTTTGCCCTCTAGTGACCTTTGTGTCTAAACTAACAGTCTGTAGACCTTGAACCTTATTTTGCTCGAGCCAAATCCATCTTCAAGGATGCAGCTGATACCACTCTGCTCAGTACAAGCTTCCCACCAGAGTGTGATAGAAAGAGCCTGGGTTCAAGTCCAGGTTCTACCAGGGGTGACTGGTGATGTGGAGCAAATCACTGTACCTGTCTAAACCTCCTGCTTTATTTGTAAAACAGAAAATCATGGAAGGCCATTGCAGTTGCTATAGAGGTTTCCCTGAGGACCTAATAAAGGACAAGAGGATGAAGGGCTTTGGAAAGGGCTTTGGAAAGCATGTACCCCACTTCACTGCAGGCGCCACTGTCACTTGGCTGCATCAACATGGCCCATGGGTCATCCAAGTATGATGGACATTCACCTGCTGTCTCCCCAGCTTCTGGTCCCCCTCCTTCTGCCAATAGTACCCTGACTTCCCTGTGGGGGATTCAGTCCATGTGTGTTGGATAGGATTGAACCTACCCCACCTCCAGGGATGGGCTCAACTAACTTACATCAATAAGTATAAGCCCTCCTCCTGGACACAATGATTGGTTTAAGGGAGAACATGTAACTCAGTCTGAGCCAATGAGGGGCTGCTATTCCTCAAATATGTGTAGGAGCTACCAAAAGATATGATATCTTCCCTTAGAGAGTGTGAGGTCTGACACTTCATAGTTATTTGCTAGCATGAGTCAAGAGCCTGGAAGTGCCAGGGGAACCACCATGTGAAATCTAAGGATGAAGCCCACACTGCAAGAGGCAGAAAGAGAGAAACGGGGTCCTGGTGACCTCAGCTGGTTGCTGGAGCAAACCTTAACTGATGCTTTCATTATTGAAATTAGACGTTTTCATTATTTGTATAACTAAATAAATGTCTTCCACTATTTAAGCCCGTCTGAGTTGGATTGTCTGCTCTTTACAACAGGTCACTATGCTACATCATTCCTCTTGCTGACCCTCTCCTTCCTTGTCCAATGCTAAGGCCTCTCTCTCACAGGGATAAAAAGCAGAGGAGGGAAGAAAAGAGGAGAGGATTTGAAGGCCGAGTTCATAGATTGGACTTCTTGGTAGCTGCTCTGGAAAGAGGTCCAACAGGAGACACTTGGGGCTGTTGGCCAGCATAAGTTCCAGGGTTATTTGGAAATGTCAGAGCTCCATTCTCTCCCATCTCCCACAGATAATCAACAGTTGGCTGGGAGTGCTAATCCCCACCAAACACAGCCAAGGAAATATCACTGCTCTGGAATCCTGAGTCTTTCCAGAGGTACAAACCATCATGTTCAGAGAGCGCTCCAGGGTTGGGGGCAGAGGCCACCTCATGCGAGAGAGCCTCTGAAGCACCATGAGCTGTTTCGCTGTAAGCAGCCCTGCTTGCTGCTGTCCCTCTACGCCCCAATCTTACTCCAAAGGACGAGATGAGATGAGGCCTGAGGGCCAAGCTCACCGACCTGAGAGCCCGTACAAGAATTCCAGTGACTGGGCCGGCCGAGTGGCGCGTTGGTTAAGAGCTGGCTTGGGATGCCAGAGGGCCGTGGTTTGGATCCCACATATGGTGGCCAGTGACACTGCACTCTGCAGCTAAGATGGTGAACAGAAGCTTGACCTGGGGTTGGGCTGCCGTGGGTCGCTGGCGATGGCGTAGGCTGCAGTCCCCTTCTGTAGTGGGCTGCCATAATCTACCATGTGTAGCTGGCAGCCAGCGTGAGCGGCCAGCAGCCTCCATGAGCGGCTGTCCAGAGGCCAGAGACTGATCTGCCTCGCCGGGGGAAGAGCGCAATGATGGTGTCAACTTGGGCCAGCGAAGCAACATCCTCCACAACTAAGACTGAAGAACAAAACAAGAGCAACTTGTCTGTTCCCCTTCCCCCGATTCCCCACGCTGTTTCCTTCCTCTAATTCCCCAATAAAATCTTAAAAAAAAAAAAGAATTCCAGTGACAGCACAGCCTCTGCTGGTAGCAGGATTTGAGGTAAAAAGTGAGGTCTAGTGGTTCCTGGAAGTGCCAGGCAAGAAGTTGGAGATGACTAGGACCACCTGAGATTGCTCTAAACCCAGGGGGCTCTGAGGAATGGCCGAGTAACAGTCAGTAAGCCAGGACACCCAAAGGGCTGGACCAGCTCAGGGGCAACTTGGGCAACAGCCAGCACCTGAGTTTCCAAGACAAGGGAACACATCACAGCTGCAAGGAGTTAGGGAGATGGTCACTATCCAAGGGGCATGTCCACAACGGGTAGAGCACCAATTCCCAGTCTCCAGCTCCAACGCACACCAGCTGTGTGTCCTCAAATGATCTCCTGGAGATTCAGCTTCTCATCTGCAGAATGGGAATATTAATTCCTCCCTTCTAAGATGTTCTCTCGTGAATAAGGACATACCAAGTGCTTAGGACAGTGCCTGGCACACAGTGTTGGGTCACTGGGGAGAAGGGGAGCTGGGATTCAGAGGCGAAGCTGGCATGGGGAAGGGGCTGTGAGCAAAGAAGGGGCCCAGTGCTCAACCCTCTCTAATCATTCAACACTTAGCACCTCCTAGCTGGACATGAAGAATGAGACAGGAGCCTCAATGAGGCTAAGTGTCCACAGGGACTGGGCCAAGGCCTGCCCTCCCGCTGTAGGAGAGGCTCCGTCTGAGATCGGGGCAGGCAGGTCTTACTGAGAAGCAGTCAGCTGGCCGCCACCACGGAGCCTAGAGACATGAGGCAGGGACAGACAGGGCAAATGGAGAGCAGTGGCACTGCACAGAGCTGACCATGTGGGTACCTGTTCTATTTTCTGTTCCTTTTGGTGTCATGGGTTGCTCATTGAGTTGGAGGGAAAACCACAGGGATGACAGTGTTTGTCTCTATTTGTGTGGTTTGGAAGTTTATTAACCAAGTACCCCTGAATTTTCACTCATTTCTGTGTTATGTTTTTAAAAGTTAAAGAAAATAATTTTAGAAGAAAAAGAGAGAGAGACTCTGTGTTCCGCAGGAATGTTCTTGTGTCCTGTGATCCCACTTGGAGCCCCTGTTCCCTGGATGTTGGTCAAGAGGGCTTTGGGGCAGAATGCCTAGGGCCAGCCAGCTGTGTTTGGAACCTGGCACCACTACGCTTTTGACTCAGGAGCTGTGTGACCTTGGATGTGTTCTCCAACCTCTCTGTGCCTTTGGCTCCCGCCTTTTAAAAAAGTAGAGATAATGGTAACTTAAATGAGCTGATATGGGAGAAAGCACTTAAAACAGTACTTGGTAAAAGTCACAGTGTTTGCTAATACTCGCGCTGGTCTCCATCCCCCAGGCTGCGGCAGCTCTCCCCAAGTCCCTGAGCTCCCCACGTAGACACAAGGGCCTTCTTAATTGCTCAGTTACAGATCAGACTCTGGCACAAACCACACATTTACTGAGGGCTTAATGTAGCTATTAGGATTCTTTTGGTTACAAGTAACAGTAAACCTGCCCCAAACTGACATCACGAAAATGAGATTTTTACGAGTGCACATAACTGAAGAGTACATAGCTTGGTGCAGATGCTCAAAGGATGAGGTCAGGCTCTGGTGTCACTTTCTCGACTTGGCTCTACTTCATGTGTTGACTCCATTCTCAGACGGGATCTCCTACTTACGGTCACAAAATGGCTGCCAACAGCAGCAGGGACTGCATCATCCCTGGCTAACAATTTAGTGAGAAAAGAGCGAGACTTCCCTACAGACAACAGCCCTCGTTCACATCTCATTGCCTCCGGCTGGCCTGACTTGGTCATTGAATAGTCACCAACATTTTGACAAGCATGGTCTGGGTCAAGTGCCACTCCTGGAGCTAGAAATAGAGCCATGTAGAGAAATACATGTTCAAACATAAATAGAGGTGCTACTCCCCTCCACCAAACAAACAAATAAATGAAAATGTCTGCAATATTGGAGGATAACAGAAGAGAACTATTGGGTTGTCGGAAAGGTCATGATGTATTTTTTCTATGTTTTTCATTGCAAAAATGCATCATGACTTTTCTGACCACCCAATATAATGTAGAAAGGAAAAGCCCCGCTTTCTTTTCCCTTAACACCTCTAAACAGTTGATCTTCTCTTTCCAATCCAAACCGAGAGTCAAAGCAGTTATACCATGATGGTGAAGAGTCCATGCTTGGAAATAAGACTGCCTGAGCAAATCCTGGCTTTGCCACTGAGTGCCTGGGTGACCTATGGCAACTGACTTTACCGCCTTGGGCCTCAGTCACCTTGTCCGTAAAACAAGGCCAAAAACCCTACCTACCCATGGGGCTGTTGTGAGAATTAAATGAAAGGATCAGGCCAAGAAGCATGTGTCTGGCTCACAGTAAATAATCAATTTGCACTTGTAATTGTTTTGAATGAGTGGGTGTTCCTACTCCAACTCTGGTCGTCTCACCCAGTGCTGGGTTCTGCACTAAAAGCCTTCAGGAGAGAGAACATGAGGCAGACCAGGGGCAGGGAGGGCAGGGCGCTCAGTGGCTGGCAGACACCCCCCTGAGAGTGGAGGAAGGAGCCATGAGTGTAGGGCCCAGGAAGGTCAGGCTGGTGTGCAGGCCAGAGGGCAGGAACTGAACAATGCTAAGGAGTTCCTAAGAAGTGCTTCCTACCCTTGAGTTCATAAGAAACCCACAGCATCTTTTTTTGCCTTCAGAGCCCTCCAAATAAGGCCTCGAGCTGTGCCGGAGTTTGCATGCCGTGTGTTTATATAGATTAGAACATCTCCGTTGACTTGCAGCTTAAACCTCCCAGGCTTTGCAGTTCATCAAAGTTTAATGTTCTGTTTCATGATGTTTCCTTGACATTGCTAAGTGGCTCTGTCAGCTCTTAGGAGGGAAACTTCCCCCTTCAGGGTACATTTCCCCTGTTCCGAGCAGGGGAGCCCTGTTGCTAAGGGCATCTGTTCTGTTTGCTTTTGAGAAGTACAGATGTGAATAGTCACCAAGTCGCATCTTTGTTCTGCTCATCTGGCAGCCGGGACAGTAGGCTGATGTAACAGCTGCAGAACACTGGGGCTCCCCGAAGGGGGAAGAAAGAGAAAAGAAAAAAGCCAAATGTAGCCCAGGAGGATATGCCAGCATTCAGAGGCTTCCAAGAATTGGATCTATTCTTAGGAATCTCACTCCACACCGCTCCAAGGGGCGTGGAGGCTGATAGGATTCAATTCAGTTCAACCCACATTTGTTGAGCCTCCAGTGGGCAGCTGTGAGGGGAAGATGGTGGCTCAAAAGGATCATGAAGATAAGAGTTTCTGCCCATTGCAGGAGTACACTCTAGTCAGTGGTGGGAGGCTGCTGGCTGGGGAAGAGCTGGCTTTGCTGTGAAGGGATCTAAATTGCAAAGTGTTCCTTTATGTCACATCCCTATCAGACAACGTGGCCAGGATCTTTATCAGTAGGTGCTTAGTTATTACTTGAGCTAAGTTACCTGCTCAGGTGAAAACTACAGCTACTACTTGAGCATCCAATGGGTTTCTTGCACTGTGAAATCACAAGGTGAAGAACAGACGTACAAGAACCATTGTCTAGTTGATGACTACCTCAAAATTACCCCAAAATTAACTTCCTATACCATAATAATGCCGTAAAATAAGTAGAAGAAAGCATAGATGACTATTCGTCCAAATACAATCCATCTTATCGTCTCCCCTTGTTGCCTCATTTGTCCAAGCCACCGTTATTTCTCACCTGGGTTATGGCAATAGCTTCCTAACGGGTCCCCTTGTTCCCACCTTGCAGAGCCCACCTTTCTTTTAGTTTCCTCTCAGCGTATCAGCCCGGGTAATCTAATGAACACATAAGTTATATGGGTGCTCAAAACCCTCCGGTGGCTTCCCATCTCACAAAGGGCAAAAGCCACAGTTCTTCCAGTGAGTGATTTGTGCCCTTTGTGAGTGAAGCCACCTTAGAAGTGGCTCCTCTAGCCCCAGCTGAGTCATCACATCTGAACATCGCGTGGAACAGACATGAGTTTTCCTTGCTGAGCCTATAGGAATTGCAGAATCATGAATGAATAAACCATTTTAATTTTTGTAAGCTATTAAGTTTAAGGTGATTTGTAACACAACAGTAGAAAATCACTAAGATTTCACATTTTTAAAAAATGTGAAAGATCTGATAAGAAAAATCTTATCAGTATTCATTATTGAGAAATTTTTAAAGTCAAAATTGTAAAAAAAAAAGCTTAATGAAAGGATAAACTTTTTACTATGTGTTAAATTTCAAAAGGCTACAAAACAGTACGTATAATATTTTTAAAAACATTTTTTAGTATACAAAGCATCTATAAAGTTCTTATGCAGATTGAATTTTCAATAAATTGACTTCTATGATAGGTATAAACAAGTGACAAATGCAATTCAAGATTTAAATAAAATTGCCAATGATTTATTTGCTCTATTTTTTTTATAGAGGGAAAGGGAGCAAGAGGGGGAGAGAAGAAATTCTCTCATTTATTTCTATCCCCCTTTTTTTTTTTTAAATAGACATTGTCCTCAACGGGATAGCCACAGCTGAAATGTAAAAACGAAATAGAGTAATTCTTAAGCTGAGCTACCAAAAGCCCAGTTCCTGGTGACTTAATAAATTTGGGCAAGTTTTGGGTATTTTGGATTTTTTCCCTTCATGCTACAATGGCATAATTGACTCTTTTAGGGAGGGTGCAGCTCACATGCAGGGGATCAAACCCGCAACCTTGGTGTTATCAGCACCACGCTCTAACCAAGTGAGCTAACCAGTCACCCATGGGTATTTTTAAATGTGTTTTGTTTTGTTGCTGGAGGCAGTGGTGGTGGTTAAGGGGGTGGTACCTGTGACCTAGTCCCCAGTAAAATGCATTTCCATTGTATAGCCTGGGTGACCAGACTGAGGAAGACTAGCTACTGGGGCAATTAAAATTGACTCCCTGTCTTCCTTTCCTGTGATTCCTTAACTCTTCTCTGTGTCTAATGCATGTCACTGCTCCTTGCAAGCAGAGCAAGCCTATTAATATGATCATGTTGAATTTTCAGCCAACTACAATTTCATTCTTTTTTCTGAGCCTCTCTCACCCTGACATTGATTTTTATTTTTTTGTTTTTTGACACAAAATGCAGTTTACATTTTTCTGAGTTTCATTTCATCTTCTTGGTTTCAATGGTGCTTCCCAGCGTGTCAAGACCCAATGAAGCTTAACTGGATCACCTGTCATACAAGCTGCTTCTCTTAGCCTTAGGTTTTCTGGAAATTTTACAAACACATCTTGGGTGTCTTCATTGAGAAAAACGTTGAACTTTTAAACTGTTGGAGTGGGTGGAGTCTTCCCACAGAATTTCATAGTCATTTGGTGTTGAGAAACCCCACAACCACCACCAGAAGATTAAAATAGTGTCAGACAAATAGGTAGGCAGAATCTGAGCAGGGGTTGGGTGGCTTTCAGATTAAGCATCCACAACCCCACCCAAAGTAAACATGAAACTCCCCGGAGAATCCCTTCATTTCAGTGACTGTTCCACAAATGCACGAACCCTCTCTGAGGCCCAATGCAAATATCTGTTCTGTGTTTGTTATTCGAACATGTCAATGTCCTCTTCCTATTTGCCAACTGAAGCTCTTTTGAGGCAGGGACAATTTCTGTCATTTGGTTAAACAGAACACAGAGTTAGGGGCTTGCTAAGTGCTGGATTGGGGCAAATGGGATGAGTCAGAGTAACATGGAAGAGGTCTCTATAAAAATATCTTTTAACCATTTAATAAACATCACAAATCAATGGAGAAGAAAAGGGTTATTTCACAATGCCAGGATATTCGTTAGACATTTTAAGGGAGGGAAAACTCCATTTCAACCCTAAACTCACACCATGAATCAAATCAAATTCTAGAAAGATTAAAGAGACAAATAATGCAAATACAAATCATTAAATAGACATATAGCTTGATAGAAGAGGACTGAGGATCCAGAAATAAATCCTTATATATATTCTTACATTTTTGGTGACTTGCAAGTATATTAACAGAAAAGACTCCCAACCCCCATAATCAACTGATTTTCTCTTTTTTTTTTTTTTTAAAGATTTTTATTGGGGGTTTGGGGGATGGGAACAGTGCTGGGGAATTGGGGGAAGGGGAACAGACAAGTTGCTGTCGTTTTGTTCTTCAGTCTAGTTGTGGAGGACGTTGCTTCACTGGCCCAAGTTGCCACCATCACTGTGCTCTTCCCGGGCAAGGCAGATCAGTCGCCGGCTTCTGGACGGCCGCTCACTGCGGCTGCTGGCCGCTCACGCTGGCTGCTGGCTACACATGGGAGCCCATGGCAACCCACTGCAGCAGGGGCTGCAGCCTACGCCGTCGCTGGCGACTCACGGCAGCCCAGCTCCAGGTTGAGCTGTTGTTCAGCATCTTAGCTGTAGAGGGCAGTGCCACTGGTCCTCATATGTGGGATTCGAACCAGGGCCCTCTGGCGTCCCAAGCCAGCTCTTAACCAACGTGCCACTCAGCCGGCCCTATCAACTGATTTTCAACAAAGTCACCAATGCAATTCACTGGGGAAAAGAATAACCTTTGCAACAAATGGAGCTGGGACAATTGGATAGTCAGGTTAAAATACCAGCTTAAACCCTTACTTCATACCATACACAAATTTAACTCAAATTTGATCACAGACTCAAATGCCAGAGCTAAAATAATAAAACATTTTAAAGATAACATAGGAGAAAATCTTTAAGACCTTAGTTTAGGCAAAGATTTTATATACATGTTGCCATAAGTATGATCCATAAAAGAACAAACTGATAAATTGGGCCTCATCAAACAAAAACTTTTGTGCTTCCCAAGACACCATTAAGACAATGAAAATACAGGCAACAGACTGGGAGAGTATATTTGCAAGCCCAACTCCTGCTCTCAAAGAGTTTATCTTCTTTAGAGGGTGTAGGGGGAGCACAATAAATGAATCAACAAGAAAAATATCAAATAGTGATTACAGCTCTGCAGAAGACAAAACCACTACGATCTGTTGGACATTGCCATGTTAGACTGTACAGTCAAGAAAGAGTTCCCTGTTGAGATGCCATTTATATCGAGCAATTTGGGCTCTGAATAACAAACAAAACAGTCAGTCATGTGAAGATCCAAAAGGAGCACCCGCCAGGCAGAAGTGACAGCATGTGCAAAGGTCCTGAGGTGGGCACAAGCTTGGCACATTTGAGGAAATAAACAATGGCTGGTGAGTGGGCAAAGTAGACAGTGGTACCAGATGAGGTGGGAGCCATAGGAGGATGCCTGGTCCCAAAGAGTTTTGTGAGCTAAGGTGAGGAGATGCTGTGTCCTCAAATGTGATTGATTCAGATCAGTGTGTGATCTCTATTGAACAGAGAATTGATCCCAAAAGGGTATATCACTCAAGACTCCTTCCTTACAAATAACAAGCAGGCTCTGGCTGGTTTAGCAGGAAGAAACTGATCTTAATTTTATTTATTTATTTATTTATTTATTTATTTATTTATTTATTTATTTATTTATTTATTTTAAAGAATTATTTTAAAAGAATATTGGGCAGCTGATAGATTTTTTGAAGGACCTGAAAAACAAGACTCAGGGTCAAGGGTCCAGGGGGCAATTCCTAAAACCACAAGAAGGGAACCCCTACTGCGGATGCCCCATGGGTGATACTTCTGTGTGGAATTCCACTTTGGCCTCCTTGCCTCCCCAAAGTCAGTTGACTTAGCTGTTTCTGAAAAAAAAGAAAAAAAAAAAGGAAAGAAAGTTTGCATAGACTTTCCTTTTTCAAGCTGCTCACCACTGAATCAAAGTTTCTCAACCATGCCGAATGGCCGAGCCTGAGTCACCAACTTACATCCCAGTTGCAAAAGAAGCTAGGCGTTTGATGTTCTGCGTTCTAACTTTAGGGAGTAACACTTCCAAGGCTGGAATTTTTCCAAATGCAAGAAGGGTTATTATTTTTTTTAAGTACTAGGAAGTCAGAAAACACTAAAACAGAAACTCCATGAGATAGAACCAGAGTGAAACTATGGGTCCACATGAGGAGCCAGTTACGGTATTTCAGGTGAAGAATACTGGGAGCCTTGATAGGCTGATAATATATTTATTGGATGGTGGGTCGCAAAGTGTGGCCCACGACCAGCAGCTTTCTCTGAGAACTTGGTTAGAAATGCAAATTTCAGGCCACACCCTGACTTCACTGAATCTGAAACTCTGAGGGTGAGTGAGCCCAGCAGTTTGGTTTTAACAAGCCACCACATGGCTCTGATGCACGCTGACGTTTGAGAACCACTGCTAGGAGGCACAGAGAGAAGAAAAATATTCAGGAGTATTCTGCAGACCTTCTTGATGGATTTGATATGAAATTTAAAAGAGAGAATGGAATCAAGGGAAACACGTAGATTTTTACTTGTGTGACTGGGAAGATAGGAGCGCCATTTACCAAGATGGAGAGGCTGTGAGACAACTGGTTGCAGGGAACGAAGGCTGGGGGCTTCTCTTGTGGACACGGAGTTTGTTAGGCATGCAGAAGGTGATATCAAATCGGCAGTTGGGTATGAGCCTCGGGTAGTTGGGAGAGGTCAGTGATGGAGAAAGAAGTATGAAAAGCATCTACATTTAGATAGAATTAAAGCAAATACTAGTGAGATCACCAAGGGAGGATGTAAAGAAAAACGGGATCTAAGACAGACTTGAAACGCCCAAGTCAAGTGTGAGAGGAGGATTCAGCCATTGAGACCGAGAAGGAGTGGCCACAGCAGACATGAGTGAGCATGGTGGACAACTCGTACAAATGCGTGTCAGAGGAAGCAAGGAAAATGTGTTCTCAGAAAAAACAGCACGGTCCGCAACGCCAGATGCTGCTGAAAGGGCAAGAAAGATGAGAATAGAGTGACCCCTGGATTTGGCAACATGGAGTTTTGGGGAATCTTATGCAAAATTACTAGATTTTTTTCTAAGTTCATTTTTTTCTGCTACTCAGAGGGGTGGGGAGCTAATAACGAAGATCAGATAACGTATTAGTCAGCTTGGGCTACCATACAAAATACCACAGATGGGGTGGTTTAGAAATCTATTTTCTCACAGTTCTAGAGGCTGGAAAGTGAATATCAGGGTGCCACCATGGTGAGGCTCTCTTCCTGACTTGCCGAAGTTTAGCCACCTTCTCACTGTGTCCTCACATGGCAGAGGGAGAGAAAGTGAGAGCAAGCTCTCTGGTGTCTGTTCTTAAAAGGTCACTGGTCCCATCATGAGGACTCCACCCTCATGATTTATCTAAACCTAATTATCTACCAAAGGCCCCATCTGCAAATGTCATCATTTTGGGGGTTAGAGCTTCATTACATGAATTTGGAGTGGGGGAGAGGGAGGCATAATTCAGACCATAATAGATAAGTTATATAGTATTAAGGAGATAACCTTTCCTTTGCTCGTGTGATGGAGGGTGTAGGAATGTGTGACATTGCAGCATTAGTACTCTCACACCCTTCTCCTCAGCTCCTACCACTCCACCCCTCCCCTCATCAAGTTCTCATCATCTCACATGTAGACAAGCATCATCCTCACCTGTCCCCAGTCCACCAGTTTTGCTGGCCTGTCTCTAATGCATCTTCCATGCACCAGACTGACTCCACGAAAAGGCGAGTCTCTCCATGCCACGTCATTGCCCCAAACGCCACAGCTCAGCGGTGTTTCCAGTGTTCCGGAAGGAGTCTAGAGCATCCAAATGTTTATCATGTCAACCAACGTAATACTTACCATTAAGGAAATCTGGGAATCACTGCTCTACATGATAAAGTTCAAGATCCGTAGCAGGGCACAATAGAGCTTAATAAACCGACCCCATTCTTTCTCTCCAGCTCCCTGGCATTCCCCAGCTGGCACCCCAGCTCCAGCCATGGCAAACTGCTTGTGGTTCCTGAGCACCCCATTCTTTCTCGTGTCCCCCTGACTTAGCTTATGCCTTTCTTTTTTTAAAAAAAGATTTTATTGGGAAGTTGGGGGAGAGGAACAGTGTTGGGGAATTGGGGAAGGGGACCAGCCGAGTTGTTGTTCTTCAATCTTCATTGTGAAGGGCACCAGCCACCATCTGGCTTCCCATCGGCAGCTCGTGGCCTCTAAGCACAAGGTGCTGTGTTCAATCTTAGTTGCAGGTGGGTGTAGCCACCATCCCATGAGGGAGTCGAACCAGCAGCCTTGTTGTTAAGAGCTCACGCTCTATCCACTGAGCCATCCAGGTGGCAGCTCAGCTCAAGGTGCCGAGTTCAGTCTTAGTTGCGGGTGAGCATAGCCCACCATTGAACGGGCAATCTTGTTACACTAGCTGAGCCATCCTGCCACCTGTTGGCAGCTCAGCAACAGCTCAGCTTGGGCGCAGTGTCACTGGCCCATGTGGGAATTGAACCGGTGGCCCTGTTGCTCAGAGCTTGCGCTCTTAAGCCAACTTTTAACCAACTGAGCCACTTGGCCAGCCCCCAGCTTAAGCCTTTCTGAGGGTGCCCTCTCCTCACTTGGCCACCTGACCAATTCCTCCTCATGTTTCACCTCCCAGTTCAAAGCGCCCTCTTCCATGAGGTCCTCCCTCCTTTCCAGTTTTTGTAATGCTCTTTTTCTACTTCTGCTGCACTCTGTGTGTCTCCACTACAACAACAATGTCAGAGTGTTATATTTCTTATCTGCATGTTTGTCGTCCCACCAGATTGATAGGTCCTCCAGAGAAAGGAATGGGTCTTTTCATCTTTGTATTCCTCCCTGGCTCCATGAACTGAACCAGGTGTAATGCAAGTAAGCAATCGATGTCTGTTGACTAGATAAACTAGTAAGCTATTACAGGCAGACAAAGGAATTCAACAAAGTTGCATATTCCTTAAGGACTACTATTAAAAATGAGGTGGAAGATGGTCATCTGGGGTGCAGCCCCCACCCCTACACACACACACACACACACACACACGTATCCAAACAGAAGCAGCATACCACACCCTGTGGAAACTGAGGCACCCGATGTTGCAGACAATACTGTAACAATTAACCACAAGCTGGTCCCTCCTTTGGTTCAGATCCAGATGAATGAGAGATAGAGGACAGGGTCAGAAATAGTGAAAAGGCAGTGTTGTTTCTGGCAGTCAGGCGGGGGAATGTGGAGGCTTCTGTCTAAGGCCCCTTTGGCATTCTGGATATCTCCCCCTAACTGAAGATCTTGGGACAAACCACCTCCCAGAAGATGGCTGGAGCCTCACATGTCTACTTCTATGGGGGGGGGCAAGGATGCCTGCTTCCAGAGGCCAGGCAGCCCTGAAGGAGAGTGATGAAATGCTGCTACGCCCCCCATGAGAAGACCCTTCCTCCATCTCACCAGCCAGAGAAAGTTACTTCTCTTTGTAGGAGGAGAGAAGGAAGAGTGGAGAGTGGCAGACAAATTTCTCCCATGTATGTCGTTAAAGACTTTAAGAAGGGCTGATATTTGTAGAGTCAGGTTTAAGAAGGAAGTGAAAATCAGTTTTTCCACAGTCAGAAGGGAAATGGAAAAGTTCACATCACGTGAATCGGTGGAAAGCTGAGAAGGGTCCTATAGGACAGACTCAGAACCCAAATTTCAAATACCCCCCAACCTCGAGGTTGTGAAAAGGTAGGAGTCACTTCACCTCTCTGAGCCTTCCCCTTCAGCTATCCATCAAACTGGGTTACGGGGGGCAGTTAGCTCATCATGCCACTGGTCAAGTGAGACGATGGTAGAAGGGCCAGGTGGACTCCATATTACCTATCATCATAGGTAATGGTAATCACCAATGTCACAGCCAAGAGATGGATGACTCTGCCACTCTCAGGGCTGGCTCTCCCTCGTCACCTTCCCTCCCCATGCTCCCACCAGGTCTGCTACCTCCACAACCTCCTCCCACTGCAACTCTGTCCCCAAACCCCAAGAAACAGAATTTATGTTTCTTGGCCCCTCAAATGCCATTGCAGTTAACATTTACACTCATTCTACTCTCTATGCCTTTGAACTGTGCCCCCAGCGTTATTACCACCTCTGGTTATAAGGTTCTAGAGAATGTCTTAGAAATGAGTCCATTTTAGCAGATGGATTTCTGAATTCACTAGGGAAAAATGTCTTCCATGGCACAAAGAAGCCTCTACCATGTTGATGGTGAATTCTCTTGCCATGTTCCCTACAACAGCACTTTCTGTCACATGTTACACAACGAGAAACATTTTGACCCGGGAAAGGTTTACTTCATCATCAAACGTATCCTACAGTTAAAGACTACAAGTCCTAGAGGGGATAAGCAGCCTGACCAAGATCTCACTGCAGGAGCGAGGCAAGACCAAGGCCTCTGGCCCCCAGCTGCTGCAAACACGTCCAGCCCCCTTGAATTCTGGCTTGGCCTAGACTCTTCAGGTTTACTTAACAAGCACTTGAGCACTTACTATGTGCCAGGCACTGTGTGAAGCACTTTACAGACAATAACTCATTTCATCCTCATAACAGCCCACAACGTGCCACCTTCGGGAAGCTATTGTACTTAACCTTTCTGTGTTTCAATTTCCCTTTCTGAAAAACGGATTCCCAAAAGTACCTACGTCATAGAGTTGTTGTGACAGTCTCATGAGCTAACACACTTAAAGCACTTAGAACAGTACCTGGCACAGAGTAAGCACTACCTGCTTAAGTATGTGTGATGCAAATAATGAGGACAGCGACAGTGATGGATGCAGGAACACAGAGGAGAGCCCCTCCCCCAGTCTTAGGAGGTGGGCAAAGTTCCTAGGAAGCCACCTACTGGGCAAAGAGCTGAGCCAGGTTCACGCTAGTGAATGAGCTTCTCACATCTTCGCCTGGGTCCCCTCCAATGCTCACATATGAAATGCTGCCTCGGAGGAGAGTAAACACACCCTCCAACATGTAAAGATGCATTTGCTAGTCCTTTTTTACAGATGTACTAACAATGGAAAACTCATGTTCCCCCATCTGACCAACCCTGAAAACAATGCCAAAGATTTTCTGTAATGAAAGGGACTAAAAATACTTTTTGATGATGGAAAGAGTGGAAGTTGAGCAACACTGACTGAGTGAAATACGGAAATGATACCAAATGGCACTCAAGCAACAAAGCAAGCTGCCCACCTGGCCTTTGATCTCTCAATATTGCCCCAAGACTCCGTACAGCTTGTTTTGTTCCAGGAGGCCACGCTGCGTCTTTGTGTTTGCATGCTCCATCTAATTTTCTAGAGAAAAACTTTAGTCAACCATGACTAATGCTGAATTATAGCATACGATGGTTGCCAACAGATTGAACACCTAAATAATACAACTTTCTTTTCTTTGCAACCCTTTGAAGAGCTTTAAGAACGGAGAATAAATAAACACTGGTCTTTGGGGATTTGCAACCACTTCCATAGTTATTACCAAATTATTATCATCAGATATATGTCATACGCTGTCATATTTTTGTTGAATTTAACTGTTTTATTAAATTTAACCATTTTGTTAAACCATTGTGGAATGGTCTTTATAGTTTGTAAAACTCATCATGTATATTTTTTTCCTTTTACTCTCATCTCCATTCAGTGAGAGATAGTCAGTTTTCCCACCACCTTGACCCCTTTTACAGATGAAGAAACTGAGGCACGGATAAGTGAAGGAATTCATCTGAGATCACACTGAAATGACAGTCTTCTGATCCACAAGCCACCCTACCCCGCTGATCCCCTGGAATTCCATTTTACTCTCTGTTTGGGTTTCCTTGTTGGTATAAATCTTCTCTGTTTATTATGGCCCATCTCCAAAAAGGCCTCAGCCTGGCCAAGAGGAATCTTCTCTTTTTCTTTGCAAGTAAGTTTTTCCTCTTCTCCTGTCTGGAAAAGGTGGCTTGGCGGCCAATTCAGTAAGCAATTCAGTGATTTAGGAACAAATATGTGGTACAGCTGAGTCTCTCCAGAGGCTGAGCTAAATAAGGCACAACTGGACTTCTGGGGTCTGACACCTCTTTAGGCCAAACTGGGAAAAGAGGAGGCCCCGAGAGCACTTGAGAGAGTAATGATAATACACGTCTTCTTATCAAGAATGCTTACTATGAGCCTGACCCTTTACCGAGAGATGGGACTCAGGAATAAAGTGCTGCTAAATTATATGGTTATATGATAAAATCTTACAATTTTCTTCCCTTCCATTTCCCTCCTTGTAGGAGAATTTTCCACCCCTGCATGTTGAACTCAGGAGTGGCTGTATGGCTTGTGTTGGCCAGTAAAAAGCAGACAGAGGTGACACACGTCTTCCAGCTTGTGGTTTGCCATCTGTCTTTTCCATCTGCCACATGGACTGGCAATGTTCCAGATAGAGGCTGCCCTGGGGCCCAGAGAGGGGTGGAGAAGCCACACTTCAGCCAGTCCACAGTGGATGTGTGTGAGCAAGCACTGTTTCTCTGCTATGTTGTAAGCCACTGAAGTATTCGGACTGTTGTTACAGCAGCACGAGCTAGTCTCTCCTGACTGGTAAACTTGCATGAGAACCCATAGCTTGTACACAGTTAAACCAGGGTATTTCTACTCAACGTTTAATGAATGCTTACTAAGTACATTAACTATGCTAAGTGCTTTCTGTACATTATTTTACTTCTCACAATGACCCCATCACTTATATATACAGCGCTTATCCCAATGTTTCAATCCAGAACATTTCAGCTCACACAGCTCATAAGGAACAGATCCAAGACTTGAACCCAGATTGCCCTGAATTCATATCCCAGTCTCGTAATCACTAACCCATGTTGTATCCTTGTTCGCTTTTTGAGGACACAGAGCTTGAGAAATTGAAAAGAGTAAGACACATTTGCCGACCATTGCCAGGCTATCAGATGGTACTCATGCACTTACAAAGTCAAGAGAATAATATGAACTGCCCCAATTTATAAACAGTTACCTAATGAACACCCTGGGTAGACAAAGTCGGTGGAAGTGTTTGGAGCTTCCTTGACACTCCTCCATTCCTGCTTAACGCCTTCCTCAGCTCAGAACTGCTCAGCTACTGACCCAGATTTCCTGCCTTCTCTCTTGCTCGTGGACAAATGAAGATACAAGAGCTACTGTCCACTCTGAGGATCCAGCCAACAGTGGCACAAGGAACAGAAACAGCAAAGACTTCGAGAGGAAACAGATCTGAGTTCAAGTTCTGACTTGGCCACTTTCCAGATTGGAGACCCTGGGCAAGTTCTTTTCTTTCTGCATCTGTAAAATAGAATAAATAAGGTAATGATGTCTACCTCACTGGACAATTGGGATGGTCTGACAAGTGCCTTGGGCAACGCCTGGCATATAATAGGTACTTAACGAATATTAGTTCCCTTGGGAATTTACCTAAAACACATGGTAGAGACCCTTCTGCCTTCCTGCCTGCTCTTGTTCTTTGCGTCTAAGCTCCCTAGCCCTTTCATGCTGAATCCAAGGAGCCACTGGGTCCAGGATGGATGTACTTCCTGATTTGATTTGCACCTGAACACACATCTTTTCCCTGCGAATGTGGCTAGGAATTGGAGATTGGGGGGCTTAACAGCTGGGCTGGGCTTGAAGAACATGAAGAGTTAGAAAAAATCCACAGACTAGTCTTAGAAGCTAATTATTTTTAGAAATATCATTTGCAAGGGCAAATGCAAACCAAGTTCTAAATACTCAACTCCCAGTAAACATATGGATCACAATCCTTTGGAAGGAAGAGGTAAATACATGCACATGTATGTATTTAAATCAATCACTTCCTTATATGTGTTTATTCCAGTTATTAAACAACAACTCCACTTTAATCATTTCCAACTGACTCCTGCAGTTTCTAAAACATTTTTTAAGTGACCAGTGAAGTACTATTCCCATCTTCTCCTCAGCCCTTCCGCCCTTAAGCTGAGGTGTGGAACAGGGGACCCAAGAGCCAACCTCAGGCCCATGCCTTCCAAGTCACTGAGCTCCTTACTTTTTTCTTAAAGGCTCAGAGTAAAGAAGGCTTTCCAATCATGGAACTCCTTCTATAGTGAAAAGCTGAAGGTCAGAGATGGAAAATCTCTAGTTTCTTTAATGAAGGTACAGAAGATAGAAGTTCCATCTGAAATTTTCTAACACACTGAAATTTTCTCTTCTGTTCACAAAACTGACCAAGTTCAGAAGAAAATAAAGTATGTGTTCCTTTGCCTTGTTATCCATGTAATTCACATATCTCCTAGAAAGATACAAATATCACTGAGAGACAAAGAGGGACAGTGATGACAAAGCCCAAGGAGTCAGACAGGCCTGGGTTCAAATCCTGTCCCTGATACAAACAATTTCTGCAGTGGAGCAGGAAGTTTAACCTAGGGCTGCAGTTCCTCAACCATAAAATGGGCATAGTAATTCCTACTTCACAAAGTATTGCAAGAATTAAAGATATTGTACAAGAACACCTAGTGAACAATAGGTACTCAAGAAATGACTACTGGGCCGGCCGAGTGGCGCGATGGTTAAGAACTGGTTTGGGATGCCAGAGGGCCCCGGTTCGGATCCCACATATGAGGGCCAGTGACACTGCCCTCTACAGCTAAGATGCTGAACAACAGCTCAACCTGGAGCTGGGCCGCCGAGAGTTGCTGGGGACGGCGTAGGCTGCAGCCCCTGTGGCAGTGGGTTGCCATGGGCTACCGTATGTAGCCAGCAGCCGCAGTGAGCGGCCGTCCAGAAGCCGGCGACTGATGTGCCTCGCCCGGGAAGAGCAATGATGGTGCCAACTTGGGCCAGTGAAGCAGCGTCCTCCACAACTAGGCTGAAAACCAAAATGACAGCAACTTGTCTGTTCCCCTTCCCCCAATTCCCCAGCGCTGTTCCCATCCCCCCAATTCCCCAATAAAAATTAAAAAAAAAGAAAAAAAAAGAAATGACTACTGTCATCATTAATGGAGTCTAAGGCCTAGTTGGCGATCTGGTGTTACGAATATTAGCTAATCAAGAATTGCATTTCAAAACCCAATCAGATTGAGCCTCAAGCATCAAGCTAAGGGTTTCTTCAGTGGCTGAAATAGAAGCTAGTTTCTCTTTCATGTATCAGTATAGAAATGAGTGGTCCAGGCCGGCCAAGTGACCCTTCCATTGTCAACACATGGCTTCCAAAATGGCACCAGTGGTTACCATTTCTCAGGCAAGGGGAACTGGAATAGAGAGTCTAAGGCAAGAAATCTTCTCTTTAAGGAGATAACATGGATGCTACACCTGTCACTTGTGCTTACATCCCACTGCCTGAAATCAGCCATATGGACAAAACCAGATACAAGGGAAGTGAAGAGATACAGTCTCTCTAGTTAGGTGCCCAAGTGTAAGGCCCAAACTCAGAGGGCTCTATCACCAAAATATAGAAAGGAAGAACAAACAGCAAAGGAAAATTAGCAGTTTTTCACTGTCCCCAAATTTATTTACCCACAAAGCCCCTTTTTTATGCAATGTTTTTCAAGACTAGTATTTCATTAAGTACTGCATCAGTCAGGATAGGATAGTTCGTGATGCAGTTACAAACAATCCCAAGCCGCAAAGGCTTAAAACAACTTGAGTTTAGTTCTCACTCAATAGTACTCACTCATGTTCACAGTTGAGGAGAAATGGGAAAAGAGAGTCTGCTCTTCCCTCTGGGAAGAGCGTGATGGAGAAGTTCTCACCTGGAACAATGCTGACTTCCAGAGTAGAAAGGAAAAGCGTGTGTGGGGGTGAATCACGCACCACCACGTGTAACTGCAAGGAGATCTAAGTAGACCCTAATGGCCCTTCCCATGCATGTCACATACATCTCCCACAAACCAAAACTGAGGCAGCTTCGACAGGGTTCCTGAGTCTACCGAGGAGAAAAGGGCTTCCTTCCATCTCCTTTGCTCTAATCTCCCACCACCATGTTGTGCTGGTTGGAGTCTCAAATACGAGCTCTGGGTGATTGTGTGAGGTCTCCAGTTACACTCTCCGTTATCTATGCTCTCACTATCAGGAGGCAGAGTCTGTTTCTCCAGGCCTTGAATCTGGGCTGGGTTTGTGACTTGCTTTGATCCATGAAGTGGGCAGAGGTGACATTGTGCTACATCTGGCCCTCAAGAGGCCTTGTTCCCTCCATTCTCTTTCCTGTGGAAGCTTGCTACCACTATGTGATCACTCTATGGTCACTGAATGATCATGATGGGTTCGTCTGCTGGAGGATGGTGGATCACATGGAGTAGAAATAAGCCATCCCAGCTGAGGTCACTCCAGATTGGCCAGTCCCAGCCAATCAAGCTGTTGACTGCAGATACATAGATGGGTCCCACTGAGGCAAGCCCAGATTGATGGCCTACAGCTAGATAAATGGTTACTGTTTTACACTACTAAGTTCTGGGTGGCATGGTACCTACAAAAGCTAACTGGCATAGTGATTTATGTAGAAAAGTTATTTACTAAAACCGTTGTATCCCCTGGAAAACACTGTGAAACTTAGAGGCTATGCCCAGAATCACACCATAGAACAGGCCTGGCCCAGAACCACTGTATCTGCCACTGTGGACACACCAACACCATGACCCCGGGCCCTGGTAACTGCCACCTGGTCCACTGTCCTCAGGAAAGAGCATGGAGCTATTACTGCTGCCACCTGTCCCCAGAACTAGGTCACATACAGGCAATATAGTCTACAAAATACAGAACAGACACAAAGGCAAGAGCACTGAGCCAGCAAAACAGGAGGCCTGGAGCCAGGGCCGAGTTGCCAGACATTAATGCTTTAGCTGAGTGGAGGAGGTTTGGCGCAGGAGTCCTGGGGCAGGATGGGGCCATTGGGCAACATCTATTTACCAACCAGTACAGAGCATTTCAATGTTTTAACAACTAGTAACCATACCAACGCATACCACTTCCCCTTACAAACTCAGTCCTTGGTCAGGAAACTATTGTAGAATCGCATGCTTGTCTTAATCAATGGCCACCCCCACCTTGGTAAACTAGATTTATAGTCACTTTTTCTGGGTACATGGCCACTCCATGGGTGAACAAAAGGATAAAATCGGGATTCTGCCAGCAAGGAAGAACGTAATGAAGGAAGGTGAATTGGCATAAACAATCAATAATGTCTGTGACACACACCCCAACCCACAACCCAATGATAAGGTAGGGTCAGGGACCCAGGACAGGGCACCTCAAAGCCCAAAGGGTTGATTATTAGTGTACCCTGAAACAAAGCAAGGGGTACGGAGGCCCAGCATCACCGTTGTTCTGGTCTAACTGTATCAGGGCTTTCCCAGCATGTGGGACTTTCTCTCCTAAAACAGGAAAAGTCCAAGACAAATGGAACAATCTGGTCACCCGATGGCAAGGCCAATTTGTCCATGATCTGCAGGTTGTTACTTAAGAGAAGGTAGAAAGGGCCAGGGAGATCAAATGTCTTGCCTAAGATCACACTGCTAGTTCATTCATCTCTGTTCTTCAGTTACTCACACATCCACTGTCACTTAAGTTTTACAATCTTGTGGCATGGCTACTGTTCTACAAGTGAAGAAGATGTAATCATAATATATAGTAATAATAATAGACTTTACCCAGTGTCTATCGCCTATCCAGCACAGTTCTAGGCACTTCATGGATTAATCTATTTAATCTTTACAACAAGCATAGGAAAGAGGTACCACTATTATTCCCATTTTACAGATAAACAAACTGAGCCACAAAAAAAGGTTCAGAAACTTGCCAAGGTCACACCATTATTAAATGGCAGGACCAGGTCATCTTGGGCAGTCAGGCTCCGGTGAACTTGTCTTTTGTCACACATGGCACTGTCTACTCCCTTCTCAGGATGTGTGGTCTGACTGCCTGCCAGTCCACATCCACCTACCCCAAAGCCAGCAGATTTCACCCAGGCCCCTCACTCCTGATGAAATATCTCATTAGGCAAAAACGTGTCTCACTGAAAAGGGACAAACAGGGAGACTAAGAAAGTCACAGCTCTGTTGTGCCTGGGTGGAACCTCTGTTGAAGAAATTAATTTGGGGGGTATTGTGTCATGGTGAGTGTGATGTTAGGGGTCAGAAAGCCCTGTGACAGAGAGCATTACATCGCTGTACCTCAGCTTTCACACCTACAAAACTGGAAATCTGGACCAAACTATGGTTAAGGCCCTGTTTAGGACTGGGAGAATCCAAGTCATCCAGCGATTTCAAGTCAACATAAATGACTGAAGTCAGGACTATCAAGGCAGCCATGACACATGAAAGAAAATCAAATGAACCTAAAGCAGCTATAGCATCATTTCTCTCCTTTTTTCTCTTTGGTAATATGTCTTCCAGGCTGCTCATAGATAAAAAGCAGACTTAAAATTTAAGGAGAAGCTGAGGAAAAACAAGAAATAAGAAAAGTTATTTCTTGTTTGTCTTTACAGATGTTCTCTATAATCAAAGCACTTCCGAACCCACCACCCCACAAAAAACAGAAAAAGAAAAAAAAAAAAAAGCTTGTGTCTGCATTTTTTTTCCCTTAGAGAAAATGTTGACTTCAAGTCCTCTTCATTTTGCCACTTTCACTTCCTTTGCTGCAAGGTGAAGTGGCCACCAGACTTAGGGTGCAAAAGACTATCTCTTTCTACAGTGTTCATGACGGCTGCTCCCCCAAGAAGAGCCTGTAATAAGAGTGCCTCTTCAAGATGATTGGACTGCTCTATCCAGCGTTGTTGAGGTGAGTGACCCTCTAACAAATGCTCTATGTCACGTTGCCCATAAAAATATTTAATATGCTTTAGTTCATGATTTATGAATAAGTAAATTGCTTTCTGCCACTGCCACTTGGAAGTGTAATAATGAGCTAGCCACCTCCTCTGCCATTTCAATCTCCACCTCAGAGTGCTCTGGTCTCATTGACTCCCCTCTGATGAGGCCTCAGATTACTCAGCAGAAGACTGAGGCCGACTTCAAAGGAGGTTTCTGTTCCACTAACAAGATGCTCTCCTTTCCTTAAGGCCAACAACACTGCTTCTTTCTTAGGCCCTCTCACATCTCCTTGTGTTTTTCTAACTCCATAGTTCTTTCACTTAACCTTGCAGAAAAACACAAGGAATTTTCTGAAATCAAAGATATCTGTATTCCCTCTAGGTATTTTAAATTTTAGATGTTTTCTTTTTAATAAGCTCCTCCAGAAATACATCTGTTGGTAGGTGATACTAATCAAGTTAGTTGTTTATTTGAAAGCAGGCGCTTTTTCTCAGCACGATTCTGGGTTCTGAAGGTGATGTAGAAGGGCCTACAAGTTACTTGCTAGCCTCAAAATTGTACTCTGATTGGGAGACAACAGTAACATTCATGTATTCGTTCGTTTGTTCGTTCATACAATCAGTGCACAATTATTGAGTGCCTACTGTATACTGGGTATCTGAGAAACCATATGCATGGTTTCTAAACTCTGAGCTCTGGTTCCCTAGGGCAGGGATTGGAGAATGGAGATGGGGCAAAAGGGTCACAAATCGACACACACCACAAGCACTGTTTGCAAATTTTCACTCTTCTTAGTCATGCATTCATCTGACAAATATTTACTGAGTGTTCATAAACATTCCCAGTGGGATAGTGTCGCAGACATACCTGTGTATTTTCTAAAAGCATTGGGATGTAGTCGTGATCGATGAACTATAAGTCCATTTAAAAGTTTTCCTGAATTCGTAATGTTCTTTGGTCACTCAGCATTTTCTAAGTCAGTGGATGCCAGGAGTTCAGTATCACAGTGGAACTGCACAAAAAGCTTTAACATTAAAACAAAACAAAACAAAACAAAAAATGTGTTCTTATCCTGAAAAAAGGTGGGGATTTCTGTAAAAGAAGACTAAGGCAGGGTCCGTAACAATACCAGAAGATGTGGGTGGGGTTTTGTAGAAGTGCAGCAAAAAGCCCACAAGCGGAAAAGCCAGGGAAACGCAAGGAGAAACACAGAAAGCACCAAACAACACTGTAGTTAGCCAACCTTCGCTATGTCTGTCTATGGTATGAAAAGAACGCTACTCTAAACAAAGCACATAATATTTTTCTTTTGAAATGATTTAATGACAAATTAAATTACTTTATGTAATTATTACATATTATGTATGATGAATAAGAAATCCAGGCCATCCAAATCTTAGCCTTACTGAACAAGCCTGATCCTTTAGCTCCATTTCTATAATTTATGTTTTGCAAAAGCAAAATATACTATAATCCTCTGTGTGCATGGCTCTTCATACTTTCCCAAGTGCTTCGCCTATACATCACTTGATTGAACATCACCAAAACGATGAGCTGTGGACAGGACGGGAATCTCCCCCCCCCCCGCCTCCCCCATTTCACAAATGAATTTAGGGTGCTGAAGAACAGGCCACGAATTATACACAAACAAAATGGACAAGGGTTAACGAGGTAAAATGGTCAGGAAAATGGGTTATGAATAAACATCAGATGGTCTGGAATTTGGGAAGGAGGAAGTGAGCTAGAATCCCACTCTACTGGCCATTATGCGAGTTTTAACTAAGAAGCCAATGCTTACTTTAAATGCCAATCTTTTAAAACTGAAGTGCAGACATGTTAAGAGGGCCCTGGAAAAAAAAGCAACAAAACTATTTTTGAAAGAATGGAAAATGAAATCTAGACTACAAAGTCCAAGAAGCAGAATGATCTACAACAGGAAACTGAGGGGCATTTGAATTGGCTGAATGGGACTTTCTGTTACCTGGACTTTCACGGGACAATAATTCATGCGGCCTAAAAAATCCTGAAGATGAAACTATACTGGGTCTCATTTTAGGTGATGCATATTTCAGTGAAAGGCAGCATGTCAAAAGAGCTGGCATGGGTTTGCTTTTGCCTTCGCTGCACATTAGCCGTTAGGCAACTATTTAATACTTAGCCTCTCTTAACTTTGATTTTCTTTTTCATCTCTAAATTGAGTATGATAATATTCCCCTTGCACAGTTGTTTCAAGGATTTGAGACACTGAATACAAAGCACCTGGCAAGGCACCCAAGGCACAGCAGAAACTCCAGCAGTGGGAGCTGATGTGTTGGGTAGTGGTGCTGGTTTAAGTCAACATGTGTTCACGTGGCCTTTGCACTACTAAACTTTGAGTCAAAAGACCTGGGTTTGGGTCCTGATTCTTCCACTACGTAAACTGGAAGATAATATATACTTGAAGGTATTTAGGTTTATTCATCGTAAATCTCTCCACATGTAAAAAAGGGGTATAATTTCCCTTCCTATTTTTAGTTGGAGTTTCTCATGAAATGATGTATGTGAAATAACACTTAAATATAAATGTCACATGAAAATAGAATTTCATTGCTACTAAGTCTTTGAAAAAGAATCATCTAGGTTATAAGGCACATGTCACTTCATGTGTATAAATGGTGTCACTGTAACAGGAATATAGAGTAGAATGTATTCGTGTTTTCAGAAGTCCTAACAACAATGATAACAACAAAAATACAAATCACAAGAAACGTTTAGTTAGCATAAGGGGAGACTTCTCTGTTTTGAGGAGGACATTTCAAAAGACTCACAAGGATCGCGATGGAATGTCCTCCTCCCCTGGGGTGACACCAGGAAGTATGGACAGCCACCTGTCCCAGGTAGTTTATCAGAGAATCAGAGTTCTAAAGCTTGGGCAAACCAGAGCTATGTTAGCCCACCCCAGTGTTTTGACAGAAGACGGGACTGAGAGCCAGAGAAGTGAAGTCACTTCATCACAAGGGCACCCACTGTGAGGGGCCTGAGTGGCAAGCCTGCCACCTGCCTCTGCCTGGGCTTCTGCTAGTGTTTTCCATGACTACACTGTGACTTCTGTTGAAATGCACACCCCACTGGCTTTAAAATCTCTGCATCTGGCAAGTGAGAAGGACTGGAGAGCAAATCCAAGGCTGTCTGCTAAGCTAGAGGATAAAACCTCCCTAGACTGTTTCAGCATAGGGCTGCAGGGCAGTGAGGGGCTGGAAACCAACATCTTGAAGTTCCTCCCATCCTTATGCATTGATGATATCATCCAGGAAATATTTAAACAACATAGATGGAACTAAATGTCTTGCCAGGTGGTAGCCTGTGATATATACAGACAGCCCCTGACTCACAAAGGAAGACTACAGAGGTCCCATACATGCAAACAGCTGCTGCCATCCGCCCCGGCCCCCACCACCTTGCAGCTGCCATGGGCTGTGTGAAAAAAATTTTAAAAAAAGAAAGAAAGGGGATAGAAAAAAACTTGGACCACTTGCAGATTCGGCACATTCAGAGGCAGAGGGAGGGAAGAAACTGTGGAAGCAGAACCCACGTACGGGAATGGACTCAGCATAAATTCCAGCCTCGGATGATCTGCTTTCTTTGCCCTGAAACATCTCCTCCCGGTATTGACTGTTGTTTCCCATCCACGCTGCCAGAAATTTTACCCGTATATCATATTGCCTCTAAGCGCTACCTCCCACCCCACCTTTTTTTTTTTTTTGGAAAGAAGGCAAGAGATTAAATAATAATTAATTTACCATTAGAAAACTTTTTATAATAGTTAATAATAAGAGTACCTACCTCATGGGGTTGTTGTGAAGCTAAAGTAAACCAATGAATATGAAGTCCTTAGAACGGTGTCTGATATGTGATATACATAACACTGATCAGTATAATAAAACTATTAGCTCTCTTTAGAACTACGATTATTTCCATTTCACAGATGACAGAACTAAGGCTTAGAAAAGTTACTCTACCAAGGTCACATATGATACATAACTTGGAATTAGAACCAGGATTCAAATCGAGGTCTGCCTCCAAATCTTACCATCTTAACTACTGTGCTATAAAAAGTCACATGCTTGGTATTGGGAGGGGAGGGTGCAGATGGAGGGATATCCGGGGCAATCATTCACACATGAGCAAGAAATAATTCAATCAAATGCTTTTCCTACTGAAAAATCAACTGAGTTCAGCTGCACTCAAGAAACGAGAATGGTGAGGAGGGCCACCAGGTTATTTGGGGTAAAAGCAGGGACGGTCCAGGTGAGGGACCATAGCTGGATATTGAGGAGGAAATTTGGAGACAATGATACCTGTGGGTGGAAGATGTAGGGGATGGAAATGTAGTTTGGAGGGATTCAAAGATGAACTCTGACCCATGTGAAATTTCATCTAGTTCTGACCCTACACCCATGACTCCAGATCACTTATTGTTAATAGTACTCTTGGTAGACTACAAGATAGGTTAAATAAATGTCTTCTGGGCTCGTTGGCAAGAATTCACTTCTGCTTCCATTTGTAATGCATTTTGCGGGGGAAATATGTGCTGATTTCCAAACAAATGACTTGTAACTCAATACAATAAACGTATGCTTTGTGTCTCTGTGGACTGGGCACTGTGCTAGGTGCTGGGAATACCAAAGTAAATAAAAGGCATGATCCCTGCCCTTGAGCAGCCCAGAGCCCTGGGGGGTGGGGGTGGGGGGATGTGTAAGCAACTAAGAGACAATGTGCTGAGTGTAATAAGAGAGGTGTGTACAAAGCGCCTCGGAGCACAGAGGAAGGGAACCGGAAATTGCTTTTAAACCAACTTTTGGGATCCAAGCCCTGTGCAAGTTGGGAACTGTATGCAGTGCTTTAGAAGTTACGGGGAGGACACACTTACCATTTGGTACTGAATGAACTCATTCTTTAACAGGACTGTTGCCTGCTTTCTCTCCTGGCAAGTGGTGGTATCAATACCTATGTTTTTTCCTAAGATGTTTAAAGAGAGAGGTGACTGCATGGACTCTGAACTCACATTACTCTGGTTTGAATCTGACTTTTACCCACTAGGGAGAGGACCTTTTCTTTACCTCTTTCCTTATCTGTTTCCTTATCTGTAAAATGGGGCCAATGAAAATGCCTTCTTTGTAGAGTTCCTGGGAGGACGAATGATCTAATGCGTGCAAAGTCCAGTACCCAAAAGAGAGAAAAGGCCTCACTCAACCCTGGCTGCAGATAGAAATCCCTGGCTTCAAAGAACTTACCAAGGTAGAGCTGCATTTCTGAAACGTAGTTTGAAGTGATACACAGATGAGCATTTTTAAATTTTAATAGCATATATTTACCTTCCTTCCTTAGCGCAGGGAACATATATGTATATAGCACATCAAACCCTAGATTTTAATGATAGTATTTCTTAGGATGAATTAAACAATTAAAAAGTAAATGAACTGAAAGAAAACTATTTAGTGAATACTAGTCAGATGTTACATCTTCTCTACCAAAATAACAGTAACAAGTTGACTGTGATACTTGAGACGACAACAGCAGAGGTCTCACTTTAAATTTTTTCATTCTTTTTTCGCCCTTCACTTTAAATTTTTTCATTCTTTTATCGCCCTTTTTTTTTTTTTTGCACTGGTCATGGCTTGAATTAATTTTATTTTTCTTAACTTTAAATATATATATGAAAAAATATATTAAAGTGTTCTCTAATTTAAAAAGGGGACATGGGGGGGAACAATAGAGATTAGGAAATGCTGCAATAGTTTCTCTTCGTGTGTTTTTCTCACTGTAATGAAATTCAAAACTTTCATCTACAAGACTCCGGGAAAAGCACCATTTTCTAATGCCCAAACTAAAGGGAAAACGCAGCTGAATAGCAGAAAAGAATGCCTTCTGCATGCCCGCGCTTTCTTGGCCCTGATTGCAATCCTGGTGGAAAAATTCCCTGAAGCCGATGACAGCTGAGCTCGTTGCCTGGAATTCAGATGATCAGAAAAAGAAAATTCTACCCTGAGGTTAGGTTCTAGGGGCACCCGAGCAGCTTGTGACTCAGACTGAACCTGCCAGAGAGCGAACCTGCCACCTGTCCACCTCCACCCCTCGAGCTGGGTGGCTTAAGCTAAAGGGGATGGGAGTTAGGAGGTGGCAGTGGGGAGGAGACGTGAGAAGGGAGCAGAAGGACAGACAGCCCTGTGTCATCACGTACCCCGGGTTTCCCCCAAGTTGCAGTAAGGTCTCTGGGGCACCCAGTCACCTTTACCCCTTCATTGTAAAAATCACCCCCAGGAAAGTCCCTCGAGCTAACACAACAGCTGGCCTTTGAAGCCCATGGAATGGTGATGCCTACATGGGGATTCCCTGGGGTCAGTAGCCCCATCTGGGCTCCTCCTGCGCCTGTGGTGTCACCCAAACTGACAGACTTGCATAGAGCAGACAGAGTGTGTTAAAGGCACACAGGACCAGGGACGCTATTTTCAGAGTCTGTAAAGACGTCTGTTAAGCAGAAGGTTAGTTTGTACCCGCCTATGCGTCGCAGGCTCTTACTCCTCCCTGTGCAGCCTCACCCCACCCCCACCATCCTGGTTGCTGAGCCTCCGTTCTCTGTGCCGTGGAAGAGGGAAGCACCTAACCACCTTGTGGGACCCACCTGGGAGAGGAAGGCACAGAGGCAAGAGCAGGCATTGAGCCATGGGCAAGGGTTTCCAATAAACCCCTTATTCCAGCCTCAAGAATAGGATTGTCAGGTATTATACATTGCAGGGCACCCTGCAATGTCAGGTAAACAAACAAGATATTTTTTTTTTTAGTATAAGTATGTCCCATGCAATGTTTAGGATATCTTATACTGAAAAATTATTTTTCTCTTTGCCTGACATTACAATTTAACTGGAGTTGGGGGACTATGGTTGTATTTGCTAAATCCAACAATTCTACTCAAGAACAACTCCATGAGGCTGGTATTATTATTCTTATTTTAAAGGTGGCGGGGAAAGAGGCTTAGAGACACTAAGTGACTTGCCCGAAGCCACAGTGCTTGTGGGTGACAGAACAGAGATGAAATTTTCAACCCAGACTCACTGATATCAAGACCAATACTGTTTCCACAACACCATACCGGGATGCAAGCCTTGATGGAAAGGCATTGATGGGATGCCAATGGAGGAAACTGGGGCATTCTCTGGAGTTCGGGGGTATTCTTGGATACTTTGCTCAAAATGTAGATAATTACTCAATAAATAGTTGGTGGATGGAATTGAACTGAATTCTCACCGTGATTGGTAGCTTAAAGAGTCCGCACCTTCCCAATAAACACTCTTACGAAAAGACTTGTTCCTCACTCCCAGCTCAAGTCCCCCTTCAACACGATCCTTCAACGCCTGGAGGGAGCACTTCACAACGACGTGTACAGGCAGTGGTGGATGAGGTCATGGGACACAGCTCCAAGAGAAGCTTTGAGTCATGTTACATCCATTTAACACATGGAGGAAACCCACAGGACTGAAGGAATTAGCTGGCCCAAGGGATAAGCTAGCCCTGTCTGGGCTGGACAACCTTCAAAGCTCGGCGTGTGCAGCTCTAGTCACCTTGCTTGAACCAAACTGCCTCAAAAGAACTTACAAATATCTATGTGCATATCAATCAGCGTTGTTTGAGGGGGGCAGAGGATGTGGCGGTAGAAAGAGGGAGGGGCTATCCTTCTACAACTCTGTCTTGCCCGGAGGTGGGATCAATCAGTAGATGCAGAGGTCCCAGCCAGCTTTCCTTCTGCAGCTTGGGAAGCTCTGTGAATGTGCACACAGAAACCTGGACAGAGCGCACACAGCTCGTAGAGGCCCACAAACCTCCAGGCCCCAAGGGAAATTGCTGTAGCTCTAGGCTTAGGGCAGCAGCTTAAATCCCAGCCCTGTCCTCCAGACCCTCCCTGGAGAAGTCATGGGAGGACAGAGGATGGTAAGGGCCAAGGAAAAATGGCAGCATGAGAAAATGTGGACTTACATCTGCCGCCACCAGGAAAGTTGGCTGCCTTATCATCATTTTATTTTCTGACGATCAAAGCAATAAGTGTTCATTGTGGGAAAGTTTGAAAATGCTGCAAAGGATAAAGGAATCATAAAAACTACCCATAATCCCACCATGCAGAGATACAACCCCTCCTAAAACTGTGGTGTAGTTCCTAAGGATCTCTGTCCATATAGTACCCATAATTGGCCTCATACTTCATATATGACTTTTTAAAAAACCAAACCAATCATAAAGACTTCTCTCACATCGTTAAAGACTCTCCAAAGACTCCTTATGGCTTTGATGAATCTTTAATGAGTGCACCGAAAATGTCCATAATTCATTTAATTACTCTCCTCTTGCTAAACATTTAGAGAGTTTCCAATGTTTTCCCTAATAGAAATAACATAGCAGTGCCCATCTCCTTCACATACATTTTTACCAGGCCCTTGGCACCTGTTCCCTCGTATCTAGAATCTACAATAACATCAAATGGAATCTGGTGTGACCCAAAGATATGTGTCTTAGTGCTTCCTGCTTCCCCATGCTCTATGAACAACAGTATGTCTTCCAGAGGCCCCACCAACTGAACCAGTTGGAGAACCACTAGAGTCAATTACAGAACATGGGTCCCTTGTCAAATGAAGGAGGCTCCTATTTAGCAGGAAGTCCAGCCCCCTCTTAGACTCAAACCATGGTTTATGAGACAGAGAAAGAGAGGAAGAGAGAGAGAGAGAGAGAGAGAGAGAGAGAGAGAGAGAGAGAGAGAGAGACCCCAGAGACAATTTTCAGAGAAACCACCACTCGATGTAATTCCGCTGGGAACACGACAATAAAAATCCTCAGAACTATGCCGCCTGGTATTTTTACAGAACCATTGCTTTTGCTGATTTAGTTAATGATAATGTTGGGTTCCAAATTTCCTCTAAAAGGGAGTCTTAAGTGTTCTCAACTTGGACGGGGTTGGCTTAAAAATAAACAAATAAGTTATATAAGTCCAAATTTTGAAGGATCAGGTTTTGGAAACCAAGGCTCTGGTGTCAGATGAAAGGGGCCTGCCTCACATCTTGTGGTTGGGCCTCACGTGCCGCCTGCAGGGTAGAGCAGCAAGCAGCCGTTCCAGCTGTCCCCAAAATCCACCTTCTAATTTGAGCGCCGACGCCCACCAGGAACTCATGTGTAGTGCGCCCCATGGCGCCTAGAAGACAACTTGAGTTGCTTAGAAAACAGCGAAGAGAAACAAAAAACTCAAGTACAACATGAGATGTTCTGAAAGGCTTAACGGTATTACCTGAAACATGTCATCTTCCACTTGAGAGCTGGCTGCATTTTGGTGGGAAGTAAAGTGATTACTGTGTTGCCTTTTGAAAGCTTTTAAGGTCTTCCAGGAAGAAGGATGTTAGAGTTCCCAAAGTTACCAGTGTGGGTGGAGTCCCACTTTGAGTCTAGCTGTGGGAGCCCCTGCAAGGGACAGAAGAAGCTCAGTGCTTTGGTGAGGTGCAGAATCTTTCATGCACTCCTAGAGTCATGTGAATAAGTGAAATGTCACAAATGAGTCCATTCATTCAAGTATTTAGATAGCATAATTATTAAGAGTTTAGTAAGTGGAAGGCACTGAGAGTCTCAGAGTTTAAAGATAAAAAAGAATAATCTCTGCCCTCAGATTGCTTATTCCAGTTGAGAAGAATAGATGTGTTCACAAACAGCCAGAATATGCTACACGACCGTGTAATGAATGGTGATGTAGACCAGGGATATACAAGGGCCAGGGATGCAGCGTAAAAGCACTACTCACTTTTGGCCAGTCACTGGCTTCCTGGAACACAGGCTTAGTGTGGCTAGAACTTCAGATTTTCCAAAAGCAGGAGAATGTGATTTTTCTGTAAAATATCCTGATTTTTTTTTTAAGTTGGCTGAATATTTTTTAACACTATGTAAACTCAACAAAACATAACTTATAGGCTGGATCAGGACACGCCACCAGTGTGAACCTCTGATGCAGACTATACTCGTATTTGTTGATATGGACAGATATCTACCCTCATGAGAAAAGCACTTTACACAAGCCATATGTTAATATGATCACATTTTTGTTTCAAAGCCATGCATTTACGCATAGCAAAACGATGAAAGGTGATACATCAAAATGTTAACAGTAGATATCCCAGGTGGCAGGATTATAAATGATTTTTCCCTCTTTGTTTTTCTGTTTTTAATGAAATTTTTGTGACGAGGGTGCATTACTTCAATAATCAGAATTTCCAAATTAAATTAAAATTTTTATAAAAAGACTGAAGTGCTTTTAGATTAAGACAGATAAAATATTACGAAAGCTTTAAGGCAAGAGAAAGAATTAAAAGAGAACAAAAATTATTGGAAAATATTAAGAATAATAAAGTTGGGTAACAAGAAAATTAATTGTGGCCATTGAACACTTAAAATGTCAGGGGAAGAGGAACACACACAATAGGTTTTGCAGGCATTACCTTACTAATGCTTCCCAACCTCTGTGTAGTGAGTGGCATTACTCTTATTCCCATGCACGGGGAAGACGATGAGGCTTAGAGAGGTTAAGTAACTTGCCCACAGTCAAACAGCTCATAAGTAGCAGAGCTAGAATTCAAAACCCAGGTCATCTGCCTCCAGAGGCTGTGTGTTCTCCTAACCTTAGGTAAGAGATTACTAGAAACAAAGTGAATGAGGAAGGTCAGGGAGATGGTGGTTTTTGATCTGGGCCTTGAAGACCCAGTAATAGTTGAACCCCTAGGGATAGGAAGGAAATAATATCACCCAACGAATAGAGATGATAAGGGTGTAAAAAGATGTCCTGATGAAGTACGGTAAGTGGGTGGGAGGCAGTCACAGAGTCCTCCGCACTAAATGCCAGGCTAAGGAATTCGGCCTCGTTTATGGACAGAGGCAGCAACTGATGTTTCCAGTACTGGAACGAGATGTGTGCCACGGTGTATTAGGGCTAGGGCTGCCATAACAACATACCACACACTGGGTGGCTTAAAGAACAGAAACTTATTTACTTACAGTTCTGGAGGCTGAAAGTCCAAGATCAAGGCAGCAGAAGGTTTGGTTTCTCCTGAGGCCTCTCTCCTTGATTTGCAAATGGCCGCCTTTTTGCTGTGTCCTCACATGACCTTCTCGCTGATGTTTTGCCTTCCTCTTCTTACAAAGACACCAGTCAGATTGAATCAGAGCCTGCCTAATGGCCTCATTCTGACTTAATTTCCTCTTTAAAGGCCCTGTCTCCAAACATAGTCACATTTGGAGGTGCCGGGGGTTAGGACGTCAACGTATGAATTTTGAGAGGATGCACTTCAGCCCAGAACACATGGTGACACAGAAAGAGCATTGGGCTTGGAGAATCAGAAGCCCTGGGTTTGAATGCTGCCACTGCCATTTGTTTGATGTGGGACCTTAGAGAAGGCATTTAGGCACTTTGCCCCTCATTCATGAAAAAATAAAAAATGCAGAGAACTCCCTGCAGGGTTATGGTGAGGCTCAAATGAAATAATGCTTGTGAAAGTACTTTGTACATGTAGGGCCCTATCCGGCAGTCGGATTTAGCATTTTGACATGTCATACATAAGGTCACAAATACTTGTCTAAGGAATAACTGAGCATTGCTGTGTTGATGGCGGGAAGAGGCAGAGCGCGCGTAGCACCATTGGAACCCTCAGTAATTTCATAACTATGTATTTGTTCAACCTAATTTTTTTAAAAGCCACAACAAATGTTCCCCAGATATTTTTGAATCAGCTTTCAAAGTGGGTTCAAAATACTTAAGGCACATTTAATGGTTTACACCCATTGTAAACATTTTAGGGCCCTGTGACTACTTCAACTAAAACTTACTTACATTTGAATTTTAATCGATAATTCTAAACTAATAACCATTTATTGAGTACCTATCATGTGGAACATGCTGGGGATACATGAGATTCCCAGATCTCATTTAACCCTCAAAACCACTCTGGTCTGGAAACTGGTTCAGCATGACCACATAAATTGACCATTTTTCAGGATGGAGGCCAAGGTGCAGGTCTGACCTCAATTTTTTTGATATGATTGTCTTAGTCCATTTAAATTGCTATAACAAAATACCATGAACTGGGTAGCTCATAAACAACAGAAATTTATTCCTCACAGCTCCAAAGGCAGGGAAGCCCAAGACCAAACCACCAGCAGATGTGGTGTCTGATGAGGGCTACTTCCTAGATGGCTGTCTTTTCTTTTCACTGTTTACTTCCCATGGCAGAAGGGGTGAGGGGGCCCTCTGAGGCCTCTTTTACAAGGGCTCTAATCCCATTCATGAGGGCTCCATCCTCAGGCTTAATCACCTCCCAAAGGCCCCACCTCCTAAAACCATCACATTGGGGGTTAGGATTGATGTAACATGAATTCTGGGGGGACACATTCAGACCATAGCAACAATGTCATCTAGTCCCTCCCTTCCCCCCCCCCCCATTTTCTTCAGTACAAAAATAGCTCAACACAAACAGTAACCACCTCTGCTCAGGACATTCTATCAGTGAAAAATATGTTATTAATTATTGCTAAGATTTCTCTCCTGATGTTCCTGCCATCTCTAACTCTACATGGCCAGTCCAATAGCATCAGCACAAAGTCCCATCCAAAGAGGCACAGTCCAAATAGCCATAGGAGACTTTTTAAAAAATATTTTAATCTCTGATCTGTACCCTTCAAAACAAAGTTAAAGAGCCCAGCAACATTTCAAATTCCTAAATTCTCTCATACCCAGTGCCATTACTTCCACACTTCTCTCTATACCCTTGGACTAAAACACTATCTCCCTCTTCTCCTCCGTCTTGCAACGTTTTCATATTTAATTCCTTTTTACAGGACAGGGGACAGGGAAGAGTCAGGGCACAGGGTCATATTAATAATCACCTACCCCATCACACATAGATACCGTGTTTCCCCCAAGATAAGACCTAACTGGAAAATAAGCCCTGGCATGATTTTTCAGGATGCTCGTAATATAAGCCCTACCCCAAACATAAGCCCCAGTTAAGATCGTCCGCCAGACATGACTGTTTGAATAAATGTAGATTTTTGTACATGAATAAATGAATAAATGTAGATTGTTGGAGCAAAAATTAATGTAAGACCCGGTCTTATTTTCGGGGAAACACTGTATGTCTCTCCAATGCCACTAATAGTACCTTATACAGGCATAGCTCTTTTTAAACCAAAACTTATTTTTCACTTCAGTCCATCTCCTGATACTCCCAACAACTCAGACAACTAGAAAACATTTGAATCTTTGGAAGGAAAAAAGAATAATATTTTGGGAAATCTTTCTAGCAGATTTAAGGCTGGTTGGTGGCAGGGTAGGCACTGGCTGAGCCCCGTATCCTCCTTACCGCTCATAGCCTAGGATGCTTTGGTTCCTGTAACAGATTGGAGTAGGGACTGGCTCACAGCCCCAAAGTACCCTGGATACCATTAAGGACAGTGAAATGTCCCAGAGTTGCCCAAATATAATGTTAGCTTGCCAGAAAGTACAGTAGTAGATACTAACCTATGTATAAATGCAGGACTTTTTTTTTTTAGATAGCTATGTTGTTTGGGGGAGAGAGGTAAATTGTTTTTTTTCAGGATAGGTTTGTCTTTTCAAACAGTTTCCTTTGCAAGGTGGTGAACTTCCTAAGGTATTTTTTACTCTCAAAAGTTGTCGCAGCCTTTTTTGACACCCTCTGCCTGTGTCAAATGGCAAGCCCAGTGGAAGTCATTTGGAAGGCAGTGGCAGCAGATGGCAGAAATACAGTTTCTCCCCTTAACTGCACCGTGAGGATAATTTGTTTTCCTTATTGCTATAAAGGAAACCGTAAGAGGCTTTTGCCCACTCCAAACCTCTGAAACTGGAGTTATGAGGTCGGATGGAGGAGGCCAGGAAAAATATTTCTTGGGGTGGTTTGATGCTTTCGGAGGCCTGCAATACTAATTACCCAGCCTTCCTATCTGCACAAGACCTTTCCATGATGATTCATTTCTGTGGAAGCTAGCGTCCATAAACAGGCCATTCAAACTCAATTCTATTGCATCTCAAAACTCGATTCTTTGGATTCTCACAGGCAAATCCAATCTGCTTGTCATCTAGGCAAGTGTTGGGTATAGACAAAGAAGCATGAACTACTAGGCGTGTTGGGGGAAACGGAGTCTGATGGTGGTCCACCTAGAATCATTTCTTTCTGCTCCCTTTTAAAAAAAGAAAATCAACATATAAGAAGTCCCATTTCCACCACTGATTGTCTGTATGACCTTCAGCAAGTTACTTAATCTCTCTGTGCCTCAGGTTTCCTCATCTGTAAAATGGGGATAATAACAGTACCTACCTCACAGGGTGTTTATGAGGCTTAAATGAGTTCTTACTTGTAAAGCAATTAGAACGGTGCCTGGTACACAGTGAGTGCTATGTGCATATTTAATAAACACACTTGGAAAAAAAAGTCATGCTTCACCAAATCAAGTAGAGGGATCTGAAGGGTGATGCTGGCTGACGTCCATGCCCTGTGAACCTCATGCTCTCTCTTCTGCACAGTGAGCCTGAGTGGGCCACACTGGGGTCAGGACTGAGCAGCCCATCAAAAACAAACCACGAAGTAGGGCAGTGAGATGCATGGGTCTAGACCATTTACTTTCACAAAACCTGCTAATGAAATCAGACTTCAACATTTTTCACTCTCATACTCACTAAAAATGAATTTTGAAAACTATACCTCTGCTCACATTCTTAATTTACCTAAACTTTAATTTACCACATTAATTTAAAATTAAATGATGGCAGAAGAGTCCCTATATATTGTACACTGGTAAACAAAACAGTCGGATCACTATTTTAAATGAATCACATGGGACTTATTATCGTGACCACACCCTAACAATTTGCCACCCATCTTCCCCCATTTAAAACATACACAAACAAGCATTTCTTTCACACTCAGAAATATTTTTCCCCCCTCTGACCACCAGGCTCTAAGTGTAAAAAAATAAAATAATATAATATAATATAATATAATATAATATAATATAATATAAATCCTCCAGATGTAAGTATCACAAATTATTAGCAGTACATGATTGATCAAAACATCAATATATTTTGACTTTTAATATACATGTATAATTATATTAAAAGTAATTTGTAATGCAACCTATATGAGATGTGTAGAGATATTTTCCCCCAATGAGTTCACATGTTCAGGAATTACTATTACTTACTATTAGAAAGTGACATGATTTAGAATCATTTCTATTCCTGTTTCTCTTCTTCATAAATGTGACCAGTAAGAACTTATATTCACATAAATAAGTAGATTGGAAGGGAAGAAGTTTTCCTAAAGGACTGACATTCAACTCTTTGAACTCCTTCTGAATTGTATGCCCCAAACATACTATAATTCTTAAGCATCTATCACGTTGATTAGGTCTTCCTCCAATTTTGTTGAAAGTAAGTAATTGGAAATCACCTCACTTGAGAAAGGATTTATTATTCAGTTATTAACATCTCGTTCTGTGAAGTATACCAGAAAGACCAAGACATTTAAGTTACTGTTCTCTTCCCTGTTATATCCTTTCACTTAGAGGCACTTCGTCAAATTTGTCTCAGTAAGAGTAGAGCAAATCAAAATATTTATTTCCATATATCTTTTAGAGTAGAACTCCTTTAATTTTGTTGCACGCCTAAATGAAATTTGGTCAAAATCTTGGGGCTTCAGATTTGGCTCATTCCACTGATGGAAAACATACTATCACATAAACTAATTGTCAAACCAATCAGCCAAATTAAATGTAGCTCTTGCCATTAAAAGTCTAAGTTTATTTTTCAACTAAGGTAAGTGTCTTGATATTTCTTTTGGAGAATATTATAAAAACCACTAAGAAATGACTGTATCATATAAAATAGATTACTAAAAGTAGATAAGTTTACATTAATGTAGCCCTAATATAATTAATATTCCAATAAGTGTAAAACAGGACTAACAATGCTGTTTCTCATGACTTGATTTGCAATAAAATGGCATACTGTGCTGCTAAAATTATGTTAGTTATAGAGCCAGAAATATGGCCAAAGACATAACATTCTTTCCTTAAGCTGGTCGAATCTATGCATGTAACTCTGATGTTTGGCTTTGGATATAATTAAATAAGAATTATGTTTAAAAATCAGAAATAATTTCATTAATTTCATTAGACCTCATGCTCACACTTTTCTGTTTAATGAAATTATTTAATAGGAAAACAATACCTATCTGTATACTACTAAACTAATCAGGCCAGCATGTAGCAAATAACTACTTGTTTTTAAATAGGAAATATATGATTTTATAAAATCAGCTCTAACTACCTCATGAAATAGCACAGACGATATCTGAAAAACATAACCTAAAATTCTATCAGCAGGTTTTATCTAATGTGTCATGGAAATCTCGGTAGTCCCAGAAACTATTCCAGTTACATCTATTGAATTAGAATCATTAATTAGCCTGAACAGCTCAACTGTTTTCAGGCACTTTCCTTTCCAGCTAATGACAAGTCCTAGGAATGAGGAATCAGACTTTTCTTAAACATGGAAATTCCCCCAAGAAAGACACACACACACACACACACACACACACACACACACACACACACACACAGATGTTGCTATTTATAACCAAATTCAACCCCAGAAAAAAAGGATTATAGGATACTCATCTATCAGATAATGATGGCCAATATTTAATGAGTCCTTACTATGCCAGTCACTGCTCAAAGTTATTGACATATAACAGCACTTAATTGGCACTTACAGCAATTTTTTGAGGTGGGTCTGATTAAGGTGCCTATTACCAGATGAGGAAATGGACACTTGGGGCCACAGGGCTGGCAGCGGGGGGAAGCAGTGTGCAAACCCAGGGTGCCTGGCCCCAGAGCTCAAGTTTAACAATCCCATACATGATCTCACTGGCACCTGAGTCCATTTCTTATTACTTCCATTCCATAATTAGCCACTATTATTCCATACTAACAGGCAGTGTGGTGAGTAGAATAACAGTCTGCCCCCCCACAACCCCCAAGATGTCCAGGTCTTAATCTCCAGATCTGTGAATATGTGGCAGAAGGGACTTCGCAGGTGTGATTCAGTAAGGATTTTGAGATGGTGCAATGTCATCACAAGGGGCCTTCTAAGGAAGAGGGGGAGGCAAGAGAGTGAGGGTCATAGAAGATGTGAGGTCAGAACCAGAGGTCAGAGTGGATGTGGTTGCTGTCTTTGAAAATGGAGGAAGGGTCCACAAGCCAAGGAAAGCAGGCAACCTCCAGAAGCTGGAAAAGGCAAGAAAATACATCCTCCCCTAGAGCTTCCAGAAGGAACACAGCCCTGCCAACGTTTTGTGTTTAGATACATTCGACCCATGTCTGACTTCTGACCTTCCAAACTGTGAAATAATAAATCTGTGTTGTTTTAAGCCACTAAGTCTGTGGCAAGTTATTATAGTCACAAGGGGAAACCGATTCGATCCCTAAACTACTAACAAAAGGCATTGATCAGAGGAGGGTGTGAGCATTCACAAACCATGTTTTATACACGCCAATCGCAGCAACACACTTGCTGCCCAGAGAAAGCCAGGAAATACGAGTACATTTGAGCAGGTAAGAAGCAACATGTAAGTTCTTGCTTCTGTACTGAAAATGAAGGTGCCTCTTGTCTCGGTTTTGGAATAAGTAAAGAGTATCCACAGAGATGCTTTGTCATTTTTACTTTTACAAAATTGACTTTGGTGGTTCTTTTTATGAAATTTCCCCCTTCTTCTTTGTTTCAGTGTCAATTTTTTACTTGAAGACTTTTCAAAACTTTCCCTTCCTGAACATTTTTCCACTGGGTTTGATGCCTGACTCTGCCATTTAACTTGCTCCAGAACATTGGCATTAGTGTAAACTGCTAATATAATAAATCATGTAACAATTACCCTGTGTTCAAAGTAAGCACTTTCTCCACTTTTACACAGTCACTATTTCTGCCATCAGATGGGCCTCCTACAGCTTGGGTTCCACACAACAGCCAGAGGGAGTTTTGACTCCAGAAACCTGACAGTGTCATTCCTATCCTCAAATTCCTTCCCGGACCCCAATTATGTTCAGAATGAACAACAGACCACTAAGCCTGATATCCAGAGCCTCTTGTGCTCTGGCT
Source organism: Hipposideros armiger (assembly GCF_001890085.2). Lineage (NCBI taxonomy): Eukaryota > Metazoa > Chordata > Mammalia > Chiroptera > Hipposideridae > Hipposideros > Hipposideros armiger. The sequence continues at coordinate 3,270,465 of NW_017731418.1, forward strand.
CCCCCATAGCCTCCCAACCTCACCTGGTGTCTCTCTCCCATGCTCAAGCCCTACGAAGCTGCTCAATTGCTCCCCAACATGGAAGGCAAGTTGTTGCAAAGGCACCCTACACATTTGCTTCCTTCATCTTGGGCAACATCCTCTCCCTTTTCCATCAGACTAATTCTATCCCTTCCTTTCCTGACTCAATGATACATCCAATTGTCCCAGCGTCACCTGCAAAGGCACAGGTAACAGCACTTGATAGACACACAGATGAGGGTCTAGGACATCCATCTTGCTTCCCTTTGAGCTATGGTTCCCTATGTCATCTATCTCCAATTTTCTGCCTGGATAGTGACCTACCAACCTCTGTTTTCTGGATTTTTGGCCTTGGCCTTTCCCACTGGACAGTTGACATATATATTCATCCCATGAGCTTGGTACCAATTGCAGCCTCAGCTAAGAGATGCTCCCAGAGGTTTCAGCCTCAGCTCATAACCAACCCTACACACACACAGTACACACACAAACACACACATTTAGCTCAGATGAGAAAACACTAAGGGAGACAGATATAACAATAAATGATGCCTACTGAGTATATACAGCAAGCCAGGAATTGTGTTAAGCACTTTGTTTCTTTAATTAAAAAAAATCACCTGTAAAGTAGGCACTATTTTGTCCCTATTGACAGATAAGGAAACTAACCTAAGTTCATTCAGGTGAAATAACTTGTCTTATGCCATCCAGCCTTTCAGTGATAGAGTCGCTACGTCACGCGACTTCAGAGAGATTGGTTAACCAATCACCCCCAGGATATGTTTTTCTGATCCTTTAGGAGCCCCACTCACCACCACCACACTTCAAAGTGCTTCTCTGAGCTACCAAAGTTATCTTTGCATTTAGTTCACTGGATTCTAATTGAGTGGACCTGTGTGTTTCCCTAGAGGACTTGCGCTCCTCGGAGTGTGGAGGGAGCTCACAAAAGAAGAACAAAAAAATGTCTTCCTAGATAAGTGGCTATTACCTGTGATCCCAAAACATATCTATTGCCCTAACTTTGCACATCCTCCAAACTACATTTATGCACACACCGACCAGGCAGCTAGGTATTAAATTTCAGTCTCCCACTGACCCTCTCAGCTCATGGTCCTGGTACAATTATGAGTCCTCTTTCTGAACTGATTTTTAACCATCTAATCATATCAATATTACAAGTTACCTCAAAATATCTTGGGCAATAAGTGTGGGTTTTATTTATAAAAAAATGCATGTGTATGTGACAGTTTAATAAAATGTGAGGAAAGTAAAATTTTAAAGCTAAAAGAATTCATGGGGATCAGTTGATTTACTTGTACCTTTTTGTAAATGAAAGAACTAAGGTCCATACCACACTTGAAAATTGGCCCCGGAATATGTTTCATGTTTAGTCCACATGACTTTTTAAAATTAGGTCAATATTTTTAAATTGTGCTGAGAGAGAGAGAGAGAGAGAGAGAGAGAGAGAGAGAGAGAGACCTGTTCCTTCTTGTTCTGTTGAAATATTAAAATATCTGGCAGCCTCTAGTTATATACTCAAGAGAAATAAAAACATCTGTCTACACAAAAAATTATAGACGAATGGTCATAGGAGCATTATTCATAATAGCCCCAAGTAGAAACAATTCAAACATCCATCCACTGATGAATAGATAAATGAAATACAGTCGATCCCTACAATGAAATATTACTCAGCAATAAAAAGGAACGAAGCACTGATACATGCTGCAACATGGATGAACCCTGAAGACACACTAAGTTAAAAGCAAGTCACAAAAGGCCCAGCATTGTATGATTCCATTTACATGAAATGTCCAAGATAGGCAAATCTATAGACACAGAAAGTAGATGAGTAATTGGGTGGAGCTGGGGGAAAACAGGAGTGGGGAGTGGCTGCTACTGGGCATGGGGTTTCTTTCTGGAGTGATGGTGACATTCTAGAATTGACTGTGGCAAAGGTTGCACAGCTATGAATATACTAAAAAACATTGACTTGTTGAAGACATATATACATATACATGTGTGTGTATGTTGATATAGATATAAATATATAGCAGTAATGGGCCCACATACCTGTGGAATTCTAGTCATTATTGACTGGCTCTCGGTAGTGGCTGCCCTCTCTATGGAAAGCACGCTTCTTTCGGTTCTCCTCAATCCCCACTACTCCCCTCCCCGCAACTCCAAGTTTTGCCCACGTCACTCAACTGTTTTCTGCCTGGCCTGAGTCTTTGAGTTTTCAGCTTTTGGTCAAGACCATCACGGAATCTGAAAGCTGGGAAAGATGTCACCCGCCTGACCTCCCCACAAAGTAGAACAACAGGTATCCTCATTCATATCCCAGGTGTCCTCTTCTTGAATGTCACCCTCCACTTCAACTCTTCAGCGAGGGGCGTTCACTACACAGTAAGGCAGCCCATTAGTGTTCTTGCTATTGTCGCTATTAATACATTTATGTCGCGATGAAGACTTTATGAAATGCTTTCTATGCTTTACCTTGCTTGAGCATCACAACAAACCTGCGGGTTACTTATCGCTATCCACATTTTACCGATAAGCATGCTGAGAAATGGGGTGCCCTGTCCAAGGTGACGCTCCACAAGATTGACCCAATTGTTCTGTTATACTGGAGTACCGCTGGGTCAAGTCTGGGGATGGGTGAGGTTGTGGAGAAGCCAGTGTTTTGGAAACAGCATGATTTGGGGTGGGTGCATCAGGAGAAGCTTTCCTGACTCTACTGCTCATTCGCTGTCACACACGCAAGCACACACACACATGGTCCTCATTCCTGGGCCTCCTTTCCATCATCTGTAAAACAGAGATAAGAACACAGGCTGGGGATGACCGGTTAGCTCAGCTGGTTAGAGCGTGGTGCTGATACACCAAGGTTGCCAGTTCAATTCCCGCATGGGCCACTGTGAGCTGGGCCCTCCTTAAAAGAGTCAACTATGCCATTGTAGCATGAAAGCGCTGTGTAACCAATGACCATGGCTGTTCCTCAATAAAATTTCTTTTAAAAAAAAAAAGAAAAGAACACAGACTGGACCCCTGTCACTCCTGCCCCAACTTGGTCCGGATGTGCTCTATACCCAGCACAGCTAAAGAAGAATCACTCTATGCCCGGAAATTCGACTCATTTCATGAGTTGAATGCAATCAGAGGACTGAGGAGCCAGCTCAAGATGAGTCATTTGGCTCAAGAGATGATTGCCAGTGGTCCTAGCAACGCGCTCCACCACCAATAGCCCTTTAATTTGATCTCCGCACTGATGCTCAAACCACAGATTTCCTGGGCCTGCAGCCTCCCAGGAAGTGGGAGCCAAACAACAGATGATTCACATTTCCTCTAAAGCAGCAAAAGAGAAACTACCTGCCTCAGAAATTGACACCAGCCTTTTAAGGCCCTGGCCTGAGCTGCTCCCTCCAAAGCCTCGGCTGATGGGCATGGGTTCCCCTGGGCCCAGAGGCTGCCTGTTCTCTAGCTGGTTTCTCTCCAAAGAGAGAGAGGAAAGAGAGAAAAAGAGATAGGAGAGGAGTGTTGAACTAACATGTATTAAGTGCCCATCAGGAGCCAGGTTCTGACTCCATCAGCCACTTTACATATATTATCTCATGTAATTTCACTACAATACTGTGGGATAGATGTTAGGGGCTTCCCGCTCTACTATACATTTACTTTTTCCGTCACTCGATGATAAGCTCCAGGAGGACCAAGACTTTCTGTGGTTCAATGCTACATCTCCAGGTTCTAGAGCTGTGACATAATAACATATAATAATTACAGGTAACCCTTATACCAGATGCTGTTCTAAGTACTTTCATACATTAACTACATATAAGTACATTAACTCACTCAAATAACAACAACAGCAAAAATAATAATAATAATAATAATAATAATAATAATAATAATAATACAGACAGTCCCTGACTTACAATGGCTTGACTTACAATTTTTCAGCTTTACAATGGTGCAAAAGTAATATGCATTCTGTAGGAACCATATGCATACTTCGAATTTTGAATTTTGATCTTTTCCTGGGCCAACGACACACAGTACTATACTCTCTCATGACGCTGGGGACAAGTAACATGATGATTTTGTTCAGCTGCATCCTAAGTGTTCTCAGCACATTTAAGGTAGGCTAAGCTAAGCTCTGATGTTCAGTATGTGTGGTGTAGTGACCCAATGCATTTTTGACTTATGATACTTTCAACTTACAATAGGTTTATCGGGATATAACCCCATTGTAACTCGAGGAGCATCAATAATAATAATAATAATAATAATAATAATAATAATAATAATTGACTTATTTCGTGCCAGATACTGTTCTATTTTTATACATTATCTCAATTATTTCTAACAATTTTATGATGGGAAAACTACTATTTCAACTTTCTGGATGATGAAACTGAGGCTTAGAGAAAAAAATTGTCTGGCCCATTCCCCTATAGAAAGCTGTGGAGCCAAGATTCAAATCCAGGCCACAAGTTTTTTAAGTTATGGTGAAATATACATAACATAAAATGCATTATTATAAACATTTTAAGTGTACAGTTCTGTGGCATTAAGCATATTCACATTGTTATGCAACCATCACCACCATCCTTCTCCAGAATTTTTCATCTTCCCCAACTAAAAGTCTGTATTCATTAAACACTAATTCCCTATTCCTATAAAATTCTTAACATGGAGAAATGTGGCCAGAGTTAGACCCTGAAGTGGGAAGTCAGCTGTGTGGAATTATTTGAGGACAGCGATAAAGAATTCTTACCCTTGAAATTTGCTCCTCTGTTAGCCATCATAAATTCAGACATTCTACCATTAGGGAGTTATTTTTGTGGTTTTTAAAGATCTTGAGGTCTTCATGAGTCTAAAGAGAGGCTTTCAATGCAAGTATGTAGAGAGATTCAGGGAGAGCTCAAAGGGAAGTTTAGAAGGCTGATACCAAGAAACTTTGTTCCTTCCTAGCTTGTCTGGGACTGGGAACGGCCTTCTTTCATCTAATCATCAAATATGGAGGCATTCCCATCATTTCAGACACTGCTGAAGCCCCGGAGATATGTTGATGAGCATTATCATGGGGGCCACGGAAGAGTAAACAGTGTGACCCTCTATGCTATGGAAGGAGACAATCTCCGACTCTGGGAACACACAGGAGTTCAAGAAAGGCTTCCCAGAAGAAGCAAAATCTCGACCAACCCGTGAAGCTTGAATAGGGATTAACTGGAGGAAGGTGGCTGGGGAGAAATAGAGAGAGGTCCAGGGAAAACCAAACAGTTATGTGTAAGACTGGAATGTAAGATACCTAAGTGAGAAACCACACAATGACCAACAATAGGGAGGTGAGGCACGATGTGGGAGAGGAGAGGGAGAGAGGGAGAGAGAGAGAGAGAGAGAGAGAGAGAGAGAGAGAGAGAGAGAGAAGGCTCAAGTGGTGGGCAGGGACCAGATCAGGCAGGGCTTTGTAAACTAAATGAAGGAATATGGACTTTATCAAGACCAACTTGGAGCCATGGAAGGACTTTAAGCTGGAAGGTAGCATAATCAGATTTGCATAGCAGAAACTGTGTAGGAAGGAAGGAGGGACAGAACTGGGAACCAGGAGACCAGGTAGGAGCTGATTGTGTATATCAGGCCAGAGATGAGGGTTTTGTAAATCAGGAGAGGCCACTGCAGACATGCAGATGGTAGATAGGTTCAAGAGCAAAATTAATAGGATTCTGTGAGGTAGGGAGGTGGGGAGAGAGTCGCAAATGATGCCTGGGTTTCCAGTTTGGATAACTGAACAGGTGGTGGTTACATTCACCCAATTCATTCATTGTGATAAAGGACCCAAGAGCTGGTCTGGGTGGGAAGTTAACTAGTTTCATTTGGGAAAAGTTCAATTGAGGGTCCTGTGAAACATCTAAGGCAGCCGTTCTCAACCTGTGGGTCGCGACCCCTTTGGGGGTCAAGTGACCTTTTCACAGGGGTCGCCTAAGACCATCGGAAAACAAAAAGATATTTACATTACAATTCATAACAGCAGCAAAATTACAGTTATAGAGTAGCAATGAAAATAATTTTATGGTTGGGGGTCACCACAACATGAGGAACTGTATTAAGGGGTCGCAGCATTAAGAAGGTTGAGAACCACTGATCTAAGGGAAGATGTCAATGATCACGTGGTAAAGGACCCAAAAGGTATTGCTGGTATGATTCTCCTCTCTTCTGCACATGGGCGTTAGACAAGATGAGAAAAGGTTGACAAGAGGACAAGTTAACTGCTAGATAACAGGTATCCACTAATGCCATATATTATATATTATATATGTGTGTATGCATAATATACACACATCAGAATAGAACACAGGACGGTGTTGCTGTGTGACAATTCTTCTAGGTTAGTAAAGTTTGAAGGTCTAGAGTGAACTTGCAAGGGATGGGGAGGTAGGAGGCAAAAAATCCCTGGAAATGAGCACTAGAATTCTAACCTGATGCTATTTATAAATTTCTTGATCACAGATACTTTATCTCTACATCAGCAACTCTGGCACAGACTGGTACCTTTAAAAAAATTCTTAATAAAAAAAATACACACACACACACACACACACACACACACACACACACACACAAATCCTGGCCAATACCATTCAGTCGCAGTGACCCTGCTGGCCCCTCTCTCGTGTAAATGTTCCTGGATGGGCCAGTATCCTGTGGTCTATTCTACTTTCAGTGACTGAGGATGGTGCCATCCACCCTCTAGTAAGCTTTCCGCATCCAATTCTGATGCTTCTTTTTTTCCATTCTCCACCTCAAGGGCAGAGCCTGTAGACCTGGCAGTAGATACACTTGCTATTGAGAAACTTAAATGTTGTAAGGAAAATAAGGTTTTGAATAAAGTTATTAAAGCCCTTAGAAATATGTTTTCACATTCTAAGTTATGAAACAGAACTTTAAATGAAGAAGATATTGTTGACATTTTACTCAACTTCTTAGCTATGTTTAGGTGCTGTCTTTAATGCTATACAGACTTTATTTAATGATCGCATCAACTCCTTGAAAGAGGTATTATTATTATACCATGATGAAATTGAGGCATAGGCAGATGACTAACATCACCACACCAAGGTCCACAGCTAGTGACAGAGCCCAGATCTGAACCCAGGCAATGGAATCCAGCGCCCACTGTATTATCTCCTCTCCCCACATATAATAGGTGCCCAAAAATCACTTTATTCTCCTTATATACAGGTTTCAGCTTAAACACTGTTTCATCTCAGAAGCCTCCTTGACCCCCTCAGTTTGACTAGGTGCCCCTCCTCTGTGACCCTCTAGTGCAGTGGTTCTCAACCTGTGGGTCGCAACCCCTTTGGGAGTCAAATGACCATTTCACAGGGGTCGCTGGGTACTCGTATGTGGGCGTATCTGCATGTGGGCCTGGAGACAGATAGAGGAGCGGTGTCTCGGTTCCTAAGACCATCGAACATATGTGTTTCCGATGGTCTTAGGCAACCCCTGTGAAAGGTTGAGAACCGCGGCTCTTGTGCCTGTATTTCTCCTCTCACATTATTTCATGCTAGGCCGTAATTGCCTGTCTACTCAGGTGTACCAATTGTAAGCGGTGTGAGGACAGGGGTCATGTGCACCTTGTTTTCTGATCCATCCTTAGGGCCTGGCATAGGGATGGTTTTTCAAAATGAAACTGAATGAATGAATGAATTTCCATTTACCACCCCTTCCTCTCAAGAGACATATCATGGTCTCCCTACTCTGTAATTTCCCAAAAAATATATGGAACTTCATTTTGCTTTGTCATTGATAATGTGCATAGTATAAAGCTCCCCCCACCCACCCACGCGTTCTCTTTCCAAATGTTTGATGCTTTTCTAATTTTGTAACTCAGATTTGTTGACTGGTATTTGCCTCTAGGGTTTGTCCTCCTGGTTTTAATTGTGGTCTTAAACTTGCGGTGTAGTTGAAAATGTTGGCAGTAGAAAAAGGATGCTGTAACTTTTACTTAATTGGATGACATAGCCGAGCAGATATTTCTTAATTCTCTCTCTGGTAATCAAGGTTAAAGAGCTTTAGCTCTGTTATGACACCTTTGTGCCAACAACATGTCATGGAGCTCCCTTTACAGGTACCTCTGGCCCTCCTCCAAAGCGGGCATCAGTGTGCCTCCAAGGACCAGGTGGGCTTTGCCCTCATTTTCCATGATTACTCCCATGGCTTCATTGCAAAAACCTCCACCCTTCCCTTGTGTTTACCTCTGCCTCCTGTTTCCACCCCCAACAGGCATGACCCTCAATTCACATTCTCTGGAAACAAAAGAGACATTGAAGTAAATCTCAATGCAACAGGTGTAGACGGTTCTGTGACACCCTGGAGCACAAAAAAATTGCCACATTTATTTAATGTTCTAAATCACATTAAATCTATATCATGCCTTGCACGGAAAAGGATCAAGGGTAGTCAAATCCCAGAATTCTTCCATGGTTTATTCCTGCTGCCTGAATCACAGAAGAAACTCAGGGCTTACACAGATCAGAAATTTGGGGAAGGTCCCTGGTCCTGCACCCGTCATTTCAGTGATACTCATGAGCTGCTCGTTGCAAAATCCCATGGTATATTTTTCAGTCTTCATCTTACTCAAACTACCAGCAGCATTTGATATGGCTGATTTCTCCCATTTCCCAAAAAAGCCTTCCCCTTCTCTGGCCACTCCTTCTCAGTGGCTTTGCTGGTTCCTTCTCATCTTCTTTAATCCTAAAACATTGGGGCACTTGTAGGCCTTCACCTTTAGATTGCTTGTCTATCTTCACTCTTTGTCTAGATGAGCCCATGTGGCCCCATGGCTCTAGATACCATCAATTTGCATCGATAACTTAATGCTTTACAGACTTTATTTAAAGTAACCTCCAGCTCCAAGTTTTCCCTTCAATTCTAGATCCCTATAGCTAACTTCCTACTTGACATCTCCGCTTAGATGTCCAACAGACATCTCAAATTTAACACGTCCAAAACCTGATCACCCCCCCACCCCTAATTCAGCTCTATCCTCATTCTTTCCTATCTCAAAAAAGACAACTTAACTGCACTGTTTTCTCAAGCTAAAAACTTTCTCAAGCCATTCTTGATTCCTCCATCTCCCCTCCCCTCCTCCTCCCCACCTCTCGCCTCCCCCTCAATCCCACATTCAATCCATCAGCAAATGTCATTGTCTCTTGCTTAGAAATATAATTTCCCAATTCCTTTTCCAATAGTTTCTCATCACAGTCAGAGTAAAATCCAAAGAGTTTACAATGATCTGCTATATTAACATGATACAGTTCTCTCTGCCTGAAGTAATCTTTTCCAAATACTCACATGGTTTATTCCCTCACCACCTTTATGTCTGTATTCAAATGCAACGTTTTCAGTGGAGTCTTCCATGAGCACCCTATATAGATAATGTACCCTACCTCTGTCTCTCTCTGTCCCCTTACCAGCTTTATTCTTCTTCATGGTCCTTAGTGTGACTTCTTATCAAAGTATGTATCTCTGTATTGTCTGTCTCCCTCCTCTAAAATGTAAACTTAGTGAGAGAAGGAACTTTTGTCTTTTGTTCGCCACTCCATCCTCCAGTCTGCAATAGGATCTGGCTCAGGCTAAAGGCTCAGTCTGTTAGGTGAATGAATGATTGGCCACTGCTGCTGCCTGTGGAACCCATGTGAAGGTGATGGCTGCCAGCAGCCTCTCCCTTTCTGATCTTTTCCAAGGTTCCCACACTCACTGCCCTTCATTCTCAGCCCTCAATACAGTCATCTCAGCTTCCCATACAGTCATCGTCCAGTAATCTTGTGCCTTAGGGGGTCAGCATTCTCAAAGGGCATAGTTCTCCTCCACTCACATATGCTGCCCCTCCATACTTCCTCCCTATCCTGAAGACTAACTTCACCACCACCTTTCAAACACGCACAGACACTGCTTACTTTTTCCCTGGAGGGAAGGAGAACCCCGAGAGGCAGTATAGCATAATGCTAAATAGATGTTGGACGCCAACTTCTTGTGTCCAAGTCCTGGTCACTTAACAGTCGTGTGGCTTGGAGCAAGTTTCTTAACCTTTCTTACTGTCCTTGTCAACAAAATAAGTTTTGTAGGTCTGTTGTAAGGATTAAATTCGTTAATTTATACTGAGTGCTTAGAATCATGCTTAGCACAAAATGTGTTCGTTATTGTTTCTGTAAAATGTTGGTCTCTTCCATAAGGGAGGTGAGCTATGGAGGAAGAGATGGATTTTTTTTCTTTTCTAGGTATTCTATACCAGAACAAGAAAGGAAGGAGGGAAGGGAAGGAGGACAGGAGAAAGAGTAAGAGCTGGTGTTGCACAAGAGAGAAACAGATACACAAAGTATTGGGTCGTCGGAAAAGTCATGACGCATTTTTGCGACGAAAAACATAGAAAAAATACGTCATGACTTTTCCAGTAACCCAATAATTTCTAGTTAAACCCCCGTTATGTGGATAAAATAAAATTTCACATCAAGAGACTTCATGATTGAAGAGAGATGGGCTGTACAGCTCTCAGTTTCTGGCTCCTGTCAGTTAAGGGTAACGGCAGGGTTGCTGTGAGGAATAAATTCATTCCCTCATCAGCTATTCACTAGATGTTTATCATGTGCCAGAACAGTGGACACTAAGGAACACAAAGTTAATACAACCAAGCTCAATTTCAAGCTGCAAGCCCCATGCTTCACGAATGGACCTATTTTTTATGTAACGTCATTTTAGCCAGGGAGCAGGTGAGGAGAAGGGGCACCTAAAATCAATAATACTCATTGAATTATTTATTAAGTCCATGCCCATTCTAACTTGCAAATTTTTCTATACACAATCCTAATTTCTTGCAGCAGCCTGCCCCACCCCAATTCAGCTCACCCCTGGGCCTCAGAGAGCTGGACAAGGTGGCTGGGCCAGACAAGGAGCACCTGACCCCTGAGCCCCAGGTGTCTTTGAGACGGTGCAGCTGCCACCAGGGCTCTGCTCAGCAGAGCTCCATGAGGGTTCCTGCTCCATGCTGCCAGCAGGTGTGGCCTCCAGGCTGCACATACTATCCCATCGAAGTCAAGATATCCAGGACACGGGTCCAGGCAGTGCCGGGGCCTCACAGGGAGCACTCTCTGAGTGCACAGAATAGCTTCTGCCCAGGAGTGTTGGGAGAAGGGGAGCTGGGTCTGCCAGCAGGTGGGAGGAGCCAGACAGGGGTGCATCTGGCCAGGGCGCACAAGGGGTTTAGAGAGGGGCTGCACGGAGAACTGTGCCCCTTCAGGCCCAAGGCCGTGTGTCTACAGGGCCCTGCGGGACTCAAGCCATCATGAAAGAGGCTCTGATGTATTCTGTTCTAAGTCACAGACCAACAGTGCCTCTCGGTTATAAGCATCACTTACCGCACACTTTGAGGAGCAGGTTGGGCAAGAGGGTGACAGGCAGCAGGGATGGGCCCCGCGAGGGTGTCCTTTCAGTGATTGCTCCGTGGACTCTCTTGTCTTCCTCTCTCCACCAGAACACAGTTGTCCTCCCTTTATCCCTGGTTTCGCTTTCCGTGGTTTCAGTTACCAGTGGTGAACCCTGGTCAACAGCAGTCTGAAAATATTCAATGAAAAATTCCCGAAGTAAACACTTCATAAGTTTTACTTTTTATTTATTTATTTATTTTTAAAGATTTTTATTGGGGAATTGGGGGATGGGAACAGTGCTGGGGAATTGGGGGAAGGGGAACAGACAAGTTGCTGTCTTTTTGTTCTTCAGTCTAGTTGTGGAGGACGTTGCTTCACTGGCCCAAGTTGGCACCATCATTGCGTTCTTCCTGGGTGAGGCAGATCGGTTGCCGGCTCCTGGATGGCCACTCACGCTGGCTGCTGGCTACACACGGTATCCCTTGGCAACCCACTGCCACAGGGGCTGCAGCCTACGCCGTCGCCGGTGACTCACGGGTAGCCCAGCTCCAGGTTGAGCTGTTGTTCAGCATCTTAGCTGTGGAAGGCAGTGTCACTGGCCCTCATATGTGGGATCCAAACTGGGGCCCTCTGGCGTCCCAAGCCAGTTCTTAACCATCGCGCCACTTGGCCGGCCCCTTAAGTTTTAAATTGAACGCAGTTCTGAGTAGCGCCATGAAATCTCGTGATGTCTTGCTTTGTCCCACCCCAAACGTGAATCATCCCTTTGTCTTGCGTTTCCACACTGCAGGCGCCCCCTGTCGGTCACTTAGTAGGCAGCTGGGTAACCAGAGTGTGCGGTATCACAGTGCTTGTGTTTGACTTCATAAGAGTAGTCATGCTGGTAATTTGGATATATCAAAGAGAAGCCAGAAAGTGCTTCCTTTAAGTGCATATTCTCCAACTTAATAAGGAAAATCGTATGCTGAGGTTGCTAAGATCTATGGCAAGAACAAATCTCCTATCATGAAACTGAAGAAGAAAAAGGAAATGCATGCTAATTTTGCACCTCCAGCTGCAAACGATACGGTCACGGTGCATGATAAAAGTGCTTAGTTACGATGGAACAGGCGTTAAATCAATGGATGGAAGACATGAACAGAACACGCGTTCTGATCAAGGGCAGGCAATGTGTTGCACCAGGGAAGTCTTGAGCCTATATAACGACTTCAGCAAGGGATCCCCTGAATCCAGTGATGCCAAGCCATTTACTGCAAGTAAAGGATGGTTCCACAGATTCAGGAATAGGTTTGGACTAAAAAACATAAACATGACTGGATAGGCTGCATCTGCTGATGAAGAAGCTGCTGCCACATTTCCAACAGAACCAAAGAAGTTGATTAGAGTTTGGTGCTATCTGGGGTTTCAGGCATCAACTGGGGGCCTTGAAATGTATCCCCTGAGGATAAGGGGGATTATTGTAGATCAATTCAGATCAGCTAGGGGAGGATTAATGTCTTCTGACAGGCAGGAGAGGGAAATTCGGGTGCTGAAGCTGCCTCTCTCTTGCTGCAGGACCTCAGCCATGTTGTTGAACCTCGTTAGGCCTCCATCCCATCTCCTTAAAATTGACTGAATTGAGCAGGTGATCTTTACAGACTTGTTCCAACCCTAAGAGTCAGTGCTTTTATTTGTTTATTTTATCATATGAAAAAACTAGGAGACACATTTCTTGCACTCAAAGAATACTGACTCTAGCTGAGGCAATCGTCCTCATGCCCTCAAAAGAGCTGGTATCCTTTGAAGACAGGACATAAGGAAGGGTCCTTGAATGACCTGCTCTGCCAAGGCCATAAGAGTTCTGGAAATTATTCGCCGAGGGAGGTGGCTCACCTGGTCCTTGGGGTCAGGTAAGGGCAGTTCCACCATCTGTGTAGTCACCCAATGTTTTTATGGGCATGGGCATTTCGCTGGGGATGGGGCTCTGGTGGGGACACTGATAGATGTGGCCTTGAAAAGAGTAGCACCATGGCTTGAGATGATCTGGATGTTGGTCCAAGGTAGAAGTGACATGGCGCCACAGTGAGACCTACCAGGAAGAAATCCTAGCACTGTTGGTAACTGCAAGATGCCCAGTCTCAATTTTCTCATCTCGCAAATAGTGCTGCTCTCATAAAGTGGTTGTTAGGATTCAATAAAATAAAGCATGCCAAGTGCTTAGCACAATGCATTGTAGACAGTAAGTGCTCAATAAATGTTAGCAGGAGCCTCGTTTGATTACTTTTAGTATGTGCTCTGGCACGTCCTGCCTGAGTTGGGCTGAGAATAATCTCACCCCTTGCACTCATGTCAGGTCAGAAAACTGTGAGAATCTGGCAAGTGCAAAGTTGGCCACCTTTCCAAAGGGATGTGCCAAGGTCCCTGCCTCGAAGGCAGGGACCATGTGTCCGGAAGGAGATGCCTCTGGTAGGAGTTACATGAGGAATGGACTTAGGGGAGGCAAGGGTGCTCACTGGCCACCAGGAACAAGGGAGGGTTCAGCCAACAGTTCCTCAGGGAACATACAGTGACAGCTCTTGGCTGTCAGTATTTCTCAGGCCGTGACAGGCGTGTGCTCATCTTTCACATGGCGGAAGGGCACAGTGGCAGCTCCAGCCCTGTGCCATCTTTCACTGCCAACTGTTAAGGTAGAGAACATTGCCCCACACTCTTCCTACTGCAGGAGAACCCAGTACAGACCCTGTAGGGCAAACAAGGATGGATTTAGTAGTGGCTGCAGCCCTACAGTAGGACTCGGGAGTGAAGATGTGGGACTCATTTTTAGCTTTTCTTATTGCCCCCCCTTTCCCAGTGGGCATTGCTCTAGTTATTACACTGAAAGTGAAAATCCAGACCAAATTTACAAAGAATAAAGATAAATAACCCGACTCAATCTGCTGTGTCGAGTAAAGCACATATGATAGATGCATATTTTCTTTATAACTATATGCATAAGTAAACATGTGGCATAGAGTCTTGTGTCCAAAATAAATTGATAATATCATGGTCTAAAATAAAACACTGAAAGCTTTCCTACTCCCCTCCTTAAGCATCCCAACCACCACCACTCCCCCCCTGGCAAAATGGAAAGATTTAAGACATTCAGTTGTAGACAGCTCCATCGCAGCTGCCATACGATTATTTTCTTTCAAAGCTGGGTTTTAACTTACCAACATTGATTTGTTTTTGTTTAGTTTGGTGTTTTTACTCCCTCAGTGTGGTGAGTCCAAGTGAAAAGCTTAGCAGTGAGTGGGGATGTGACCATCCCCATGGAATTAGAAGTTGTTCCAGGTTATCTGTTTTCTCCAAGGGTTGGGGGTTCCTTCCTCTGTCCCTCCCAGGAGCTCACCATGGGGGCTGCTTTCTGAGGGTTTATGTGTAACTTCCTTTGCTGCGGAGGCCAGGCTCTAGGTTAACTTCTGGAAGTATCTTTGGAAACTAATTCTCAGGCAAAACTCCAAGAAAAAGAGGCACATGGTGAGGAACTGACATAATTTTTTAACACCACAACTAGCATATTTCTGCAGGCAACTGCCGCCAACATGGGTTGCCAAGACCAATATTGATCTAGTCCTTCATCCAATCAACAAATGCCATTGTTTATAAGATGTAATTTTTCTTGGTTAAAGTTCAAAGTTAAACTCCAAGGATTTCCAAAACTATAAAAATGAGAGTCTTTCATACCCTCAAAAAAAAAAATTCCTGGCCGGTTTTCCTCCTTTATGGGTTTTCACAGTCACTACAAGAAATATAGCCAAGAAAACATTTTTGGGTCTTTTTTTTCTCTGAACTCTGGTAGTTTTTTAAAGAAAGATTATCTACGTAAAAGTCCCTTAAATCTTTGTACCTCTCCTTAAAATCACGGCATGTCAGTGGCACAGGTGGCTAAGGTTTGCTTTCCTGCTCCAGGACAACCTACCTGCAGAATACCATAGTCAATTCAGCATTTTCCATGTTTAGATTCAAGCAGCCCTGTCCCTTTCCACCACTCTTATTTAATGTGGAAAAGACAGTCTTTTCTAAGCCCCTTGGTGTAAGGCAAAAGTTTCTTTCTTTTCACATGTGATTCTGAAATGGAAAACCTTAGCAAATAGGTGGTGAGTAGATGGTCCTTTGGAAACCAGTAAATCGTGGTTCTAGATCTAGATGAGTGCTCACTTCTGGGAGCCAGGATCAGCGACAAGCAGGTCAGCAATAAGATGTGGAACTAGGGTGGGACAATATGAGATTTATGAGATCTCAAGTTGGGCAGCTTCTTCTTTGAAAACAAAATTAATGTTAACAGAGGGCATACCTCCTTCTCTACACCTGCCTTCCCCCACAGGGGACCTGGCAGAGTGGCTTGTACATACATGGTGCTGAGTGTTGGCTGACCGGTTGATTGGTTCGTTTTGGAATGCCTGCAGTATCACTGATTCATTCCTATGGAGATGTCTCTCAGTACACTTTTCCAGTTTGGAGGAAATGTGAATCAAGGATGGCAAGGACCCACTCCTTCTACAAATGGGTACTGAGTGCCTATCACGTACCACTCTCTTGTCTAGGCGCTTGGGGTACAGCCATGAATAAAACAGACAAGCCATCCCTGTCCTCGGGGAGCTTGTGCTCTCATGCGAGGGGAGCGGGTAGATTATAAACAATGAACTAATCGCTAAGAAGAGCTGCTTTGAGTACAGTTACATGATGTTCTCTCACAAAAAGACAGGCAGAGAAAACAGTTAAAGTCACAGCAAGCCATCGCTTGTGCACTGGGACCCAGCAGTGGGATTCTTAGAAACCATGGCAACACACCAAATGCAATGAACCATTATGAGACCAAGAGCCCAGCGGGTGATGTTGAGCGCAGCCATCTTGTGCCAGCACCAACAGCTCACATTTGTACAGAGATTTCCAGCTGGCCCAGAGCTTTCACAGACTCTCCTTCCCATAGTTCCTTCACATTAGCCCTGTAGGGTGAGCAGAGATGACCAGTTCAGTCCCACAGATGAGGAAACCAGAGTGTTGAAACCAAAAGTGACATGCACAAGGTCACACAAGCCAGCCACATGGCAGGGTTGGGCTTCAAGCTCAGCAGAATAATAGCAATAATAATAAATATGGTGCTTGCTACATGCTCAGCACTGTTGTAAGTGCTTTGTGTGAATTAACCCATTTTAATCCTCAAAACATCCCAGTGAGTTAGACATGACTATTTTCCTCATCTTACAGATGACATAGTTGAGGCACAGAAAGGATGAAACCAGTTGCCTAATGTACATAGCTAACACGTAGCAGAGCTTAGATTGAAACTCAGGTCGTTCCAACTTGAAGCAGCCTCCGCAAATGGGACCGCTCTGGGCGCAAGAGCAATGTACTCTCTCAAGGGCAGAAAAGAAGGCTGGCCCATTGAGCAACTGGCCAGGAACACATGAATAGCCACGCACCAGAGATGTCCCCATCTATTACAAAGAACAATGTTCTCTCTGTGCTAATAATATATTTCATGAGTGATGGTAATATTAAGTAAGAGGGAAAGACACTCAAAGGGTTTTGTTTTGTTTTAATTGTTTGAAGATCCCTTTGCTGCAAGCCAAACATCCCATTAGGATGAAGATGGTTTATCTGTTACTCTTTTGAATTAACAGAGGACTATGATTTGCAAAATTTTCTCTAACTACCCTTTGGTCTCTGAACTCTGCTGCACCCAGTTTTTACAAGACAATCTTCTGTGTAATTATACTTTGCTTTGTACACTCACATAATTATTTCATGTATGTGCATCCTGCCTCCCCAAACAAATTATAAGGTACTCAGTGGCTGGGACCTATTTCAGATGCGTTCATTGGTCCTTCAGCAGTAACCTAGGTACTCGATCAATGTTTGTTGACTACTTGAATGACAATCTTTAAGATGGATTCCAAGTTGCTTCTTCAGAAGTATTTGTGCTTGTTCAATATTAGTTGGCTAGAGGTATTTTGTTTTGTATTATTGCAGTTAGAACTGTAAATTCATATATAAAGGCAGAGTGCTGGTAAATGTTTAACAACCAGCTCTCCAGGAAAAAAAAAAGCCTTCACCTGTAGCATTTCCCATGGTGTAAATCCTCTCAGCACGGACTATTTCAAGCCACCAGTATGATGTCAACTGGCTTGCAAAATTCCTGGAAATTTAACAATTGATTCTATGAAGCTGGTACAAGTGGCTCCAAAATACTATAATTTTTGCTCCTAAAGTATGATCTTTGCTGGACACGGTGACTGGCAGCTCACAAAGACTTTCTTAGCAGGACATTTTATCCAGGATTGCCTGAAATACAAGGTTTTTTGGTTTATATATATGATAGTTTGAAATACAAACCTTAGCGATGTAGGAATTGCACACCTAGTCATTCCATGGTCAAGTTGTGAAAAAGATTTTATATTTAAATTAATGGACCTAAAAATTAAACAACCAAGCTGTATTCTATCTCCTGCCTTCTTTCCCACTTATTTTCTTCATGTTTCCCTTCCTTTCTTCTCCCATCACCTCACCTCCATTACTCTCGTGCCATTTTTATTTTTAACTTTAGGCTTTGCTCTTAACTTATTGTGATGTTGGTGGGATAAGAAAATACTTTTGAGGTCAATGACCTTGCCCACCTAAACCCATGCGGTAACTCAGTGGGGAACTTAAGACATCTCTTTCCTGAAAGTCCTTCTTCTTCTATTTCAGCTTTTTTATTCAGGTTTCCTAAAGTGTCCTTAATGGGTTACATGCTGGGCAGAATCATTTTAGAGAGAAAGAGGAAACGCTCAACACAGTTCCCACAGGTTCACAGGTTCTACAGCTGGGAGTGTTGTGTTCTCTCCATTTATAAAGATTCTTTTTTTTTTTAAGATTTTATTGGGGAATTGGACAAGGGGAACAGCATTGGGGAATGGGGGAAGGGGAACAGACAAGTTGCTGTCCTTTTGTTCTTCAGTCTAGTTAAGGAGGACGATGCTTCACTGTCCCATGTTGGTATTATCATTGCGCTCTTCCTGGGTGAGGCAGATTGCTCGCCAGCCACTGGACCACCGCTCACAGTGGCTCTTGGCAGCTAACGCTGGCTGCTAGCCGCTCACGCCAGATGCCAGCCACTCACAGTAGTTCATGACAGCCCACTACAGCTTCACTGCAGCCTATGCCATTGCTGGCGACTCACAGCAGCCCAGCTCCAGGTCGCAATGTTGTCCACCATCTTAGCTGTAGAGGGCGCAGTGTCACTAGCCCTCATGTGGGATCCAAACCGGGGCCCTGCTGCTCAGAGCTGGCGTCTCAAGCCAACTCTTAACCAACACACCACTAGGCCAACCCCATTCATAAAGATTCTAACTGCCAGTTTCCTCCCCTCCTCCATGAGACCCGGCATCATCCCCTCCTCTCCATTGAGCCTCTTGTTATCAGGATTTCTATTTGGTGTGTGAGTTGCGAGAAGGAGGGTAAAGGCCTATGTAGAAAGTGGCTCCTTCACAACTTGGTTGATGGGGGTCTGCCTGGGTGCAGAGACCAGCAGAAAGCAATTACATTGCTTCAAAACCATTCCCATTGCATCAAAAACCATGGTCAGTAATATTTTTTAAAGAAGCTACATGATGTTAACAGGTTTTTAAAGGGAAGCAATACAGTCATAAAGTAATAAAAGTTTTTATTTCAAATATCAATGAGACTACTTTTTAAATCTATTGTGGTAAAATGGATATTTTATTGATGACACTAGTTCTCAAACTCTTAAGCAAGTTTGCATGTTCTTTCTCTCTTTTTCTGCATGTCTGGCTTTTGTCAATATGCCAACGGGAAGCCTAGTTATGGGTACTTTCAACCCAGGAGCATGAAACCTTTCTCTGAACTGCTTGGACTTCTCCACTTGGTTTTGTAGTATATGATTTTTTTTCTCTCCAAGTTGACTTTAAGCTCTTTGTAAGGAGAGGTAAGGTATTTTACTCTCCCCCCAGATAGCCTGTGCTTTGCAGAGCACAGGTGTGTGGAATCCCATAATTGTCAGACCTAGAACAGTGTTTGTTTGGTAAAGTCTTCTAACCTAGGCATTGTTACTTTGGTCCATGAAAACAGCCTTGGTCAGGGTGTTGTGAATTCTCTGAAGTGATGTAGAAAGTACTGTAAGCAGGTGTGCGGGCACCCAGGCACATGCCTATTGGCATTTTTCTGGGGAGAAATGCTTTTCAGATTCTCACAAATGTTAACATCATTAAACCCCTGGGGAATTAGGACACCTTACAGAGAAAGAAAAAATAGATACGCATACAATAAATAATCATTAATACATACACTCATAAAAATATTGTTTGTTTATTTTTGAGATATGCTGGGGGTGCCAAAAAAATGTATACACATTTTAAGAGATGTTAACACCTTGGTCAACGTTGCTCAAGCAGTAGTTTGCCATAATCAGAAGTGTCTGGATGCTAATGGTAACCACTTTGAGCACCTCTTGTAATTGCAGAAGTCAAACGTGACTTGTATTCATCTTTTGAATATTACAATTTTAATAGTTTTTTTCCTTTCTTAAAATGTGTATACATTTTTTTGGCACCCTCTGTATGTCACATACTATAGATTCCATACGTAAGTTGTAAGGTATAAAACTCAGTGGTTTTCAGGATATTCACAAAGTTGTGCGACCATCACTACAATCTAATACGGATGACTTACTGAGAACCTTTGCTTCAAGCACTGTTCTTAGTGCAGAGGATACAGCAGAGGGAACCAGATGAATGACATCTCTGCCCTCAAGAAACTTACCTTCCATTGGAGAAGATAGTAAATAAGTAATCAAACAAGTAAACAGCCCTTTCAGGGGCTGAAGTGTATCTCCCCCGAAGTTTATATGTTGAAGTCCTAACCCTCAGTACTTCAGAATGTAACCTGTTCTGGAAATAAGGTTGTTGCAGATGTAATTCGTTAAGATGAGGTCATCCTGAAATAGGGTGGGCGCCTTATCCCCTTTATTAAAAGGGGGGATTTGGACACAGACATGTGCACTGGGAGAACGCCATTTGAAGCCTAAGATCAGACTGAAGCCTCAGAAGCTAAGGGACACCAAGACTGACAGCAAATCCCCAGGAGCTGGGGGAGAGGCACGGAGCAGATTCGCCTTCACAGTCCTCAGAAGGAACCAATCCGGCTGACATCTTCGTCTCGGACTTCAAGTCACCTAGTTTGTGATCGTTTGTTATGTCAGTCCTAGCAAACTAATAACTTCATTTGGCCTGTAAGCTGCCTACAAAGGAAAGTATAAAGGGGCCATGGGATAGATGGAAAAGGGGGCTAGTTTTTACTTTGTGCAGAGTCATCAGGGAAGGCTTCTCTGAGAAGAAGCCTGGAGTAGGAAAATGAGAAGGAGCAACCTGTATGGAAATCCTAAAAGAGCGTTCTTCCTGACAGAAGATGCAGCCAATGCAAATGCCCTGAGGCAGGAATGAGATTAGACCATTAGAAGAACAGAAGATGATGGTGAGTGTGAGGCTGTGGCACAGCGGCCATGGGAAAGAGTGGTGCCCGATGAGATGGAAAGGTAGGCAGGGACTAGATCCACTGTGGCTTGGCCGTGGTAATGGGTTTGGACTTTTTTTTTTTTTTAATAAATGCAATGAAAAACAACTCAAAGATTTCAAACAGGAGATAATCAAGATCGTATTTATGTCTGAAAAGGCAATGCTGGCTTTTTGGTACAGAATAGATTGTAAGATAGCAAGAGAGGCAGCTGCAAATCCAGTAGGGAGGCCATCATAAAAGTAAATCCAAGAGTGAGAGGATAGTGGCTTGAACTAGAGTGGAAGCTTGGAGATGGAGAGGGGCAGACCACCTGGAGATGTGTTCTGAAAATAGAATTAACAGGTCTTATTGATGGGGGTGATGGCAAGAGAGAAAACAAGGGTATCACTTAAGTCTTGGGCTTGCACAGCTGAGTGAATGGCGATGCCATCTACCAAGATGGAAAGGCTGGAAAAGGTACAGATTCCAGGGGGAAAAATCAAGTCTGTTCAACTCATGTAAAGTCTGAAGGGATTCATAGATACTCAAATACATTTGGTAATTAATTGAAATATGTTTTTATATACACAATTATCTATCACAAGTGAATTAAACTTAATTGTGCTGAAAGAACATTTCTGAGATTTTGCAACACCTCCTGGGATAACAGGAGGCACATTGGGGTATGGTGAAAACAGGGTTGCAAATAACACATTCCAGGGACCCTAAGAACAGAGCGATACCCACATATTGGAGGTGCCTCTGGAAATTGCTAACTTTTAGCTCCTCTTAGCACATCTCCCTCCTCTCATCCTCCCCAGGCCATCTCATCGCCTTATCAGTCTTCTGGATTTCGTTCATTCAAAAAACTGACTTGAGTCACCTCGTCAGTGCTAGGCAGCATGTTCAGTGCAAGTGGTAAGGCAGTGTTGTTCATTTCCGGGGGCTGCCGGAACAAAATACCACCAACTGGGTGGCTTCAAACAACAAAGTTCTTTATTCGCGCAGAGTTCTGGAGTCTAGACCCCTGAAATCAGTGAGGTTGAATTCCATCCTAAGGGCCTAGGGGAGAATCCTTCCTAGCTTGTTCCAGCTTCTGGTGACTCCAAGTGCTCCTTGCCTGAAGGCTGTATAACTTAGTCTCTGCCACCATCTTCACATAGCCTTCTCTGTGTGTCCCCCATCTCCCTCTGCCTTTCTCTTTAGAAGGGCACTTGTTGGATTTAAGTCCTACCCAGATAATCCAAGATGATCTCATCTCCAGATCCTTAACTTAATTACATCTGCAAAGACCCTTTTTCTAAATATTGTCACATTCACAAGTACTGGGTAGACATATCTTTAGGGGCTGGGAGGCACCATTCAACTGACTACATGCAGTGAATGAAAGGCTTATTCCATCTTCTCACTGGATATTAACTGAGCCTGGAAGGTGAATGTGAACTAGCAGAGTGAAGGAGAGAGGGAAAGCATCCAGGCAGAGGAGCTGGCCGGTTTGAAGACCGTGAAGAGAGAGCTTAGAGCATCTGTGGACGTGAACCAAGTTATAAATGGTGTGAGATGAGGCCAGAAAGGTGAAGCAGGGCCAGATTGTTGTGGGCCTGGTAAGCTCTGGGAAAATGTTTGGACTTGGAGGCAATGGGGAGCCACTGAGGGTATCAAGCAGAGGGAGGTCATGGTTAGGTGTACATTTAAGAAAAATAATCTTGTATCTTGTGAAGAATGAATGTGAGAAAGAAAAACCAGATAGACAAGTCAGTTACAGTGCTCGTTGGGAGTCTAGGCAACACATGCCAATGGTTTAGATGAGGGGGATGGCAGAGAAATTTGAGAGAAGAATAGGTAGGTCACAACCACCAAATTTTGCTGCACCTCGTCTCTCCTAACCAGAGATTTGATTAGTCATATTGAGAAAGGCAATATGTGAAAACCGTGACTTACTGTGGCCTGGTAAAACTATTTACAAAGGGAGTCAACCTTTATGAATTATTTTGAAGGGCTTGAAGAAGACATTTTTAGGAGGACAAATGAATGCCTTATAATGATTGGTGCTGAACTCACCCTGAAAATATCCCTTGCTTTTCCACTCAGCTGTGCACTCTTGCGGCCTTGAAAAGCAACCCTGGTGTAATTTGGAGGTTTTAATAGCCTTTGCATGGAATATGTGGATGTGTGGTTGTTACAAGTATTTTCATTCTGGTATTTTTATGGGCTGAGCTATTTTAGCCAGCATTCCAGTGCCAAGAAGACCCAAGCAGACCCCAAAAACCCAATTATCGTCTCGAGGAATCTGAATGCCCAATAATTGGGGAGTTGTGAGAAGCAGCTGTCCCAGGATACCCTTCTTTCACACAGAACCAAGGAGTAGGCCTCCTGGTTTGAAGGTAGAACACCCTTTCTCTCATGGCAGTGTCATTTGCATTCAATGTAACACCAGAAGTGAATGGAAAATTTGCCCAGTTGGAAAAAAAACAAAAAACAAACAAACAAAAAAATGTGAAACCAGTATTTGGTATTCTCACCTAATTCCTTCCATTATGACACAAAACTTTTAAATTCCCACTCCCCCTCCACCCCTTTCCCCAAGATCTAGCCTTCTTTGCGGCTGGGGCTGTCCTCAGACTCAGACCTGGGCTTGGACTGTCCTTGTCTCATGGATTGGTCTGATCTATCCCCATGGTTTTCTGCGGAGACAAAGTCTGAGTCTCTGACTCTTTTCCACTCTTGCAGGGTCTTACGTGTGCTAGTCACGTAGATGTGCTAAGTAAATACTCATGGATGAGCAAATCTGTGCTCTAAGTTTTTCGAAAGAGGGAAGAATGAAACAAAACAGAACAGGGCACTTCTGCCTTATTAAAATGCAGTAAGATCATCTTGATGGAAGCCATGTTGATTTACCATGAGCCCTGCCCAGGGAATTAGAAGATTCAAGGCCCGCTTCACGGTCTTTCCAGTTGTGTGACCTGGAGCAAGTCTCAGACCCTGACCTTCCGTTTCATCTTTGTTCAAACGAGGAGTTGGGTTAGGAGACCCTGTACATGGCAATCGAGGGCCACAGCGTCCTCCCCACTGCGGCCTGTGGCTGCGTGGCTCTTTCGCTGATGGGGAAATAAGTGCAGACAGATTTTCAGTGATGTAACCAAGACAGAACCAACCAGATGAGTCTAGGCACAGAAGTGGAAGTCCATCCCAGAACAGTGACCACCTGAGGAAATTCCCCTTGAGGCCCGCTGACAGGCAGTGAGGATAGAAACGCATGGTTTTGCTCATGTTCTCTTCTCTCTCCCCACAGAAGGACACTTCATCAGAAAATCAGGGAGGTATAAGCACTCCTACCTGGATGCGCTTGTGGGTTGAAACAAGGCCACCATTCTGGGGCCTGGCAGAGCTGTTGGTTCATAAGTGGCCCTCTGACCATGCTCTTTCTGTCCAGGTTGCTGTCTGGGTTGCTATCTGTACCAGGAGTGCAAAGCCCAAAAGGCCAGTTCTTTCCTTTTGTTTCTGCCATAGCCCGTCCTCATCCCCTGCTGAGGGTCTTCAGCCCCAACTCTGCACACAGCAGGAACTCAATAATGGCTTGTTGATTAACCCTTGAAAATAAGCCATGCCGGGGTGCTCAGAGCCTGGAAGAGTACAACAGGGTGGGGTGGGGAGGGCACGGAGCCCTCGAGGAGCTGTGGGAAGCCAGAACCCTAACGAGAAACAGGCCTCAGGCTGAGGAGAAGTCCATTGCCCTGTTGCTTCCCTCCAGCCCTTCTCCCCAGAGCCAGCACCTCCAGAGCCTGGCAGAGGCCTGGCCTAGGTCCCTTTCAGGGCTATCCAACCCCAACCCCCAACCCCCAGCTCAAAAGGGAATCAGTTGTGTTTATAGCCCTCCCTATCCGAAAAAAGGGTTTCTAGCATTTTTCAAAGATGGAAGTGATACCACTAGATAAAGTAAATTTAAAAGAAAAATGAGTCAAGGGAAATAAGAATAGGATTATCTAATGTGGAAATTCAGGTTTGGGGGCCAAGCTGAGGGAAGGCTGGTTTTTAAGAAGAGGACTCTCAAGATACCTTGTGATGTCACCAGATGGCGGTTTGCCCACTTAGCCTGCAAATCCTGGGCACCTTATTAAGGAAAGCAAGATATCCAGGGAAGATGATGTTTATGTTCTCTTGGCCACAGACGTGGTGGTTGTGACAAGAATCAGAGCAGAGCAGTTGGAATATATACATCAATACAAAACCACTTGTTCAGTTGAGGAGACTAGTTGGTGCTGCCTGCTGTCGTTGGGGAGTAAGATGGGTAAGCCCCGGTGCAGACAGACAAGGGCTCAGGTCCTTCTCCTGCAGCTGACTGCCTTCTCCTGGACTCGTTATTTAACTTCCCTAAACTTTGGCTATTAAAGAGCTTGTGATGAGCCTGAAAAGTCCCCATGAATAAAAAGTGAGCAAGTACCTAACTCTGTGTATAGCAGGCAGTACTCTACACATTTACACATGTGAATCCCTTCAATAGTATTAGCAACCCTATGAGGTAGGTGAGTGCTGTTATCCTTTTATTTGTTTTGCAAAGAAGCAGTGGAAAGGGTAAGTGACCTACGAAGGTCACCCTGACTGGTATTTGGCAGAGCCAGGGTTTAAATCCAGGCACTCTGCTTGAGAGTGTGTGCTCTCGGCCACTCATTTGCACCATTTATGTGTTCAGTAAGTGATAGTTATGACTATATATGTAGGCCTATATAATATGCAGATAACTTGCAATCATATCTAATTGAATAGCTGGAGGGCAGTCATTTATATCTTACCTGCAAAGTTGTACTCGTATGTGTGCATTTTAAAGTTGGATAGATTCTACCCAATGGCCCTTCAAAAGGTTGGACCAGTGGTCACACTCAGTAACCAAGTTGGCGACTTAGGTTTCTAAGGCACTGAAATACATCTTTATACTGCTCTATGAATTTTTCTTTTCTTTTTTAAAAGATTTTATTGGGGAATTGGGGGCCAGCCAAGTTGTTCTTCAATCTTAGTTGTGGAGGGCGCCAGTTGCCACCTGGCTTCCTGTCGGCAGCTTGTGGCCTCTAAGCTCAAGGTTCCATGTTCAATCTTAGTTGCAGGTGGGCATAGCCACCATCCCATGCAGGAGTCAAACCCGGCAGCCTTGCTGTTAAGAGCGCATGCTCTATCCACTGAGCCATCTGGGCGGCAGCTCAGCTCAAGGTGCCAAGTTCAGTCTTAGTTGCGTAGCCCACCATCAAACAGGCAATCTTGTTGTTACACCAACTGAGCCATCCTGCCACCTGTTGGCAGCTCAGCGACAGCTCAGCTCAGGCACAGCGTCACTGGCTCGTGTGGGAATCGAACTGGCAGCCCTGTTGCTCAGAGGTCGCACTCTTAAGCCAACTCTTAACCAACTGAGCCACTCGGCCAGCCCTGAACTGTTTTTTAATTCAACAAATATTCAGTGAACTTTTACAATGGGCCAGCCCCTGTTGTAGTCATGTGGGATACGTCAGTGAACAAAAGAGATGCAAATCTCTGCCCTGACTGTTTATTTGCTGGTGGGTTTAGATTATTTGTTGTGACTCAGATGCTGGACTCTGCCCCAGTATTTCCTGCTTCTCATTGGGTCCCACACATGAAAGAATTTATTGTAGAACTGAAAAATTCGGATGGAACAACCTTTCCCTGAGCTCTGAAGAACCAGGCCTCCAGAATGTCCTTAGAGCGTCTGGGTGCCTATTGCTGGTTTAAACATCCCCATCTTAGAGATGAGGAGTTAGAGGCACAAAGACTGAAGGCCCTTGTTCCAAATGGCCTGCCCAGTGCTAGCGGCCCAAGCCCAGAGCTGAACACCCCTGGCCGAAGTCCAGTGTTGACCTCACTGCACTACAGCAGTTAGATCACTGTGAGGAAATTCATGTGAGGCCCAAGCACATATTTTGGCCCTTAATCCTGTAGCATCTACTAATTGTATTATTCATTTGGAACTCAGAATTTGTTTGCCATGATCTTCATTTTTTTTTTACCAGCAGAAGAGAAGAAAGAGACAGGAGTAGAATTTTCCTTAGGGATACAGCAAGAGTGGCATTAGAGGACAGATTGGGGCCAGGAGAGGCATAGCACTAAGAAGCTATCTTTTATCCCCCACCTGAACCCCATCCTTGGGGGTTATTGTTCAAACTGGAATCCATAGTCTGAAACTTACTCTCTGACCTTTGATTTCTTGGGCTTTAATTTCCTAAGTGGGAATAATAATACCTACCTCGTAGAGGTGTTATGAGAACTAAATGAGACAATATAGAGTTTAGAAGAATCTCTGCCATTCTCAATAGATGTTAATGATTAATACTGGTTAATTACTTGAATTGACCCCAATTGCTTTCTGACTCAGAAAGTAGGCTTAGACACCAACTACCACATCCTGTCCCTTCAACCCCACCCCCCATCTCCCATCCATACCCCAGAGCAGAACATTTTTTAATGACAGAATTCAAGTGACATGTGCTTCTTTTGAAGCACAGTGTTAGCATGTAGCAGTTACTTAACACATGCTTGCTAAATTTATGCCAAGTGGGGCAGTCCAATTTTCCAGAGGCAGCCTGGCTATATCTCCAATAGAACTCCAACAGTCAAAGGAGTTGGTCTCATTTGATCTACCTCTGCTCACCCAGCCCCAAAGATAGCCCTAGAAATTAGAGCCAGGTCAAAGAATCTAAGAAAGGGAAGACAAGGTATACAAGAAACTGTAAGGAGTGAAAAAAATGACACATAGAGTTAAATCTAAACAATTGATGACAATACAGAGGTGAGGTTCATATATTAAGAGTCGTCCAATAGAAGAGGTATATTTTTAAATTTTTGTTACTATCTGGAGCCAAAATTTTAACAAAACCCTGGCTGGAGGTAGCTGGTATGAAGGAGAACAGAAGTAAGAGCATGCATTGCTTTGTGGTAAGAAAGCAGGGTGGGTTATAGATACTGATCAAGTCTTTATTTTGGTAGAAACCTATAGGTCTACATGTTTGCTGTAAAAATCAAAGGCAATGAAAAGGCAAGGAGAAAACTTAATTGCATATAACTAAGTGAAGGAAGCCAGTCTGAAAAGGCTACATACTGCCCAATTCCAGCTACATGATGTTCTAGAAAAGGCAAAATTATAGAGACAATAAAAAGACCAGTGTTTGCCAAGGATGGGGGTTGGGGGGGATGATTAGGTGGCGCACAGGGGATTTTATGACAGTGAAACTATTTTATATGATACCACAGTAGTGGATACATGTTGTCATACATTTGTCAAGGCCTGTAGAACACACAACACCAACAGTGGAACCTAACATAAACTACGGGCTTTAGCTAATAATAATGTACCAGTGTAGATTCATCAGTTATGACAAATGTACTACACCTTTGCAGTATGTTAATAGGAGAAACTAGAGGGTTGGGGAGGGGATATAAGGGAACTCTGTAGTGTCTGATCCATTTTTCTAAGAACCTAAAATGGCTGGAAAAAGATAAAGCCTATTCATTTTTTTAAAAATCAAGAACAAACACCAGTGAAATAGAAATAGGATATTTTCAACTGCCATGCCACTAAATGGGGGGAGAGGGGGCGGGGAAGGAGAATAAAAAAATCTGGATCAAGCCAATGAAAATCAGGGGCAGGGGAACAATTAAAAGAGCTAATCACCAATTTCTGCAATTCTGAAACAGGGAAACTGAGGCTCAAAATGGCTCTGTGATGGTTGTCGACATAAGTGGGACTACACAGGAACTAACCTGGCCCTTTCTAGGTTCCTCCAGGCATAGAATTCCCGAAATTGCCTGGAACAGAGTGCCAACATTGCTTCTGTCTGCGGTTAACTCCATTTATCTAGAATGTCAGAGGCACAGAGGGGTCTGGTTAATTTCATAATCTATTTAAGTGAAGGTTGCCATGGATATCATACATAGCCATCCAATTTTCTCAGAATTAGAATGCATGCATTCAATAAAACTGGTTTAAAGGAAAAACTAGGCCAAACATAAGTTAAATTTATTCAATGATGAGTCCTTAGTGATGAGAAAGGCACTCCAGGATTCAGGAGGGCCTCGATGTGTCACTCGGCATGTCACTTCTTGTTCAGAGCTGCAGAGACGTAGGGGGCAGGAGAGGTGGGTGAATCCTCACTGATGGAATGGAACCCCTGGAAGAGGCTCTTTTGCATAACTCCCTAATGTTCCCCTGTGTCTCCGTCTCAAGAAAACAGAGTAGAGAATGGTTATGCAACAACAATAGAAGAATTAGAAAACCTTTTCATTTGAGTTGTCTGATGGTTGGATCCTGCCTGGTTGGCCACCATGTAATTAGATTTGAATCCTTCCTGGTATCCTTTGCCACTGCAAAGACCTGGGTAATTTAACTGAGTTCGGGACCTGAGTCCTTTGGGTGGCATAGTTAGCTGACTGGGACCTGCTGTTAGAGAGCAGGACCTGCTGTTGAGACCCCAGCTCTGCCTCTTCCTGGCTATGGCACCTTGTCTGGTTACTCAACATCTATGTAAAATGGTGATGGATAGTAATAATGGCTACCTCAGAGGGTAGCTGTGAGGAGTCATAAGAAAATGCAAATGATGAGCTTGGCCCACAGTAAGCGATAATCAATAATTAGCGATTTTTATGATCATTATCAAGGCAGGGATCTGCGACGTGAGGTTGAATTCATGCTGTCCCCACCCTGAGTGGAGCGGAGAATTTTCACAGTCTTGTATTCATTTCTTCTTTTTCATTTGGAGTTGCTGCTGTGTCTCAGAATATCTGAGGCAGCAGGCCCAGGGTCCACAACCATATGTCCGCCTCATTCCGAGAACGCTCTCCCAAAATCTGCCGCTTGTGATGTGGAAATCCATAAACGCACAGCAGCCTTCGTTTTAGTCACGGAGCATCTGGGTGCTATTGATACATGTCAGATGTCAGCACATTTGCTCCGCGTCTCCCGGCTGGCCTATCCCTCCTCCGGCTGGCTTTTACATTCTCATTCCCAAGTATCCCAAGAGGGTTCGCCTTAACATTCTGGTTTCTCTGTTTCCTGAACTGCTACTTGTTTCCAGGCCTCACCGGCAGCCCTGGCCCCAGTGTCAGTCCCTCCGTGAGGACAGCTCAGGGCGTCCCTGTTCCTGCACTTTACTGAACTCATTGCCTCAGCCTCACCCCTCCCTCCTCTTAGCCGGTTTGCTTTCATCTGGAAGGAGGGGTCTGGACACTGTCTCACAGGTAGGGCTTGTGAAAGCTAATCTGCCGCAGGGGGTTATTTGTTTGAGTTTATTTGCTTTTCAGAGGCAATCTGGTTGTAATTTCAGCTGCAGACTCTTGGTTTGGCTACTTTAGCCATCACTCCTGGTTTTGCCATTTCCCCCAGTTGCCGTTTTGCAGGCTGCTTCTTTCTGTTTGAGTTATTCCTTTTAAAACCTACACCCAAACACACAACGACCCATGTACGCACTTACACACACTCTCACCACATATGGGCACACGAGGCGTTTCTCCAGAGCGAGAAATCTAAGGAGCTGCACGACGAGATTTCACTGCCCCGAGTATGTGTCATTAATAGTGATGTTTTGTTCTGATATCCATGATTTATAACGCTTTCAGTTCCCCTTCCAATTCGTATTTTGTTCCACATTTCGCAAGGTACTTTAACTCGAGCCTATATTTTCTGATTTGCATCTTGTTTTCAAGTCTCTGCAGTCCTCCTTTTTTGGAAAAGCAAGGGAAATAAACCAACACCCAAGAACACAGCATGTTGCCCATCAACTGAATTCTAGGTAAAACTCAGATTTTAAAATGAAATTGGCCAAAATGCAAGGAACTCCCCCATGGGGAATAATTTTGAGCTGGCTAGGTGTAGAGGCCGTGAGTAATAGGTCTTTTCCCTCTTGCTGGGTCTCTGAATAGCTTGACTGGGTGCCGGTAGAACAACCACTCCCCTTTCATTCATATAGAACTTGGCCCCACAGGGCTTGGTGCAGAAACTCGCCCTTACCTTGATGGCTTGAATACTACATCTGAATGGTGCCTTGTTTGGGCCTTGACTTTTTTTTTTTTTTCCCCCACCTCCATTAACTCAGCTCCACAGGAGGAATCAGCACTTAATAAAACAACTATTGCCTGATGGTGCAAGTCACCGGAGCCTCAGAGCTCTTCTTGGCTTTGTTTTTCTAAAAAGTGCCCGTGACTGCAGCCAAGCAAATCAGCATAAGCCCCTGGGCTTCCTTGGGAGACATTAAAACAAGTTAGGCAGCGGGGGAGAGAATCCGACCGGGAGCCTAGAAGAAATTTAATGAACTCCGTGCTCTCTTCTGTTTCTTTGTGGGTAGATTTTCCTGAATGTGGTGGAAAGGCCTACGGGTGTTTGTGGTGGGCCAAATAGACTCTGTAGTTGAGTTGGGGTGCAGTGTAGCTGAGTGAAATGGGAGGAATCTGTCTGGAGTGCATCTTGAATCTATAGGGCTGAACCCTGGCACCATTAAGAAAAGAGTGGCGATTTCCATAGCTGGCCTGCATTTTGGTGTCTTCTCCCTTCCATCGGGCAGTCGCTGGCCAGTGCTGCCGTGGGCTGTTGGAAGGGCCAGTGCCCCATCCCCGGTGTCCGTTCCTACCCAGCACGCAGTACTTGGCCTTAACTTTTCCATCTTATGCCACTCACGACATCAGAACTTTCACCTCACAGAGAAGCGGAATAAAGTGATAACAAAGGGCAAGGACTTAGGTGTAACTAGACCCGGGGTTCACATCCCATCTCTGCCACTTACTAGCTGTGTGTTCTTGAGCAAGAAACCTCACCTCTCTGAGCTTCAGTTTCCCTCATCTATAAAACGTGGATTAATAATAGTGCCGATACTGTATGGGCTTTATTTTAGGATAGTAATAGTGAGTTAAGAACAGTAGGATAATAAATAAAATGACATAATGCATGTAAAACGCAGAGCCAGGAATAGAACCCAGGTAATCTGACTGAAGAGATCACACGCTCAGTTGATGACTGCGCTGTCCCACTGCCTATAACGTGGATCTTAAGAAGTCATCGTGATGCGTGTTCATCGCAGCACTATTCACAGTAGCTGAAGATGGAAACAAACTGTTGACAGACTTTTTGCTTTCCTCGTTCCTATATTACTAAGTACCATAATTCAGGCAAACTTACGTTTTTATTATAACCCATACAAATGTACCAAATAGTAATAACAATATCGATATTTAACACATATGTGGGATATAGCAAGAAAGCGGCCCAGCCAGGTTTTGAATCTGAAAGATTCATTTCAAATGAGCCCTTGTTCTCACCGCTAAGCTCTGCTGCCTGCACACATTCAGTCTGTTATGAAAGTTCTCTTGTTTTATTAAATCCTCTTTATTCTGATTTAACTGACGGTTTATTTTTATTTTCTTGCAAATAAGTTTACTTCATTTCTCTTCTATCTTTTCTTTAAATAGTTATTAGTTTGCCACACTTTTGTTCTAATATCAAAATGGTCCACAAATAATAGAAATGACAAGCATAGCTTTTGCCTGCTGGCGTCTTGTAAGAAAGGATGACAAAATATCTCCACTGATGCATTTTGACACCTTGAGTAAAGTGCCCCACTTGACAGTCATTTTTATCACCTCCCCCTGATGTTGTGACAGGAAGGAAGCCCTTTCCCTCAGGGCCTCTGACAATATCCAACAAGAAAACATGTAAGTGGGGTTTATACATACCAGCAAAAATGATGGATTCTGAACATAAAACTGGATAGGTGGAAGAAACAGCCACTTCTATGATGTGACCTGTTTACAAAGCCCATTTATTGATTGAAGGAAGGAAACCCATGTTTGAACTCCATCTACCCCCAAAGAACCACAAACCCTTAGGAGAAAGCCTGGAGCCTCATGGAACTCACACGATGATTCTTTTAAGTGGAACTAAACAATTAATATCGCCAAGCAATTAGCTTGAACTGCTATTTTTACTTAACACAGCACTTGTTTTGATTGAGATGACCAGTCAGTTCAGCCCGATTGTAAATCTAGTACACATGGTCCAAAAGGAAATGTTGTACTTGATCAAATTGGGTTTTTAAAAAAAAAATTTTTTTAAGAACTTTATTGGGGAACAGTGTGTATTTCCAGGACCCATCAGCTCCAAGTCAAGTTGTTGTTTTCAATCTAGTTGTGGAGGGCGCAGTTCACTGACCCATGTGAGAGTCGAACCAGCAATTTTTGTGTTACAAGCACCGCGCGCTGTAATCAACTGAGCCAACCAGCCGCCCCTTGATCAAATTATTTTTAAAGTCTCCGTTTTATCAGTTCTGATTCTCTTCCCATCTGAATGGGTTGGGGAGTCTCAGGGAAGCAATCAATTTGTACTGAATCTGCTAAGAAATATTGTATCTCCTCTCTATCACAACAACTATTCATTGAGCACTGACTCTGTGCTTACATCCATCATTAGAGAAATATTTTAGAATGGCAGTTGAGTACATGGTCTCTGCAGTCACTTCCACCATTGTGTGGCTGTGAGCAAGTGGCTTGGATCTCTTTGTGCTTGGTTCTGTCATCTGTAAACTGTGACACCTACGTTATAGGACTGTTATTAGAGTTAAATAAATTTATACATGTAAAGTGTTTAAAAGAGTACCGGGAGCCTAGTGTAAGTTGGCTATTTTCTTTATGTTCCTAACTGTCATCTATGTTTTGCATTATTACCCCTGTTTTACAATTAAAGGAAGTGAAGTTCAGAATGATAAATAATTTGCCCAAGGTTTCACACACACAGAGCGAGCAGCTGCTTTTCCTTCTCCAGATGCTCAAGTAGTATCATATGCACTGTAGAAAGAATTAAGACAATCCCTTTTTTCTATATGTGACATCCAGAAATGATTAAGATTCGGGATAGTTGGTGCATGATGGAACTTTTATTTCCCCAGATGGTACATAAAGCATTAATAAATACATCTGAGGACTGACTATCAGAGAATGTGTATATGGAGCTATAAACTGAAATACTGGAAGAAAAAACAAACAACAAGGAACTGACATCCATGCTATCCTAATATTCATTCTGAGGGGCATTTACATGACCTCAGGTATCAAAGCAGCAAGCTCTTCTGTTTCTCTTACAAGTTTGTTTTTTGTTTGTTTGTTTGTTTGTTTGTTCCCATTTGAGGTTGAATTCCATTATCATTTAGAGAATTATGCCCCCTGACTCCCCAATCCCTTCAGTTTTAAGACGTTGTCTTGTCTCGTTTCCTATATGTAATGTTAGCTCATTACTCAGCCTGCTGACTCTGTCTTCCGACTTGGAATTTCTGTTAAGTTTTCCCCAACATCGTTATTATTAGGGTCATTAGGATCTTCACCATTGTTATAATTATTTTTCATTTTCAATCTGTCTCTTCAAAATAAAAACCAGAGCAAATGAAACAAGCACAGCTTATATACCTCTATGGGAAGTGCTGAATAATAAAAGGTCAGGGTCTCATTGATATGAAAACTGAAAATCTTGTTCGAAAATAAGCTGGAAAGTGTTTCTGTGAAGTGTAACTCTTTGGGAAAATCAAAGAGGAACAAGTAAGTCATTGGCCATGAATGGTTCTGCCCTTATGAATTCAAGACACCTTAATATTTTGGTGGCACAGGATATCATTAAGAATAACAGATGTCTTTAGCTGAGGTAGGAAACCACTTTCAAAAAGTATCAGAACTCATTGTACAAAACGATTATAATTAAAAAAAATAGTAATGTTGGATTCCACTTTGGGGTTTGGAGGTGAATAAAGACAGCTTAGAGGCTATAGGGGCTTCCTGTTTTGAATTTAGGAGAAGCCAAGACTTTTGCAAATATTTTTAGATGTAATGTTTATGAAAGGCAAAGAATACTAACCCAAAATGTTGGATAGTACAGCTAACTGTTGGTTTGTACATTCTAAGTAATTTAGACTATTGGACAGAGTACTGAGCTACTGTAGTTTTTTCCCTTCATTTCTTGCCTAAAAAGGGCAATAGTGAGAAAATGACTTTAACCAAGATATTCAACAACCATTTATTAAAAGCCTGTGGTACAAATAACATTCTGCAAAAGGCACTTATATTAGACCCAAAGAAAGCAGGAGATGAAATATACACCCCTGAGCATTTACTAGGGGACAGAAGAAGAAAATTGGAAGCATGGAAGAACCGGAGAACATTCCCTAGTAATATATACATTTTAGTGGTATGCTCTTCCGCTAACTAATCACATGGCTTACTCCCTCACCTCCTTCCAGTCTTGACCAAATGTCACCTTTTCAGTGAGAATTGCACCGACCACCCCACACACTGTCTCTATCCCCCTGCCCTGTTTTGCTTTTCTCCATCGCATTTTTTTTTTAATTGGGGAACAGTGTGTTTTTCCAGGACCTATCAGCTCCAAGTCAAATAGTTCTTTCAATCTAGTTGTGGAGGGTGCACCTCAGTGGCCCATGTGGGGATTGAACCGGCAACCTTGGTGTTATGAGCACTGCGCTCTAACCACCTGAGCTAACCAGCCACCCCTCTCCATCACCTTTTAGCTTATTACACAATTTTATCATCTATCTTAGAATGCCACCCCCCACCTCTAAGTGTAACAAAAAGCAGGGGAGTTTTGCATTTTGCTCACTGCCAAATCCATAACAGGTAGTGATAGAGTACCTAGCACATCATAAATGGTCCAAGAAAAACCTTTAATAAAGTGTTTAATAGTGTATGTCAGACTACGTATTTGTGCTGAACCTTTTTCAAAATAAGTAACCTTTGGCAACATGAATGAGGAAAACCTTCTTGGAAGTAATGACATGTGTGCCTTTCAACCCAAAACAAATTGATTTGATCAAACATAGTGATTACGACATAGGTTTTGGGTTCTAACTCTACCTGTATTTAGCTCTGTGCCCTAAACCAAGACACTTAACTTTGGTTTTTGTGGATCTCTGAAGATATTTCTACCTGGGGCGAAGGACTTTTTCCTCTAAGTGAGTTCATAGAAACAAAACAACAAAGAAACAAAACTTTGAAGAGAATTACTGCACCCCTTTCTTAGCCTTTCCTGGAGAAGACATTCTAGGTAATGCTTTACATAATGACTGTCTTTGTTAATGCAATTGGGGTATGTCGGGCCTCAGGTAAATTTGTAAAGAAAAATTATTTCCCACTTATGGTGGCCAGGCCTCACTCCTGCCTTCTCCAGGATCTCCTGGTGCCCTCTAGCTGTTCCAAAAACCCTCTGGGGCACCCATCCAAGCCTGCCTGCTCCCGAAGTAACCCATACTCAAAAATTATGTCTTCCTGTCCTTTGCTCTCCAAGCAAAAAAGTCTGTCTCCTCAGTCTCCTGCCAGTTAGGACTGAATCCTGATGAGCTAATTCCCTTTAGGGTAGGAATGACAGATTGTTGGCTGGGCTAACCTTCTGTTTTCCTCACCACAAAAGTGAGGCCTGATGCTAAAGAAGGAATTGGAAGGGAAGGGGACTTAAAATATCCAGTGCCTAGAATCTGCCTGAGCTTTTAATATATTATTTCATCTACAACCAGGTAGAGGATATTACTCTCTGAGGAACTGAAGTTCATGAAAGGTAAAAAAAAATAGACTCCATAATTTTCTGCATTATCACATCACCACACTGAATACATAAGCCTAGAAATAGAATTCTGGATTCTGTAGCATACTCGGGCAATATTTTGCGGGGGAGTGAGAAGAGTCCTTTGCAACATCCTACCTCGGCCACATAAACTCTGGCTATGACCTTGAGTAAGTAACTTAACTTCTCTTATAGCTTCCATTCCTTCATTTGAAAAATGGGGGATAGTAATAATATGTGTATTAGTTATTTCTCAGAGTTACAATCACTCCAACACTTAGTTGCTTAAAATAATAACAGTCATTGCTGTGGGGTCAGGAAATTTGGGAGTTGCTTGGAGTCGCTCATGAGGTTTCAGTCAGATGTCAACCAGGGTCTGCAGGCATCTGACAGCCTGACTGAGGACGAAGGTCCCACTTCCAAGATGGCTCACTCACATGGCTGGCAAGTTGATTCCTCTCTATGTAGGCCTCTCCACGGTGTTGCTTGAGTGTCTTCACGAAATGGCAGCTGGCTTGACCCAGAGCAAGCAATCCAAGATAGAAGTTGCAGTGACTTTATGCCTACCTTTGGAAGTCACAAACCATCACCTCTGCCATATCCTATCGGTCGCCCAAGGCAGCCCCTAATTCAGTGTGGGCAGGGACCATGCAAGGCCCAACTTGGAGGCTTTTACAACAGTATCCACTTCACAGGCTGTGGAAAGGGTTAAATGAAACAACCCATTAAACCCGGTATATACTATAACACTGAATAAACGGTAGCTATTATTACAAAGGGTCCAAAGTACTAAGTGCCAACCTATTCTAAGGTTGGTACTGACTCTAAACTCGGCCCTGAGTTTTATTTTATTGGATTTTTACAAGAAGCTACCTTGTGAAATGCTTGAGCCCACATTAGAACTCAGTAAGAAGAACCCAGAAAGCCACAGAGCTCAGGTGAGACAGCAGCAACAACAACCACTAGTTCAATAAAGCAATGAAGCAAACGACATCTGGGGGTCAGGCTCCTGAGAACCAGTGGCAGCTCATCCAGCCTGAGGAGCACCTCACGCACCTTGTCACTACCTCCTAACCAGCCACAGCAACAACAAATGTATCTCTATCGCTAGCCTTACCTGGCAGGTGTTACCACTTGAATACTATCGTGTTTTCCAAACTTGTATTTCAGGAAATATTACTGCAAAAAACTGTTAATATGTGGATCTCAAAAAATGCTTTATGGTCCAATACACTGGAAAAGGCTGCCTATTAAATCTTTGTTTGGACACTTGCAGTACACATTTTGTGTGACGTTAGAGACTCTAGGAAGTCCTGTGGTTAAACAATAACAAAATTAGAAGGAAAAAAAAAAAAGGTCTCTGTTTAGTTCAATTTGACCCAGTGTTTGCAAACTTGTTAGAGCACCACACGGACTCCCCCTCTCCCCCCATTGCAGGTGTAAGCCTCCTACTTGGAAACACTGCCTACTTCCTAGAGACATGATCATGGATTAGCCACTAAAACTTTTTGGAACCTTAGCCATCCCATTAGTATAATGTGGATAATACACACTTCACAGAGCTGTTGACAAAATTAAATAATAAAAGCACTTCACTTGGTATTTAGGTCACAGTAAGAGCTTGGACTTGATGGTAAGAGCTTGATCTTTTGGGTTCCAATCCTAGCTCTACTATGAAGGAGCTATTTGACCTGGACCAAATTCCTCTAGCTCTCCTTCAATTTTCTTGTTGGTAAAGGAGAATAATTGTGCCTGTCTCATAGCTTTAACGTGGGTATAAAATAAAAGGAAGCACGGGAAATGTAGTTGTTGGGTAGCATCATGACAGGTGTGA
Organism: Hipposideros armiger; assembly: GCF_001890085.2. Taxonomy (NCBI): domain Eukaryota; kingdom Metazoa; phylum Chordata; class Mammalia; order Chiroptera; family Hipposideridae; genus Hipposideros; species Hipposideros armiger. The sequence continues at coordinate 3,308,851 of NW_017731418.1, forward strand.
CTAGAGGTCTCAAAGCTGACGAGTGACCAAGTCAGTGAATGAACCCTAGCCCACCTGCCTCAGAGGGCATATGCTTTCTGCTCTGGGTGATGTCCCATCAACAGAAATGAGATGTGGTCATTTTCAGAGTGACTCTGGGAGAGGATTGTGTCAGCAGTTGGAGACAAGTGGGTGGCAACCATTCCAGAGAGCTTTCCAGAAGTGGTGGGGCTGCAGGAAGTTATTTAAAGACAAGGAGGCAGGTGGCTGGGCAGATGGGGGTGGCAGGGTGTACACACTCAGGACAGCCGGGACAACGGCTTGGAGGGGTGAGTGGGGTTGACTGCAAGACGCCAGCTTTGTTAGAACAAAGCAGCAGGTGAGGGCCACAGAGAGTCCACACTCCAGGCACCCAGGGAGGGCCAACAGGAATAAAACCCTTGGCAGGGAGACAGCGGCCCCGTTTGCCTTTTTCAATCAATCAGCCAACAATTGAGGGACCTGCCCTGAAGCAAAGCCCCCTTCCCCTCCCCTCCCTGTCACTTTTCTGCAAAGCAATGGCTGCAAGCTAACAGTTTAACTTCTGAGACCTTCTCCTCCCTCCTGAAGCCACGATCAGATCAGTCGTACAGAAATTTGTTTTTATTGTTGAGCTCCTATTTCTGCTTTTGCCATCACCGCAGATCAGTTGGGTTTTGTCTCTCAGCCAAGTGCTTTTCATATTTTCCAGATCGCTCAAAAGCCTGTATGTGCTGCCTGGAGCAAGTTTAAGGAACAATCCGAGATTTCTTTCTGAATAAGCAGTTATTTGTACTTTGTCTTGCTTTTCTTAGTTACTGAAAAGAAACAGAGACATAAAGAAAGCACTGGTAACACTTAGCATTGAGCAGCACCAATGTCAATGGTAGTGACTTTGCAAATAAATAGTTACATTGTCAGGCCCATAAGAGTCTCACTGAGGAAATCTGTGCTGTGACTGCTAGCAGGGTTAACACTTTGGGCACAGTGCAATCAAGGAAAGATGGTAAACTTTGTACAACATGACCTCGGTCTGTACTAAAAGTAAATGCCAACCAAGAATACCCGATACATTTCCAGACCAGTCACAGTGGGGTGGGATGGGGGTGGGAGGGTNTGAAGGGGAGTGGGGGTGGAGGAGATGGGGAGAGACTGATAGAAACAACTTTGTTTATGGGGAAATGGGGAACATTTCCTTAATTATTTCAGCGATTATGGTGACTCCAGTTACACTCTGTTTTCATTCTCTATTTTCATCATGGTTCCACGCTAGGCCAAGAGACTTTTTTAAAAATGTAAAGTGCAGTTTACCGCTTTGCAATTGTTTCTTGTAAAGGATGTTATTGTAAAGAAAGCAGAATTCTTTTAGCACCAATTTAAGTGACTAAATACTTATGACGCCCGCTCCTCCTTTCCTGGAGCCCTGGCAGTTGACGATGTGGGCAAGGCTTGTCTGCCCTGCCTCCCTGTTTGGGGCTGCCAGATTAGCAAATAAAAACGCAGGATGTCCAATTAAGTTTGAATGTTATAGAAATTACAAATAATTTTTAGTAAAAGTATGTGCTGAATATTGCACAGGACCTACTAAAATATGATTTGTTGTTTACCTGATTTAACTGGATAGCCTGTATTGCATTTGACCACATCATTCCAATTGACTACAGATGTATAGGTTTCTTTTTTCCTGGGACCTCAATTCTATTCTCTTAATCTGTATGTCTATCTTCATGCCTATATGACACAGTCTTGATTACTGTAGTTTTGTAGTAAGTTTTGAAATGGGCAAGTCTAAATCTTCCAACTTTGTTGTTCTTTTTAGAGATTGTTTTGGCAATTCTGGACCTGTTTTATTTCCACATAAATTTTAGGACCAGCTTTTCAAAATTTGCAAGAAAACCAGCTGTGGTTTTGATAGGGATTGGTTTGAATCTTTGGATCAGTTTGCGGAGAATTGCCATCTTAATTGTATTAAGTTTTCCAAGTCATGAACAAGGGCTGTCTTTCCATTTACTTAGGCCTTCATTTATTTATTTCAATGATGCTTTGTAGTTTCCAGTATATACGTCTTGTACTTCTTTTGTTAATCTTATTTCTAAGTATTTTATTTTTTTATGCTATCGCTTACAAAATTATTTTCTTAATTTCATTTTTAGATTGTCGCTAGTATATAGAAATAAAATTGATTTTGGTATACTGATTGCTATAATATTTAAGAATGTAAGTTTGAAAAAACACTGTTCTATTGAGAAAAAATTCCCATTCTGATTGCCTACCACAGGACATTAACTTTTCTGGGAATTTTATTAGCTTGGCTCTTTGGGACAGTGCCACTGGTATGGGCTAAGAGACTATAAACACGTAGGCTGTCAGACTGTGGACTCAGGTAAACCTGTGGAAGTGGGGAGAAGCAAGACCCCCACAGGCAATTGTGTTGTCTTTCTTTTTTTTTTTTTATAACTTTTTTTCTTTTAAATTAGAGAACAGGTGTTTTTCTAGGACCCATCAGGTCCAAGTCAAGTAGTTGTTTCAATCTAGTTGTGGAGGGCGCAGCTCAGTGGCCCATGCAGGGATCAAACCGGCCACCTTGGTGTTACAAGCACTGCACTCTAACCAACTGAGCTAACCGGCCGCTCCTGTGCTGTCTTTCAATACTGTAACTGCCAGCTTCTCTCAGTAGACTTCAAACCCTGAGAGCAGTGATGGGGGTCTTCCACAGTTTGCTCTCTCAAGCCTACTCTGGTGCCTTCTTTAAGCGTGGTGCCTGGCTCTCTAACAAAATGGAGGGGAAAGAATGAAACCACTCTGGGAAGTGGAGCTCAACAGGATATGATCTTCCTTAGGGGCCTGTCATCCTATTGTGGTCAGGTGTAGCTCATTTCCAAATACCCTGTTCATAAAAGATCATTCTCTAGAGCTGTAATAGTATTATCTGTTATCTATGTGACATACTATGCCAGTTTTATTGCAGTCACTTCATAGAACTCTAAAAACAAACAAACAAAAAAAACCACAAAAGAACAAAAACAATTGTGGTACAGCAAAGTTGTTCTTTATTATTCTTGTTCAAAATTCTCTTGACAATTTTTGAATTTGTGTTTTTCATATCCTTTTCATTACTGGGTCCTTTCATAGGATTTTAACTGAATTCAGTAACATTTTTCTATTAACTTGGAAAGCATTTTATTTTCATGATTTTTTCTAAGCCAAGATTTTGGTATGTCTCTCCATGTATTCAAGACAGGCTTTATTTTCTTCAATAAAATTTTACTACTTTCTTCATATAAGTTCTAACTTTCCTTGTTAAATTTATTCACGACACTATTTTTAGAAGATTTATTTTGTAATTTCTACATATAACATTGTAACTAATATGAAGAGAAGTTATTGATTTTTAAAAATATTTATCTTATACTCAGTCACGCTACCAATTCTCATATTGGTTTATCATTTTTATTGGGTCATTTGGGATTTCTAGGCATACAAGTATATTATATGCAGACAAAAATAACTTTGCCTTTTCTTTTTCAATATTTGAAATTCTCATTTGCTTTTCTTGTCTTATTACATAGTTAGAACCTCCCAAACAATGCTAAATGATAGCGGTGATATTTGTTTACCTGTTATTGAAGTCAAGAGGATTTGCTCTTGAACATTTTGTAGCCAGTACAAACTTTAATACAAACAGGAAACCAAACTGTATCCCTTTGGAATAGCAACAATTACAGTTAGGATATATAAGAGTAAATAATGCCCTGAGAGCAGAGTAAGTCTGAGTCTCCACAGGATAGAAATAGAGACTTGAAGGAATTTCTCATTCTTTAAATTCTTAAAGGAATGTTGGGAGAGAGGAGGCAGGAAGAATCTGATGTATTCAATATGGCAGATTAAAAGTTCAAAGATTAGGAACAGCTGGGGAGAACAAGCGACCAGAGATCAGAAAGCAGGATTTTCTTGGGCAAAAGCCAAAAACACCAGCTGGGAGGAGACCACTATGTCAAAACAGTTTAATGCAGAAGTCAAAGAGGGAATATGAAGCTCTGATAGGAAGGAATCCTGAAGATTAATAGAAAGTCTTGACAAGCAGCTTCTAGAACAGAATTTTTCAAGCTTTCAAACATGACTTCTCTTCTCGTCAGTGCAATAGAGTCCTTTGCCTAGCCCAGTGCCTTGTATCATAAAAAAATTTATTTTTTGTCGAATTAATAGACAAGGAGAGAGAAAAACAATAGCATCACAGAAGCCAAAGGAAAAGTGGCAATATCTAATACCAAAAGAGATGACATTTTTAAAAGTCTTTTTATTAAAGTAAGGATTTTATCGAATTATAGCATGCATACAGAAAAGTACACACATCATACAGCTCAATGAATTATCACCCCCATCTAACCACCACTGACAGCAACAATCAGAACATCACCGGCTCCCCAGAAATTCCCCTTGAGCCCCCTCCTAGCCACTATCCCCTCCAAGAGTAATCACAGACAATATACATTAGTTTTAGCTGCTTTATAACTTTGTATCAATAAAATCACATAGCACAAACCTTTTTTGTACCTGACTTCTTTTTATTTTATTATTTTATTTTTTATTGTGAAACAGCCATGGTTGTTGGTTACACATTGCTTTCATGCTACAATGGCATAGTTGATTCTTTTAAGGAGGGCACAGCTCACAGTTTGCGGGGATCAAAACAGCAACCCTAGTGTCATCACCACAATGCTTCAGCCAACTGAGCTAACTGGTCACCCCAGTATCTGACTTCTTTTGCTCAACATTGTGTTTTTGAGATTCCTCCATGTTGTTGCAGCAATAATTTGTTTATTCTCTCTGCTGTATAATATTCCTTTGTATGAATAGAACACAACGTATTTATCCATTCTATTGTTGATAGGCATCTAGGATATTTCCAGGTTAGAACTGCTAGGAATAATGCTGCTGTGAACATTTTAGTACATGTCTTTGGATGAACATATATAAGTTTCTGTAGGGTCGTACATTGAGGAGTGGATTACTGGGTCATGGGTATTTTTATTTTCAGCTTCCACAGATATTATTAAACAGTTTTCCAAGTGTTTATACCAATTTATGTTCCTCCTAACAATATCTAGGAGTTCCAGTTGCTCTACCTCCACATTAGCACTGTGCTGTCTTTTACATTCTGGTAGATGTGTAATGCTATCACATTGTAGTTTTAATTTGCATTTTCATGATAACTAACAAGATTCAGTCAACATTTTTTTTGGCTGCAAAATTAAATTATGTCTATAGTAAAATGTCTAACAATACAAGAGTATAGAAAATAAAGCCCCTGGTATGAGTGTCCTAGGGCTGCCATAACAAAGTCGTGCAAGCTATTGATAGGTGGCTGACAACAATAAAAATTTATTTTCTCGCATTTTGAGGAGCTGGAAATCTGAAACCAAGTTGTTAGCAGAGCTCCACTTCCCCTGAAGCTTATACAGGAATCCTTCCTTGCCTCTTCCTAGCTTCTGCTGGTTTGCCAGCAACCTTTGGCATTCCTTGTCTTGCAGATACATCACTGCAATCCTCTGGGTTTACATGGTATTCTCCTGTGTTTCTGTCTTCACCTGGCTGTGTTCCTCTAAGGACACAGGTCATATTGGACTAGGGGCCCACCCTACTATGACTTCATCCTAACTACATCAGCAATGGCTCCATTTCCAAATAAGGTCACATTCTGAGGTTCTGGGAGTTGGAACTTCTGCGTATCTTTTTGGGGAGGGATGCAATTCAACCTATTAAAAACCCTTCATTCTCCACTCTTAACAATTTAGTATGCATCCTAGAGAAAATTTTCTATGCATTTACAAGCGTATGTATGTAATATGTATATGTTTACACTCACACAAACATATAATATACAACCACACCATACATGTTCCTTTTTATTTTTTTTTAAATTATTGTGGCAAAATACATCTAACATCCAATTTACCATTGTATCTATTTTTAAGCGTGCAATTCAATGGCATTAAGTACATTCACAGTGTTAAGCAACCATCACCACCATCTATTTTCAGAACTTTTTATCATTCCGAACAGAAAGTCTATGCCTATTAAGCAATAATTCCTCATTTTCCTCTCCCCTCCACCCCTAATAATGTTTATTCTAATTTCTGTCCCTATAAATTTGCCTATTCTAGATACCTCATATAAGTGGAATCATACAATACTTGTCCTCTTCTGTCTGGCTTATTTTACTTAGCCTAATGTTTTCAAGGTTCACCTATGTTGTAGCATATGTCATAACTTCATTCCTTTTTATGGCTGAATAATACTCTATTGTGTATATGCACACACATATATATACACCATATTTTGTTTATCTATTCATCGGTTGATGGACACTTGGGTTGTTTCCACATATTGGTTGTTGTGAATAATACTGCTATGAACATTGATGTACAAACATCTGCTTAAGTCCCTGTTTTCAATTCTGACACATTGCTTTTGCCACTTAATAAATCATGGATGTCTCTTTAAGTCAGCACAGATAGTTGCCTCATTCCTTTCTCCAACTGCTTTGTATTCCATAGTAATTTGAAGATGACACTGAATGTAAATAAATTTTCCCTTCCCTGGTCTTTTTCCCTTTGGGTGGTGAAAATAAAGAAAGAACCTGAGACTGTACGATGCAAACAAATTTTCTTAAAATGGAGTTTGTGGAACCCTGAGTTTTTACAGATATACTCTTCTAAGTTCACACATTTTCTTTATAGAATGAAATTTTGTGCTTGTATTTTTGAGATAATCTAAATATAGTTGTAAACATTAGCTGGATCATCTGAATGACCAGCTTCCAAACAAACATTGCCAACCAGTGTTGGAATCCTCATCCACTGTTGTGTTTATGATGGTAGTGACATCAAATCAAGGACTAACTCAAAAAGAATGGTGGCAAACCTAGTAAGTCCACTCCAAGTGTAGAACCAATGACATCATGTACACTCTAGGAATTCAGGTTTTTCAGTAGTTTGAATTGAGAAAAATGGTGGAAGAATGGGGTCATCACAGAACTGAGAAGTCAAATTAAAAAAAAAACAACACCTGAAATGGGGTAGTCAATACTGTTCTCGCAATGATGGGGTAAAGGCTGCAGTGATGTGGACATATCACAGAATTTCTATAGGTTTTAATAGTTTTATTTGAATATAATTTTATTTTTTTATTATATTTTATTTTTTTATTTTTAAGATTTTTATTGGGGAACTGGGGAAGGGAACACTGTGTTTTTCCAGGACCCATCAGCTCCAAGTCAAGTTGTTGTCCTTCAGTCTTAGTTGTGGAGGGCGCAGCTCAGTTCCAAGTCCAGTCATCGTTTTCAATCTAGTTTTAGAGGGTACAACCCACCATCTCATGGGGAAGACAAACCAGCATCCTTGTTGTTAAGAGCATGCACTCTCACCATATCCATCCACCCCTGAATATAATTTTAAAATTTGCATTGGGTTCTATCGTTGCATATGTAAAAACTATAAGTATAAGGAGTTTATCACTAGTTTTCTGTTCACACATTTTAAAGTTGCATTCTTTGAAAACTAATTTAAATCAATAATACATTTTATTCCCTATCACAGAGTCCCATACATTGCTTGAGTAAGAAACACTAGCCTAGCAGTTAACTTGATGCAGAATTTCCAGACCAGGGCTATCCCAATGGAAAAATGTCCACACAAACAGACAAATAATGCTTTGGCTGGAGAACAGCAGTTTTTGAAATCAAATGTGAATTTATATATAAATGTTTCTCTACTCCAAACTCAGAATAATTCATAAACATGGGCATATCTAAAAGACTGGGCCTAGGCATTAGGCTGCTTTTACTCCTTGACCTGGCTCTGCCACATCTAAAACCCCAGCTGCCTCTTCTCTAAACGAGAGGTTGATAATAAAACTTGCATGTTTGCTATAAGGATTATACTTAACATATTTAAAGCATCTGGGGAATATTAGGGGTGTTCAATGACAGCCACTGATATTACAGGGACATTTGAGCTGTAGGTTTTGGGCATGTTCCATGAGCTTTAGGTCATGCTTAAGCCTTTTCCACGCTTGGGAACATATTCTAAACTGGGTAACCCAATATTACACATATAATCAGAGTACTATTTACCAACGCGATTATAGGATGCAAAAGTACAAACAAAATAAAATAAAACTCTAAGATTAGGGTCTAATTAATTGAATTTTTATCAACTCTTCCTGGTTAAATATTTTAAAGCAGATATTTCAGCCTTCAATGTTGCAAATATTTCCAAAGTCTGCCAGTCCGCTTTTATACAGTGTATTTTGTGGATTTGCCTCAGCATTCCTGGTCATGACTAAAATCATTGAAACATGAATGTCTTTGTGGGTGGACATGTATAAATTGTATATGAAATTGAGCAACATCTACACTGACTTCACATTGTAAACTGGAAGCTTATTTTTGAATTTTATGAAAATCCTGGCATCTGCTTGCTTTCTTGTGATTGATTTTTTAAATTACAAAATTGGAGTGTAGTGAGGGCAGAGATTCTGGTCCCTCTGAGGTTACAAATAGTAATCATACTTTAAACAGTTGTAAGGCCTAAAACAACATCACTGGAAAATGATAATAATCATGTTTAAAGGTTTTAGATTTTTTTTTTTAAGGTTTTTTTTTGGGAATTGGGGAGGAGAACAGTGTTGGGGAATTGGGGAAGCGGAACCTTGTGTTTTCCCAGGATCCATCAGCTCCAAGTCAAGTTGTTGTCCTTCAATCTTAGTTGTGGAAGGCGCAAGCACAGCTCTAAGTCCAGTGACTGCTTTCAATCTAATTGGGGGGAGAGGTTATAGTCCACCATCCCATGCAGGAGTCCAACCGGCAACCTTGTTGCACACTGTGCTACCCAGCCTCCTGTTGGCAGCTCGGATCTGCTCGGCTCAAGGTGATGTGTTCAATCCTAGTTGCTGGGGGAGGGGGGGCGCAGCCCACCCCATCCCATACGAGTGTCGAACTTGCTGCTAAGAGCACATGCTCTCACCAGCTCAGCAGCAGCTCGGCTTGGGCGCAGCTCACTGACCCATGTGGGAATCAAACCAACTAACCTGCTGCTCAGAGCTCGCGCTCTTAACCAACTGAGCCACTGGGCCAGCCCAAGGTTTTAGAATTTTGCTTTACTTATCAATTTCATCCTCCCCCTTATTAGGAATAAGAACATTGAGTAACAAGGTTGCGGACACACCTGATGGTGTCTTCTCTGAGCACCGAAGTCTGTCCACTTTTCCCCACCTTTGAGGCAACCGTCCTGGTTCACACACTCCTGCATGTAGGCAGGTACAGTGGTATCCTAGCTGATTTTCTTTCTTCCACTGTAGCAGCCCCTTCCAATCATTCTTCATACAATATGTCAGGTTAGACTTTCTTAACTGTTAATCAAATCATGTCACTGTCTGTTCAAGACTCTCCAATGGTTTCTATGTAGAAGAAAATCCAGTCCTGATCTGGCCCATCCCTCCGTCTCCTACCTCCACTTACAACCTTCTCTCCCTTGCTCACTATGCTGCAGCTTCACAGGCTTTCCTTCTTCAAATACCCCAAATGCATCCTTATTTTAGGGTCTCAGTGCTTGCCGTGTCCCCCGCATAGAATGCTCTGTTCCATAACCTTTGCCTGGCGGCTTCCTTCATTTCAAGGCCTCTCTAGCTCCTCAGAGAAGCCGTCTCTCCCCACTCGCATCATTACCCTGTGTCCAACACTCTGTTTTATTTTCTTTCAAGCGCTCAATGCTCTGGTTTCATCTTTACCATTTATTGGGTAACTATCTCATGCCATAACATCTCTCCCTCTAGAATGTAAGCTGCAGGAGTGTCTTGTCATTCAGTGCTTAAAATGATACCTACACATAGAAGTCTTTCAATAGTGTTGCTTGAATGAATGAATGAATGAATGAATGTACAATTTCAGTCATCACCTAAGTTCTATTCCTAGCTCAGTTACTAAGTAGAGAAGTGATCTCCGGCAAATACTGAAACTCTTTAGGCCTTAGATTCCCCTATGAATAATGTGTAAACTGGACTAGGTGTTTGTTAAGGGCTCTTCTTTTATATTTCCATGCTTCATATTCAAGTATTTCTTCACCATTTTCTTCCATTCCTCTTCTTCCTCCTTCTTCTCTTTCCTCTCTCTCTCTCTCTCTCTCTCTCTCTCTCTCTCTCTCTCTCTCTCTCTCTCTCTCTCAGCAGTACTCCCTTTGACTCATGAATAGTTCTAAATCAGTTGGAGATATTTTATGCATAAAGAGAGACCTCTCAAGGATGTATTATCATCACTGAATTATCATCACAGCCACATGTTGTAGTATTTATTTTCCCTTGCCTAGCCAACCCCATCAAACCACACCCTCCATTGCCAAGCCACAGCCCCACCCTGCCTTTGGAAATAAAAATGAAATAGAAGGATCCCTGGCTTCTGGAAAAAAAAAAAAGCTGCACAAATTTTAACTAGTATGTGTTTCGGAAAAAACCAGGGTGCAACTGACAGGATTCATAACACCTTTATAAAATTTCTTAATATAATAAAGTCCATGAAGATAATAGGAGGCAGTGATATCAGATTTTAGACACTGCCAGAGACCGTTTCTAAATTTCTTTTTCTGGTCCATACCTAATTACAGTGACTGTTCTGGTACATGCCTAACTTTTTAGCCATTTAGTTTATAGCATGCCAAAAATCTACATTAAAAAACAATGTAGTGATGATTAGATAGCAACGTTATACACTAGAATTTACACTGTTCCTTATTTCAGATGCTGTGAAAAATGGCCTCAGGAAATAAAAAAGGAAATTTCTTCTATGTCTAGAAGAATTGAAGCAATGTTAGCTGCAAGGACAGATTTTAATTTCTTGTAAATGCATATCTACAAACCAAGTTTTAAAGCCACACGAAGATTTAGAATCACAGCGTTTAGGAGCTGGAAGAACATTTTGGCCTTCATTTAACAAATGAGGACATTGAAACTCAGGGAGATCAAATGACTAGGCCAAGTTCATAGAGCCCATTTTGCTAAAGCTGGAACTAACCTCTGGTCTCCTGGTTGGTGATTTTCTCACCATACCAAGCTGCCTTTCTGAGGCCCTGTAGTTACTTGCAACTTTCAATCACATGGGCCAGCCTGGTCACAGAACATGATTGATTAGAATGTAAAATGATCAGTCCATTAACTGAGAAAGCACTTGAGGAATTATAGTATTAGTTGTTATGTTGTTGTTATGGTACTTGCTAATATTTGTTTAGTTTCTGTGTCAGGCACTCTACTATGTATCTTATCTTATTTAATTTCCAACTAGTCTAATAGGGTAGATATTAATGATAATTGTCATTACTAACACATTACTATGTGTCAGGTGCTTTTCTAAGCCTTTTACATCTACTAAGTCATTTAATCCTCAAAATGATCCTATAAAGTAGTATTATTACTCCTATTTTACAGGTAAAGGAACTGAGTCATGAAGAGGTTGAGTCAGGCTCAAGTTCAAACTCAAGCACATACCTTTAAACCTGTGCACATGCTGCGTGTCAGTGCCATACTACCTACTCATTAGTTTCTACTTTCCCATCACCGAACTGTTAAAAGAAATAATCGGTAGCCAACTTGAGCTTCTTCTCCCTGCATTCACCTATCTTCTCAATATTAGCTGGTGATAGAGACGTTTAAAGGTAGAGGAACCAAACAAGAGAAGGCCCTCTGCGACCTAAATAACTTGAACAATCCAGGGTTTTATTACATCAGCAATGCTTACACTGCAACAGGTTATAGCCAAGGCCCATGAAAGTATGTTTTCTGCATACTTTCTGTATAAAAACATATTCTGTACATAACTATGTGAGCTGGGTTCTTTCTGCAAGAAGGAGCAGAGACAAGCTTATGTTATGTCAGTTAGTGGGGGAATTTGTTTTAAAATACACGACAAGTAAGGAAACACAGAAAACTGTCTCGGTGGCTGCACAGCTAAACCTCATGGAACATCTTTCATTTTTCTTCAGATGGCAATATTGCCTTTAGTCATTGAACAACAATTCATGACTTGGCTTCTTTGTTGATCTCCTGTCTCTCAACCTGCTCATTCCCGGTTGCCATTCTTCTAGTCTCTTCCTACCGCTCTCTCCTGTCTCTGCTATGGGTCTCTCTTTTTCTGCCTATCCTGGTTTTGTTTGTTTGTTTGCTTTTTTTTTTGCTTTTTTCCCAGTAGGGCTCACATCTGGCTCCATGAGAAAGAGAGGATCTGATTGGGTTCATGGGTAGATCTACTGGTGCATGGAGTAGATGGTTCCCCCATTGGGCAGAGCACTCCCATCAAGGCATTTCAAAGTCTCTAGATGGCTGCCTGTCCCCAAGCCCCAGGGGAAATGGCTCTGCATCCATTAGCCACAGCTAAGGTGCCAAGAACATACAGGACAAAACATGAAGCTATATGTATAGAAAGGATCTTAGAGCACAGTAGGTACTTTGCATGGCTTGTCTGGTACAAATACAAATCTTCTTTCATATACTAGCGGCACTAATCAGGACAAAAGCTCTTGCTGAAAAAAAAAATTTAACTTAAGGGTAGAAAACAAACAGGGTCGCTGTTTGAGTGTTCGCTCATTGTCAATTTTGCCTTGAGTTCCACTTTAGCTGTAGCATACTCAGAATTGGACATCATGAACTTCGTTTAAGGCTCTGTATCCTCAACTCTCTTACCTGTGGAATCTATAATCGCAAAGTTTAGTTGACTCAGGATACAAAAAAGCAGCTGTTACCTGTGTGTTCTTTTGTAGCCCAGGCGCTCTGATCAATCCGACATTTCAAAATGGCAGCACAATGGAGGTTTTTGTAGTCGTTTTGTTGATAGTGTTGACTTACAAGTGGATGGAAATAATAGTACCTTGCAGTTGAGGACCATGTTTTATTTTTGAAGCACTCCCCATTGCAATGTCACTCTTTTTTTTTTTCAAAGATTTTATTGGGGAATTGGGGAAGGGGGACAGTGTTGGGGAATTGGGGAAAGGGAGCAGCCAAGTTGTTGTCCTTCAGTCTTACTTGTGGAAGACACAGCTAGCTAAGCTCCAAGTCTAGTCACCATCCGGCTGCCCTGTCAGCAGCTCACAGCGGCTCAGCTCAAGGTGCCATGTTCAATCTTAGCTGTGTGTCGGGGGGGGGGGGCACAGCCCAACATCCCATGCAGGATTCGAACTGGCAATCTTGCTGTTGAGAGCATGCGCTCTCACCAGTGGAGCCATCCGGCTGCCCGTTGGCAGCTCAGCAGCAGCTCAGCTCGGGCACAGCTCACTGGCCCATGTGGGAATCGAACCGGCGACCCTGTTGCTCAGAGCTCGTGCTCTTAACCAACTGACCCACTCGGCTTGCCCCTGAAATGTCACTCTCTTACTCCTTTGTACTTTCCTGGGACCCTGACTCTGCCTAGGCATAAAATACAAATCCTTCACAGCCTTCCTCCCCTAAGGTTCCTCTCCTTTTCCACAGTCCCATCTTGGTTTCCTGAATCCACCTCAATCCCTCTTTTCTCTCCACCTGCCCACTGCCTATGCTGTTTATGCATAACACCTCTTGCTATAATTACTTGTAGGAAACCATACATTTAAACTTATTTATGGTAAACTCTTTGAGGGCAGAGAAAAATGACCAATGTCTTATTCCCTAAACCATTTAAAACAGTATCTTGCATATAAAAAGTATTTTAAAAAAATAGGAGAGGGGGATGCATGAGAAAAGGCACGACTGTGCCGACGTTATAGATGAGGAAGTTAAAACACACCACGTGGGAACTGAGGGAAATATCGCATTGACTCGTGGTCTCCCTAAACCAAGGTCCAGAAACAAAAAAGAAAGAAACTATTTAAAGATAGTAGAAGAGGAGGTTGGCAAAGAGTAAAATGAGCATGGAAAAGAATGAGGAGAGACAGGAAAGGAAGAGGTGCATCAACTGGAGGGCTGAGATGATGGATTGGCAGGTAAGAGGAGCGTTTTTGTTTTTTTAAGAGGGGGAAAGTGGGAACTAAGGGCAGAAGAAAAAGGCAGAAGAGCATCTTTATAATCTCCTGAAGAAGATGCTTTATGTCAACCAGGAGAGCTAATTTGGGCTTTGGGAAGTAGAGAAGAAATGAGGAAGGCTCTGTCCCTTGGTCAAAGGTAAGAGAACTGAGAAAAGTAAATAGAACATAAAGGGGAAGAACAAAGGGAAGTGGTTGGCCTTTTTCTGGTTATTAAAATTTTTCCAAACAAAATCAGTTTTTGACGACTTTGCAAAATCAAAGGGAAAAAAGAAAATCACAATGAAAGGAACTGAAGAGTCCAGATTGTACTTTTCTTGTTACAATGGAACATTTTACTATACTTTTAAAGTTATTTCCACCTTCTGCTTTGTTCTAATGATGATGTAGACCCAAATAGCACCCTGAAATATTGAATGCTCTGTCAGGACCAGAAATGTGATTAGGTAGGTGATTCTCTGAATCAGAAATTCCGTGCAATTTGGACAATTGTAGGCAAAACTTCTAAAGCCTGAGTTTAAATTTTCTGGCATCATGTAGGAACCTTTCAACCATTTTAAACGAGAGCTTTCCAATGACTATCTAATTAGCAATGTCTTATGACCATCCTAAGTTTGATTTCTATTATGCCAAATTAGCAGAGAAAAATTAGCTCTAATTTTATTTAAATTAGAAACCAAAGATAGATGTGTAACATTTTTTTCCCTTAGATTTTAGGATCCCTTTTTCATCCAGCCTCACTCTTCCCACTCTGACTGCTACTCTTGAGTTTTATGTTGGTTTGTTTTTTGAAGACTCCTTCCTAGAGTATTCCCGTAAGTTGGCATTCCTCGGGAGTCCATCTTTGGTTCTCTACTTTTCTGACATTACACTATCTCCTTGGATCACCTGCTTTATTTCCCTTATTTCAATTATTATTCAAAAGCAGATAAATTCCCCGCACTCTATCTGCCATCTACTTCTTACAGAGTTCTAGAACAGTTTGAACATCACTAGTGTGGTCCTCAGGCACCACAAACTTCACAAGTCCAAAATTGATCTTGTCTTCCCTTCCCAAAACTTATTATTTTTGTATGCTCTTATGCCAGCATTATCATCCATAAAGTTTCCTGAAACAGAATCCTGGATATTGTCTTTAATTTCCCTTTCAGCTATATATCCAGTTTTCGGGTCCCATGGAGTCTATCTGTTGTGTATTTCATGAATTGTCCACGTCCATCCATCTCAGTTAAGTCTTACTCATCCTCAGAGCTCCACAATAAAATCTTCCTGACTTTCCTTCCTCAGATATGTCAGGTCCCCCAATTTTACGCTGTGCCTCTCTTTTACTAATATACTGGTTTGTGGTAGGCTAAGCTGTATGTAATTATTCAGCCATTAGGAGCTATCTCATGCTCCCATGACACTCCTGGGCTAGTGTTCAGTTGTCAGTACAACTTTCTCCACACATTCAGGGGGCCAGGCTCCTCTTGGTTTATTTCTCTACAATGCCCCATCACTTCTACTTAGATGTAATTGGCTAGATTTTAGTCACATGACCATACCCCCACTGCAGTGGAGGCTGGGAAATGTAGTTCACCTATCTACCTGCACAAAGAGGCAAACGACAATAGATTTGGGGACAAAGCAATCTCTGCCACAATAGCACTATCACAACTGTCATTTTCCATGTATTTGTACAATTGCATTATTACTGTCTGTTTCCTCCACCAGATTTTAAGCTCTGTGAAGGCACATGGGTTTTTGTTCATAATCTGATTCCAAGAAGACTCAGTAAATATGTGTCAAATTCATGAATAAATTCTTATTCATCTAAATCCCTAGCATATGCAGCCTGGAGCACTGCAGCAGCCTCTTCACTGACCTCCCTGTCTCTCCTCTTTGTCCCTCCATAGTGTAGCCTCTTAACCGTAATCTCCCTCAACTGTACATTTGATCCTGCCCTTCCCTCTATTTTAAAATTCTTCAATAGCCCTATACTGCTCTCAAACTCTTTATCTTGCCATGTAATTTCCTTCCTGTTCATCTGTCAAGACTTACTTCTCATCACTATTCTCTTTCCATGTTCCCTCCTACCACACAGGCACTCGTGCTTGCTCGCTTTCTCCCTCTCCAGTCTAGCCACACTAGAAACACAGACATTTCTCCCAAAGCACCATGTCCTTTCCCTGGCTCACTGCTCATGCCTTTGTGTCTCAGCTTAATTTGTCACTTTATTAAGGATGCCTCTTAACCCTCAAGATGGTGTCGGTGCCTTTCCCCCTGCCTCCTGGGGCAGGTGTTTTGCCTGAAGTTATCAAATCCTTTTTTCCCAGTAGACTGTCCTGCCACATCTCATTCTCTGGAGTGTTCGAGCACCTAACACATTGCTTAGCACATAGTCTGCACCCTGGAAATACAGGATGGATGGGTGGATGGATGGATGGGCGGATGGATGAATGGATGGATGGGTTCATTGTCCAAAAAGACCAGATATCACTGGTGACTTCTGTTGAGAAAGCTTCAGTGACAGAAACATCACAATTCCCAGGTAAAATTGTGCTAAAGGAAGAAGTGTTAATTATCAAAACAGTTTTCCAACTGTCTTCCCATAATCTGAACCCCTCAATCATCACTTTATTGCCAAAGTTCCAAAGAAGTGTTTTTCTTCTCTTCCATGAGATTAATGATGAAAACCCAGATAGCCTTAGACTTCTACCTTCTGATAATGCAAATAGTCAATAAGATGTCTCTTCTCTTGATTTCAAGGTAGAGCAGAAGGGGCTACACAGAAACCCAACATTTATTTTACCTGTTTTTCCTGGGGCTCATGGAGCTTGCTGGATCTCTAAATCCAAGCTGTGAACTATCAGAGTACCTGGTTTTCCCCAAATCACATTTGCTTCTGTGTGCTCCAGAGTCTTGGTGTCTGCAGAGGGTGGGGCTTGGAGAAGGAACAAGGCTAGTCCTGGGTCCAGCCTTCTAGCGTAAATGGCAATTCAGCAGCCAGAATAACAACAGACTCTCAGTTTAGGAATTTGCCATGGACGCTGCCCAAGGATCATTCCTGGGTTCCTCTGAGTGTACTGCACAAACTGAAAAAAAAAAAAAAAGAAGCAGTGACTTGTATTCATATGTAAATATCAGTATTCTATGGTCACCTGAGCAAGAACAATAGATTTCTAAGTGCCTGTTATTATTGCTAGAGGCAAAGGAATGAATTTAATTAGGCATTTTCATGGCAGGAAACTTTATAATTTCAATAGAAGAATAACAGCTACTTGCAATAGTCAGAATAAAAAGATCTTCTGACTTAATTTATCTGCCCAATTACATCTGACATTCCTATAATAATAAATTAATTTTTTTAAGTGTAAGCTTCTAAACCAATGCTTCTATTCCAAGAATCTGACTGAATATGAATTCCTAAAACTTAGTTGAATAAAGTCTGTATGCTGTTTTGATTTTTCTATGGAGGGGAGAAGGAACAGTACATGCTATGCTATGATTTAGCTTCAGTTTCCCTCTCTGCTTTATTTTCAGGCCTGTCAGAAAACCACCCTCTTTGCTTGCCTCATTTCTTTATTTTTCTAAAAAAGTGTCCTCTCCTGTAGAAGGTTCTGGTCCAAAATAATCAATATTGGAAGTTGAGCTGTTTTTGCTTCATTTCTGTGGCCTGAGTCATTCTCTCCAATACCAGGATGCCCTTAGGGAAGATACAGAGGAAATGATGTAATTCTCTTTGGTCTCTTTCACGCTTTGGGCTTTTTCTTTGGGCCTGAGCCTTAATGAATCTGTTTTCTAATTAGCCAGCAAGGAGTACAGTGGGGAAAAAAAATGTGGTTCTTCCGCTTCTCTGCTCTCTGTTCTCTCCGCTGAAGGCACCCACACTTGTTTGCTCCTTCAGTCAGTTCAGGTGATTTTGCCAAATTTACTGCATAAATCTTTTCGGCGTCACTGTCAAGCTTCTAGAAGCAAAGAGATTTTTAATGCCGACTTTACGAAACCAAAAAGCAGAAGGTGTCTTATCCAAGGTCAATCAGGGCTGAAAGGAGAGTGAGCAGCAGTGGAGGGGGGTTGGGGATTTTTTTTTCATTATTAAACCCCAAGATTAATTGGAAGTTATCAACGGTACCAAGAGAGCCACAAAGATGGCGCTCTTACTGATCACAGCGTTTTTAAACACTTGCCTTTCGTTTTACAGATTTTCTCATATGCATGATACACAGAAGCAGAAAACTCAATATTTTGTCTGTAAACTAGATAAGATATGTATTTTCAAATCTTAGTTATCGCTTTATAGGGAAAGAAGCTTCGCTTTCAATGCCACCGTTCTGTGTCACAGGGTCCAAGCTGTCCATAGGAAATGTCTCACTGTGATGCTTACTATTCATTTTACCTCCCAATTCCTCTGCTCCATCCCCCAAGCAATGCCCCTTTTATGCACAAACCTAAATTTAAAAGAGTTGTTTAGAACAGATTTCATATTAACATCATAAACGTGGGTTCAATCTCTGGACATTTTGGTCACTGTATCATTTTGTAATTATAATTCTGAATCACTTTTGCTCTTCTCTGCTATTTGGCGTCTTAGGCTGTTCTGGTAAACTGGCAATTGGCAGATAATATATATGCCTTAATTTAGTGGGGATAGCAGGGAACTGGGATGCTTGGACCAGGGTTTGCCACTGTTCCTCTATTTCAGCTAGCTGGAAACCCATAGCACTTAGCACACAGTTTGAAGCACTTTCTCTCTTTCCCTCTGAGCCCCCACTCACTGAGGCTGCTGGGAGGACCCACAGTTATTTTAACACATGGCTCTCCCTGTTAAAATGATCTGTTCAATCAGTCTGCCTCTTCAATCAGACATCAGCTCCTTAAAGGCAGGGGCTCTGTCTTTAATTATTTTTATAATCCCGGCACCTTAAACTTTAGTGAAGTTCATGAAATGGCTTCATGAACTAAACTAAGGAAAAGGAGGAACAGGTGAGGGGGCAGAGGGAGGATAATTCAAGGGAGGAAAATGAAAGGGAGAGACAGGGGAGGGGAATGCCTGAGGGAAGAGGCGTTCTGATGGGTGTCTTAACTCACTTTCAGGCAACTAACCTTTATTTTTAAGAAGGATCCAGACACTCTGAAGGAAGCAATATACTTACTAATGGAAATAGAAAGATTCTGCCTCGTAGAGTAAACTGGTATTCCTCAGCATGTGACATTGCTAGTGTGGTGGTTAAATGACCACCCAGGGCTAGGACTAAGAATCTTTGGAAATGGGACCTCAGGGATTTTTCAACAAGCATCTCAGGTACTAGAGTATGAAAAGCATTGGATGTTGTCTTTCCTGAGTGCACTTCATCCCGCTTCATCCCACCCAAGTCCAGTTAGTGTGGAGTGTTTTTCATCAAAGACCAAGCCTTCTACGTGAAAGCCAGGTTTATCAACTTGGAAATACCCATGAAACTCTAACAAATAAATATGATGCCTTTTCATTCAGTTGCACAGTGTCACGGCCACATGAACTCACACACACACACACACACACACACACACACGCGCGTGCGTGCGTGCGCGCACACACACAGACATAAACACACAGCACGCTTGCTGTTGATTTCAGATCTCTGCAGGGCCAGTGCGTTGGGTTACTTGTCTTGTCCCTTAAAATGCCTCCTGACTGGGGCAGCTCTAATCAAAATTGAGTCTGGAAATGCGGCAGTAGAATCTAGGGGCAGGGAGCTGTTTAGGGCAAAACCTCTTTAGACAAAATTTCTGGTATTTCAGACATACTGATTTGTTTCTAGATAAAACCAAGAGATATTTGCAGGAAAGAGAAAATGAAAAGGTGACTTATGTTTTCGAAAACGCACTACCGTTTTTAGTGACAGATGAACTTGCATTTTGTCTTCATTTTTTCCAAAGTGATTCACTCTTGGTTCCTGAACACCTGCTTAGAAACAGGGCTTTCTTCTCTCTCTGTCCTCCGGGCATGTCAAGCATGTTTGAAACCATGAGGTAGACCTAATACCAGGGAAGGGGCGGCGGGGTGGAGGAAAGTCCTATTTGATCTACATAATGTATTCATTGTTTAAAACCATACATTGGGCACAAAGCTGTGGTTAGATTTGTGCCGTGAAACAGGGAACTATTGCAAGCTCAGAGCAAGAGTTTCCATGCCCAAGGTGAATGTTTACATTGCAGAGGCTGGAAACCCTCGTTAATGCCTTAGGTTTTCCTTCCATGAAGGCAGCATTAAGTTTGGGATTTTCTTTCCATCCACGTTTTTCAAAGCAACCCACAATAAAAAGGAAGGTTCGACCAACAGAATTTACTTGCAGTGAAAATTGGCCCGTGTTTCCCGAGTCTAGTCATTTGTAGGACAACCTTTACCTCTCTCCCACTTCCCTTCTCGGTTGCCTCCGTCTCTTTTTTTCAGCTCCTTGTCGGTTAATTCACATTTCCTGATTTGGCAAACAGCCCGCCCCCTTCTCCCCCCCACCCCATCTCCTTTTTCTTGGGTAAAACTTCCTGAGTTGACATTAAAGAGAACTGTTACCTCACCTGAGAGCTTTAGGAGGAAAATGGCATTTAGGTTTCATTACATAGAGCCCCACAGTAGTTACCACTTTATAAAATTCAAGTGCCTTTTTTTCCAAGCTCCCTGTTTTCCAAAGTCTGCTGGCTGGTGACCTCCACGAGGGCGCGATACCTTCCAGTGTGCCTCCTAGCCTTGGCAGGCTGCATGGGTGAAGGCCCTTCCGGCTCTAGCTGGCTGAAAGACGCCGGCGGCAGAGAGAGTATAGTTTTCCAAGGCTATTCTGGAATCTCAGAGAAGGAGGCCATATGTGACAAGCCCAGGGACAAACCTCTCTGCTGACCATTTTCACCCAGACATGCACACCCTCCTTCAGAAAAGTGGAGAGGAACTGGGCCAGGGAGCTGTTCACACAACTGCCTCTGTCCCCTCGTGAGCTTTCAGGGAGAAGTGGGGAAGTGGGCAGTTGTTTTCATCAGTGGTGACCACAGCCTCTCCTGGGGCCCCTTGCAGCCACTCTCAGAGCTTGGTGCCCTAACTGTTTTTCCCTCTTCTTGAAAGCTGCACACAGCCAACCCTCAGCCATCTCCATGGACACCTTCCTGGGAATCTGTTTGTACCCATGTTGGCTTCTCCTGGCAGTGTTTATGTTATCTCTGGTTTGCGGGGGAAAGGGGTTGTTATTGGTCCACTCCCCTGTGGGTTTTTGCTCAGATGGTACCTTCTCAGAAAGGACTTTCCAGACAGACCACAGATATGGTCCCCACTATACGGATCCTATGCTACCCTCTTCTCTGCTTTATTTTCCTCCATAACCCTTGTCACCTCCTAACACACTTTGTACGTGCATTTTCTTCTTCTTCTTCTTCTTCTTCTTCTTCTTCTTCTTCTTCTTCTTCTTTTTTAACATGATTGGGGAACAGTGTGTTTTTCCAGGACCCTTCAGCTCCAAGTCAAGAATTTGTTTCAATCTAGTGTGGAGGGTGCAGCTCAGTGACCCATGGGGGATCGAACTGGCAACCTTGGTGTTATGAGCACTGCGCTCTAAGCAACTGAACTAACTGGCCGCCCTACGCATTTACGTCTTTATTCTTATCTTCTGCCACCTACCTCACCAGTGCACACCTCGACCTCTAGAATAGGAAATGGAAGGCTTGGGAATCTGGGCTACTGTGTTCACTACTGCACCCTCGGCACCTAAAACAGCGCCTGGTACGCACTGAGTGCTCAATAAGTATTTGTTGACTAATAAATGAATTTGAGGAAGGTATAGCTTTTGATCAAGGAGAATATTTCTAAAGTCCCAGCGCTGGAGGGGGCAGATTAGAAGACATGGAGGAAGATACCATTGAAGCAATAGGGAGCTGGCTGCTTTGCCATTTCATGTTTACAATAGACTAGCGGGTTAGGTGTCATTGTTGTTACTTCATAAATGAAGAAAACAAACGCATAGAAAGTTCACATGCTTACCCAAAGTCATACCCAAGGTCACACAAAGAGAAAGTGACAGACAACCTCAGGGGTGTCTGACTCTATAGGTGTGTTCTTCCCACTGTGGAGTGGTCGGTTCCCTGACGTAAATGGGACAAAGCCTGATAATTTGGCATCCTAAGCTCATTCAATTAGAAAGCATGGATCTGGATTCAAATCCCAGCTCTGCCACTCATTGGCTGTATAACCTGAGGCCAGCCTCGAAATCTCTGTGGATACCTGTTTCCCCATGAAGAAAGTGAAAAGGTGGGACCTAGCAGTCTATGATTCTACTTACTTATTCCTCCCAACGGCCCTGTGGGGTAGGAAAGGAATGACTATCAATAATTCCGGAAGAAGAAACTAAAACCCAGATGACGATGTGACTCACATGTGGTTAAGCAACATGTTAAGTCAGTGGCCCAGAGAAAAGCCACCCGGGCAGGAGGTGTCTGAACATATCACAATTGTCACCTCCTCTTGAAACCACACAGTTTTTATGGCTCATAAGAGATATTAAGATAATATGCTAACTTTGAGTTGCTATAAATTTAAAGCATCTGCCTTTAAAGTCCCTGATTTAAAGCACTTTCCGTGAGGTGACTAAAACGAAGCATTAGAAATTGTGGCTTGCGAGATGAGCTCTCGGGGCTCAGGGTTCCTGCTTTGGGCCAAGATGGCTGGATGTGAGGATGCATGCTACGCGTTCCAGCAGAACGACTTCCCTGACATGGCACAGTCCACAGAAGTCTATTAAAATGTAATCTGTGGAAAATCTAAAGTTGCCTTGGGCTTCTAGGCTTGTACTTGCTTTGTTGTTACACCCGGGAATGCTGTCTCTGTTGATTACTTTCCTATGTTGTTGGGTTTGCTGGATAAATGCTGTCTGTGAAACACTTGGAATCATTTACATAGGAGCGAGAAGGATAAACCAGTCTTTGCTTTACCACCACAGGAGACCTACAGTAGTGGCTCTGAGTGTTTGATGTTTAATTGAGCACATACTGTGTTAAGGAAAAACTTTACACAGGCAAACTTAAAGTGTTAGGTTTCGTGTCCCTGCATCTTCAGAGAAAGGCTAGTTTAGCAAAGAAATCCTTCTCTCTGTTTCTCTTGCAGCAAGGGCAGTTAAATCATATCTTCCTTCTTCAGCCTATAAGATCGGTTTTGAATTTTACTTTTTTCCATTTGGCTAGACAGTATTCAATGTTTGCTGGCACAGAATCATCAGGCCACATAGTTTCCTATCAGTAAAAAAGCTAAACTTGTGAAAACTGGGTTCTGATCCCTTTCTGTAACACTAGTGCTCATGAAAATCTAACATTTATGGAATTCTTTAGTTTATGATTTAGGAATCTCTTCTCCACCTCCTGCACCACCAGGTCTCTCTCTCTCTCTCTGTCTCTCTCTGTCTGTCTCTCTCTCTCTCTCTCTCTCTCTCTCAGGACCAGTTCTAGACTGCGAGCCTGAGGGTCATGGAGCCTGGGTTCTCCAATGTGTGATGCTTGTGGGTTGCCCTTGAGAGTCATGTAGGTGAGGGCCAGCCTGACCAAGCTGTAGGTTCCCTAAAATGTCAGGGGAGTGTCATGGAAAAGTTGATTTGTGAGGGGCATGCATGGTGTGAAGGGCACGCAGCCTTACAGAGGTGGAGGGCCTGCTCATCTCTTCGGCAGGATTTAAAATTATCTGGGATGGCAGCGATAGAGGAAAAGATGGCCAATGTTAGCAGATGGGAAAGACTTAGTTTGTGCTTGTAGACTCACATTTTTCCCTGAGAGAAATGCCTTCCTGACCCTCTCTAGCCCCAAAAGCCCAGAGGAAGGGTTTTGCTGGCATGATTAGTGTTTTTAAATGGATTACTTTTCCCCATAGGTTTCCGTCATGCTTTTAAAAATTGGACTCAGCATCTTTACAAATTATTTGTGCATGATATCTTCATGTTCTTTTTCTTAGTTGCTGCTTATTTTATCTATCTATCTATCTATCTATCTATCTATCTATCTATCTATCTATCTATCTATCTACCATCTTGTTTTCCAAGCCACTAGTTCTTTTGATGAATATTTCTTGAGCATCTACTATATACTAAGCACTGTATATAATATTGTGATTGAGAATGCCAAGGCTTTGACATTCTAATTAGAAGCTCTTCAATTATTCTGCCCCTTTACCTTCTCTTCGCTGCCTTTGCTTTCTAGTTATTTATCACATATGCTTCATATTCATCTTCAATTTTTCATCTAAAGATAAGGTGCTAAAATATAATTTTCAAAAAGATAAAATCATGACTCTTGTACAAATATAAAATGAACACATGCTAAAGACCTTAGCTCATTAATTTATGAAGTAACCAGAAAGATGTTAAAACCAATTCAAAAGACAATGTGAAGAACAAATATACACGAGGTCTGACAATTAAGTTTGCGAACTTGTTGCAACGATGTTGCTAACCTTTTTTGATATCGGGGGATTATTCATTATGAATTTGTATCAACTGGACAAACAGTTAACCAAGTTTACTATTTGGAAGTGCTGAAAAGGCTGCATGAAAAAGTTAGACGACCTGAACTTTTCACCAACAATTCATGGCTCTTGCATAACAATGCACCAGCTCACACAGCACTATCTGTGAGGGAGTTTTTAGCCAGTAAACAAATAACTGTATTGGAACACCCTCCTTACTCACCTGATCTGGCCCCCAATGACTTCTTTCTTAACCCAAAGATAAAGAAAATACTGAAAGGAAGACATTTTCATGATTCAGGACATCAAGGGTAATGCAACGACAGCTCTGATGGCCATTCCAGAAAAAGAGTTCCAAAATTGCTTTGAAGGGTGGACTAGGCGCTGGTGTCGGTGCATAGCTTCCCAAGGGGAGTACTTCAAAGGTGACCATAGTGATATTCAGCAATGAAGTATGTAGCACTTTTTCTAGGTTGAACTTACAAACGTAATTGTCCGACCTCATATGTAGGCAACCTGGAATGCTGAAGTGAGTTCACTAACGTATAGGTGCAGTGATCTGAGTCCAGCCATAAACGGGGGGGAGGAGGGTGGGCACTTACAGAAGAAGTCAGGTTTTGCATAGCAGGCTGTTCTGTAAATGATATTTGAAATGTTTATGCCAATTCCTGTAGTTGCTTAGACTTGCTTTTAATTTACGATGATTCTTAGACCAGACTAGACAAGCGATGATGAATTTCAGTGAAACCTCCCAAGAAGATAGCAGGTTTTTGCATGCCACATTTGAACTTCTCATTTTCAGGTAGAGAGAGGTGAAAGGGATTTTTTTGAGTGGAATTTAAATTGTCTTTTAAGGATTAGAATCATAAAGAGATGGTGCTACTCAGGATGGCAGGGTCGAACAGAAAAAGCAGCACTGTTCAGTGGCCAGGAGAGCCCCATTTCTTCTCGGTCTAACCACAGACAGTGGTACTTGTCCAGGTCAGTCAATTCTCTCTGCTTCAGATAACTGAGTGGACCATACTTGTTAAACTGTTCTAGGAGGTGCTTTAGGAGCTTTGCAAACATTTGATTCAAATTTCATTTTTTGCTGTTTAAAAATTGTTTGTTAAAAGCAAGCGGTTTGATTAATGCCAGACAAGGCATTTTTCCGAGACCCCACTCACTGCTTCATCCTCTCTCTAGTTAGAGAAACATACACAGTGGCCCCCCGATGTCAGGGTAGAGTCTTTCTGGGCAGCCTTACTCTGGAAGTGCAGTCATACATGGATGGGGTTGGCAGGGGGGCATGCAAAACCCATGTAATGAGTTCCTGGTTTTAATATTTCTAGCTCTCTGCCAACAGCTATGTCTCATTAATTATATAGATTAGGCGGCTAATAACTCACCTGTCTTTCTAATGTGAATCTTCATAAAGGAAGGCAATGAAATAAATTAATTTAAAAACTGGACTGGAAAATCTTTAAAAAAAAAAAAAGCAAGTGGTTTGGGATAATAAAAAAGTTCTGATCTGAAACGAATAAAAAATAAAATAAAATGAGAGATGCTTATTTGAAAAAGAAAAGAAGTTCAGGAAATGGATAGTGGTAATTGTTGTACAACCTTGTGAAGGTACTTAATGCCACTGAGTTATACACTTAATGATTAAAATGGTAAATTTTATGCTATGTATATTTTATCGTAATAAAAAGAATTTATGCATATGTGCACTCGGGTGAGTTATATCTTAATTTTTATAAATTGGAGACTTCCCATGTGCTATCTAGTTTTTATGTAGACTTTGAATAAAGCATTTCCTCATGTATTTATTTATTTCAAGAAAAGGTGACTATTTAAAAATTGTTACCATTTGCAACTACGTTTATATCCAAATCAGAATTTTCTTGATATTTACTGAGTAACCAAAACTAAATACAAAAACCCAGTGGGTGATGAAGCTGTCATTATTTTCCATTAGGTCCTATTTCTAAATGTGTTAAACAAAAACAGCCACTTGGAATGACATAATAAGGAGTTGTTTTCATTTTAACATATAAAAAAACAATGATGATAAAAATGCCATTTGAATCTGTTATAGTTTATAATACTGTTGAAAGTTCCAATGCTTAGAAAAAAAAGTTTGAAACCACTCTACTACATCATCTTAAAATTCTCTCTGACTTATTTATTATAATTTAAAAATATTTAGTGTTTGAAAAAGATTTATATCCTGTGGGTTGTTTTTAGCAGCCAATGAAAAAATAATATAAGCAAGATACATATTTATCTTCAGAGAAGGCAAATCAAAAAGATGGAATTATTCAATAAGTCTATCCCCTATCTTCAACCAGTTACATGTAAATATTTATAGACATGGGAGTTCTAATTTCTTGATGTTTGGACAGAAGAGTTATGCTAGCTTAACAGTTCTTAGTCTTGGTCTTATAAAGTTATTTCTTAAAACGCTTTTGTACTCATTTAATACTCCTTTTCTAGCTGAGTGAGATAGCTCTTTCAAAGAAAGTGCTTTCCAAATGATCTAGATGAGAAAGGACCTTCCCCCACAAATTTGGATGCAAACTTCATGTGTATGTGTTTATCTAGGGAGACAGTCATAGTTTCATCAAATTCTCAAGGGATTCTGTGAGATGTAAATAATTGCCTTCATCCTTAATCTTCCTTTCCTTTTTGCTAATGTAAATTTTGCCTATGAATCATCTATCGATAAAAGGGAATTTTGCTAAGAACAGTAGGATCAAGTCACCAAGAGAAATAAAGGAACGTGTTCATGCTTGGGGCATTTATTTCTTCTGGGATAAACTGCCAACACCATGTTAAAATCCCCACGCCACTATGAGACGGCGCTTGAATTTTAATTTTCAGTTTAGTATGAAATATGGGAACACAGAAATAAGTCATCTGGGACAAAAACCAAAATAAACTGGTGCAAGAAAGAGAGTTAATGATACACTTCATATTCAAATAAACATCTAAGAAATTTAAATTGTGACATAACAAATGAACTTGACATATTTCATAATAGTTTAATATTATAATAGAAGAAAATATTTAGTTGAGATCAGGAAAATATTGTGTCTTTGTTTTTAAGTGTAGACTCTTTTTAATTAAAGATAGCATTTAGGATTTTCTAAAGCAAAAAGGGTCAGAAGCTACTGATTTTCTCTTCTATCCTACTGAATACATTTGAATGAGCTTCTTGATACAGTGATTTTTGTGGTTTGGTAAGGCATCCAAAAGATTAACTTAGAGGTAAATTATATTGAGAGGTCACCTAACCCCCAAGTCTCCATTTCCTCATAATATCCAAATGTATCAATATAGCCAAATTACAGGATTAAATATGGTAGTGATTATTGAGAATACCTCTCAAATTGTTCAGTTCTTTTAATAGTACGTATTTATTTTATTGTTATATGTTATGCTACCTACAAAATCCAGAAGTGATAATCAAGGGGTGAAAAGAAAAAAAGCTACAAAATGCAAGATTACTGACTTCACGCTTATTCATCGGAACAAACTATATTTCCTTAACAGTGGTGATGTTGGATTTTTAAAGGTTATCTTCCACTTACTAACCCCTTACTGTAATTAAGATTCTTCAGCCCAGAACGTCACACTTACTGGAAATAAATTATGGTTTTACAACTCAATTATTTGATTAGAAACTGACATTACCAAGTTGAGAGTAGCTCAAAGTATCTTATCTCGTTCATAGCAACCATAACACATTACCCCCCAAATTTAGGCTCTTTAAGTAAGAATACACATTTATTCTCTTATAGAGTTTCTGAGGGTCAGGAATTCAGGAGTGGCACAGCCGGTGGTTCTGGCCTGAGGTGTCTTAGGAGTTGGTAATCAAAAAGTTGGCTGAGGGTACAGTCTTCTGAAAATTTGCCTGGGGATGAAGAATCTGCTTCCAAGATGGCACATTCACTTGAGTGTTGGCAAGAGGCTTCCGTTGCTCATCACAGGGACCTCCTTGTGGGTCTGATTGAATGTTCTCAGAACACAGCAGTTGGCTTCACCTAGAAAGAGTGATCTAAGAGTGAGAGCAAGGAAGAAGCTGCAATGCTTTTCATGAGTGAGTCTCACAAGTCACACACTGTCACTTCTGCCATATTCTATTTGCTAGAAACCAGTTACTAAATACATCTTACACCCTAGGGCAGAGCAATTAGGCTCCGTCTCTTAAAAAAAAGGAGTACCAAAGAATTCCTGAATTTATCTGGGAATTTGTCAACTTATTTTAAAACCCCCACAAACATATATTGTTTAAAAACAGAGTGGGTCAGCACTGCAAGACAGAATGTAGAAGTTACAACAACAAACATTTCTAGAGTGACTCACTGTTTAGAAAGCATCTCCTCGTGTTTTCTTATTCAGTTGTCACAACAACCCAGTGGATCAACAGCATTAATGTCCCAATTTAGAAATGAGGAAGTGGAAGCTAGGTGACTTTTTGTAAGGTTATTTAGCAAGCACGCTGTATAGCTGGGAATTAGGCCCAGGTTTTCTGACGCCAAACACAAGATCTCTTCACTACCCAACAAATGGAAACATTGGTAGAAAGGCCTTAGCCCAGATAAGTGTCATTGGCAAGTCTGAGTATTCCTTACTCCCACCAACTGTTTTTCCCCATTTTATTAATTTTAATTTCTATTTTCAACTTACATACTTCTAAACTTACTTGAGGCAGGTCAGAAACAAAATATTTAAGAAGAAAGCAGGAGAAGTAAATACTTCTAGGTACCAGAGTTGATCAGGTTACAACACTTGGCAATAAATTTGGTTCATATATTTCTGGCAGCGAATGTAAAATGAGAAACAAGATAGGCTACAGGGGTTTCACTTTCTGACAAGAGCAAGCCTACATGTTATCATTGCCTGAAACTAAATTCAAGAAAGAATTTATCTCATGGATCTGGGTAGAGATAATACCACTTGACATTGTGGTCAATATCTTCAATGATATTCTCATACAACCCCGTATACAAACAGAGGACATATTCTCTTTTAAATTGGTGAATATATTTGAGCAAGAAGCTGAGAAAAAGGTGGTCTAGGTATGGTGCTCTCTAATTACTTTACCAAATTAAGAATGGAACTTGGAGACTATATGTGAATGGATGGTTAATCTGTCTGCTGGGCTGTCTCTCTCTCTTAAACGTCAGAAGTCGTAAGTGGGAGTCCTTGAATGAGCTGCTAACTCTTATTTTTTTTGTTTTGACGTCCTCTAACAGGCACCTATAGTGTTCGTATCGTTAGTTAATTTAGGGGCCCTGGATATTTTCTATGAAGGGACAAGACATGCTCATAAAATGTTGTAGAAAAATGTAAAATAAGTGCATTGGACCACATGAACTCTCAAGTCCCTTTTGGGGCCAATATGTGATGATCCTCTGACTTTAAGAGTGAGATGCCAATATGCATTCTTGTTCTGATGCGGAGCCAGCCCACTTTGGCCTCGGTGTGAGAAGCAATACTGTCAAAAGCCTTGGCTAATTTTCTCCCCTGAAAGAAATTTCAAATATATCCAAGCTCCCGTGTTAGTGACTGATTGAAACCAAAGCTTTATACTGCATGACATAGGATCCTGGAACAGATAACTTTAGCCTGAATAAAAATTAAGGCAGGTGTAAGCAGCTGTCCAATCCTTCTGTAAAAGAACTCAAGTCTAGCTCTCGTAATAATGTGCCTTTGTTCAAGTACTCCAGTTCTGTCAGGATTTCTCTGGTTAGCTGAAAAATACACCCTAAATATGCCCCCAAAAGTAGAAGACTGAGTGTACTTCTATTTAGTTATTATAGTACCAATTAATGTTTATTTATTAATGGAAATGCTCTTTCCAGAATAGAACTGTAAATAAGATACATAACAATTAATAGCACTTATTTCTGTGTTAAACCAGTTGTTCTTCCTGCAAGGAAGTAGATAGATAATAAAGTAAATCATCTTTCATTTAAAAAAGTTAAAAGCATTCTCCTTGGACACTGTTGATGCACCCTGAGCAAATAGGCATTCACTTATAAGTTTATTACCTATGTGTATTTCTGTAATACCTGGTTGAGAAGTATTGCAGAGAGATCAAACTAATCTGCATGTTAAAAGTAGAGGAAAGTGAGGGTTAATCTTTGTGCAACAATCCAGAGTCCAGAGAAGAGGCCATCAGAGTGGAGAAACAACTTGTCAAAATGACTAGTAGATTTAGATTATTTTCTGGTCCAGGGTTAACATCTTGTGCTAGTTGCCTTTCCAATTCAAGAAGACATTGTTCAGTATAATTGTTTTTTTTACATCACACGGAATTATAAATATTAATTTTTATGGCATATAGAAAACTTCAAAAGTTGGAAAACTAATGAAAGACACTATTCCAAAGTTGTCATGTAGAGTAAAAGGATAGGCTTACACTTATACAAACTTCAGAGCAAGGGAAAGAAATTAAGTGGTGCTGAGGGAAATCGACTCTGTGGAATTGTATGAACTGAATAAATATTTACCAGGAAGAAAATCTGGTGAAGGCCCTTCTAAGCAGAGAAAATGAATGGCGAGGCAAGTCGGTATTCCTACCTTCAGGAATGAAAGACATTGACTACAGCTGGAGCACAGGACTCAGAGAGGGGTGAGATTGGGCAGAAGCCACATCCTGTAGGGCCTTGTGGGCCAGTTAGGGGCCCTTCTACTGCTCAGCCCAGGCCTCTCTTCAGGCCCATGTCAGCTCTAAGCAGCCCCCTTTCGTCCTTGACTGTAGGCCCCCAGGATTCTGCAGGCTTTACTCCCTTAGAAAGCTGTCACTACCCACCTTTTCTCCTGCATCTGGAAGGTGAGGCCCTCAAGCTCTCAGCTTCTTTGTTTCCTGTAAGGCAGCATATAGCCTTTTCATTAAAGAATTTTCAATACTGATTATCATGGCAAAATGCTCAAGGAATATAAAAAATATGTAATAGATGTGTATGTGGGACATTTTAATTTAAGAGTAACATAATCTGATCTATATTTTTAAGACATCACTCTGGGACATCCTATAGGGAATGGATGGTAGGGGTAGGGGTAGAGGAGAAGTGAGAAGGGAGAAGGTGGCAAGGTAATGCAGGTGCCTAGAGAGAGGTGACGGTGCCCTGGACTAGGATCTAGAGGAGAGATGGTAAAAGTTATTAGATGCAGAGCACAGTTTGAGAATAGAACCAACAGTACTTGCCAACAGATTGGATACAGTTGATGATAGAAAGAGAAGAATCAAGAATGAACAATTGCATACCTATGTGAGTGTCGCCAAGTTTATCAGGCCCTGCCCTTCTGACAAATAATCTCTTCTAGACATTTCCTCTAGACTGACTAGCATTGGGCTTTGAATCGTTGTAAATAACTGAAAATATTTAAGTAGGAAAATGACAAGATAAGTTTTCTCCTCTTTTATTAGGCTTATATTTCCTCCATTGGAATGACTTTGTTACATGATGACAAGTATGGCTGCTCTCCAAGAAGAAAGGGGGTTGTGCGTGTCTGTATGTGTATACACACACATGTGCACACGCACATGTGTGGGGAAGAGGAGAGCTTCGCTCCCATTCAAAGTATGAATTGCTTTATCTGGTACTTGTCTTTTTAGAATGTAGAGAGGTGGGCTTTGATGTGGAAGTACAGGACCAGGATATTGGTGAGATTGGAGTGAGAGGTAAAGGCTGATAGTGGTAGGAAAGGGAAAATAATGTGCAGGAATTCCTAAAGCACACTTTACCCTACCCCACCTGAGTGTCACTCCCAAAGATTGGTTCTGTGAAGAAAACAAGTCTGCTGTGGGTCCCTTCCACCCCGTTGGCCGTGCTGAGCCAAGGAATCAACAAGAGCTGATGTGGGGCTTGGAGGAGAGGCAATGGTTGTGGATTTTCAGCAGCTTGGTCCCTGCCTGTCCAATACTCATATGGTTCAAGGATGTTTGTAGGGAAAGAAGTCTCCTGAGGGATTCCTCCCTCCACAACCTGAGTTGGGTTTACCTTCAGACTGAGGTGCTGTAGAGTTACCCAAGGGGTGAAATTAGAGGACTTGTATAATTGTATAACCACAGTAAATCACTTCATTCCTCGTTTGATATCAGTAATTGAGAAAACAGAGACTTCCCATTTAGAACTGCTATGACAGCTCCTGAATTCATGAGCCTAAATGAGTCTATATGTGTGCAATGGAGAGGAAGTTCCCTCCGCCTCTTCTGAAGCCCCTTCCTTTGGATCTGTCTTAAGTGGAATTCAAAGTGACTTATCAGACTCCTTGAATTAGCAGTCGCTGTGTTCACCAGTAGTAGTATGATAGCTTCCTGATGTCAGTGCTAATAGAATAGAAAAGTTGCTAATATTTAGTCCAGTGATCTCCCACTATAATTACAAAGACGCAAGGCTGTCAGTCACATCTCTACCCACTCCACCTCTAACAATGCTCTCTTTTTTTCAGCACTAGGTAACTGGGAGTAGGCTTGGGCCCAAAACTCACTGATGAGTATAGCTGCTAAGCATCAAGCTATGAATGGTATCACTGTTTGGGGGCAATATTAATCAGGTGCAAAATCAGTCAAGTGGCTTAATGAAGAAGGGCAATACTTAGGGCATTTATTTACTCATTTATTCTTCACTCCATTTCCTAAAAGTGTTAAGGAAGCTGTCATATATGATCTATTGTTATCTTAGTCTTTACCTTGATGAATAACATATCATTTTATTTTAACCAGTGACATGTTATTGTCCATTTTTTTGTTTTTTTAAGATTTATTAGGGAATTGTGGGAGGGGAACAGCGTTGGAGAATCGGGGAAGGGGAACAGACAAGTTGCTGTCCTTTTGTTCTTCAGTCTAGTTGTGGAAGACATCACGTCACTGGCCCATGTTGGTATTATCATTGTGCTCTTCTCGGGTGAGGCCGTCACCCGCCAGCCATTGGACGGCCACTCACGGCAGCTCACAAAAGCGCATGCCAGCTGCCGACCAGCCCCGCTGCAGCCTACACCGTCGCCGGAGACTCACAGCAGCCCAGCTCCAGGTTGAGCTGTTGTTCACAATCTTAGCTATAGAGTACGCACGCAGCATCACTGCCCCTCGTGTGGGATCCAAAACGGGGCCCTGTTGCTTAGAGCTGGCGTCCCAAGCCAAGTCTTAACCAACACACTACTCAGCCGGCCCCCATTTTTTTTAAGTACAATGTTTTCCTTTGTACCTAACATAAGGTTTATATGTGCAGTTAGCTACCTACCACACCGTCCCTGCAGATCAATGTCAGCAATAAACGAAAGAGCTTAATGCAGAGGCCATAATTCTTGGTGCATCTGTTAACAAGCAACATTCTTTTAAAATAGCAATAGTGCTTTCAAGGTCCTGTTATTATTCAGGCAGGGACTCAAAGCGATCGCTTTCTTGGATCCCTTTCTTGGCATCCATAGAAGCCCAAATGTAAGATGTGTTCTGTGGGCAACTGTCTGCTTATTTTCTTTCCTAGACAAGTGGTTAACCCATGTTGCCTATCCTGTGTTTATGGAATTCCAGAAAGTGTATGTCATAGAAATCACTGGTGTGTGTGTGTGTGTGTGTGTGTGTGTGAGAGAGAGAGAGAGAGAGAGAGAGAGAGAGAGAGAGAGAGACAGAGAGAGACAGAGAGAGACAGAGAGAGACAGAGAGAGAGAGAGAGATTGTAGAATGAAACTGAAACATCTTCAGGAGAAATCCATCAGTTTATGGTGACTGAGAATGTGGATAGAGGAAGCTGGCCTTAGCTTCCATTTGTTGTCTGTTGTGTTCACTGTTTTCTGCTTTACAAGCAGTGGAGAGTAAAAGAATATATCCAAGTGGCAACAAAGAGCCAAAGTAGGGAACAACTAAATTCAGACACACCGGTTTATGAAGTCTATCATTAGGTCTTTCATTTGGTCCTAAAATCTTAAAGCGTTCTTTAATTAGCATCAGTTTCTAAAATAAACAGAGCAGGAGGGAAAAAGAACTAGAATTTCTTAGAAGGAAAAAGTCCCAAGGGACCTTTTATATTTTTAATGTTGCCTTAAAAAAATGTTGCTATTACACTGTTTATCCCCCAGGAACTTAACTACTTTTCAGGAGGAGTGAGGGGGCTATTTTAAATTCGGGGTTTTGTTTCTGATTTTAAAATCACAGTTAGCGCAATCCCTAAAGAAAATGGTTTTCCTGATATCCATAATACAGCTTAATGTTTTAATTTGCCTAAACCACCCACTGAATGCTATAGGGCATTTTGAAAACATCCCCTAATTCTTGGAAATAGCATGCTTTCTCTTATATTCTTCCAAACACTAATCCTTGGGAGAAAAAAACATACCTTCTCTCATTTTCTATTCAGTGTTTGCTATTGTTGTAATCTAAGCAAGGCCTCTTTGAAAAAGTGCAAAATGAAGTTTAACCTACAATTGAGTCTTACATCCTGTGGTCTTGGAATTTTTAAATTTCATTCAAAACACACATTATAAACAAAGTCTCCCAAATGACCATCTAGAGAGGAATGTGGCAAAAATCCAGAAACTATTGTAATATTTGGAACTAGCATAAGCACAAATAATCAGTATGTTTTTTCAAGAGGGGATTATGGGTTGCATTTTTACAAACCCTACAGGGATTTGCACGAGATGGACAAAGCTAAATTCCATGTTAGCTGTACGCCTCCAAAAGAGACCCAACCTTTTACAGTGAATAAAGGAGGAAAAGAGGTATTAAAAGGATCTTCTTAATAAGTAATATTTGTTCAATATAACCATAATTTGAGGAAACATTCTGGCTTAGAAATTCCTATAAAACTCAAGTTCAAAGCAGTATGCCTGACAAGCCTGCTCTTTAACGCATGAGTTTGGTTTTATTAACAGTGCAGAGTGATTCAGGGTGGGAGGGGGGTGTGGAGAGGACAACAATGGACAACACCAAAAATGACATCATCAAGTCAGGGAAGTCCAAATTTTAGAAGCAGGGAAACCAGTTTAGTTATTGAAATGCAAAGTAATAGTCTGAAAAAGCACTTTTAAGAAGAAGTAGATTTGTAGAATGCATTTAAGTTGAATTAAGACTAACCATTTTAGAGGCATGTAAAACCTAGACTTCCAAGAGAAAAAGGACAGAGAAAGCTGTATTAGGACCTCAAAATATGCAGAAACATCACATTTCCCTTCTGCTCCAAAAAAACAAAAGGAAAGAACTAAAAGAAAAAGGATGGGGCAATGAAATAAACAGTTTATACCTCAAAAGATAAAAGATTTAAGGATAAGGGAGGGGAGGGAGAGTCAACTAAGAAACCACAAACTAGTGACGTTTTAAAATGATTCTTATCTTCTTAGCAAAGTTTAAGTTTATCATATCTTATGTGTTTTCTCATTTTATGCCTGTTAATTTTAAGACCCTATTAAATGCATCAACTCTTCTAAACCTGTTTAGAAGAACATCCTTATCTAGAAGAGTCACCCTAAATTCCACTTATTGTGTTAATATCATTATTAACACATATTGTAGATCTGCAGACACCGATGGTATCTAATATTTTTCTGCCCATAAATAATTGAATGTGAGTAGATTTTACCACCTCCGTGATGTTTCAGTTTCAGTTTTAATATACCATTCTGAGAAATTTGTTTAAACTAAGATAGCATTATAGGCTGTTTTGCTTTTAATCATCATGAAAATGCATTATTCCACTGGGTGGGACAAAGGAAAAAGATGTTCTTCAT
Organism: Hipposideros armiger; assembly: GCF_001890085.2. Lineage (NCBI taxonomy): Eukaryota > Metazoa > Chordata > Mammalia > Chiroptera > Hipposideridae > Hipposideros > Hipposideros armiger. Next base: position 3,345,046 of record NW_017731418.1, read on the forward strand.
ATAAACTGTACTAACTTTATAACACACGGACAGGAATTCTATTATCCTAACAAACAACAAGCAGCTTCTCAGAAAAGGTAGTTAAGATCAAATTTAAAATAATTTAGTATTCACCCCCATTACAAGTAGATGATTATCTCCGAATATTAGTTCTGATACTATCTGACCTTACAGGCAAAATGAAATGGGACATTATTATAATTTTTAAACAATGCTGAAATATTTATGCCCAAACTCCTCAACATACCTCAACTCCCTTCACAGTAATTTTTTTTTAAATGAAAACCTCTTAATAAAGAAGCAAGTTTTGAAGAAGTAGGAATGGCATGGAATTATAGGTTGGCTGGTGGTATAAGTAAAAATATTCTTGACTTGGAGGCAGAAAAATGGCTTCAAATCCGGTCTGTTTGCTTCTGACCTTGGCGTCGGTGGGCAAATCACTTGAACTTTTGGAGCCTCTCTTTTATCGCCTATAAAATAGGGATAAAAACACCCAGCTCCCAGCGTTGTGTGTGCGCACGTGCCTGGGGTGGTGGTGGGGATGGGTTATAAATGTGAATAGCCATTTGCTCATTTATAATTGGTACTCAGAATTTGAATGCTCATAGCTTTCCTTTTCCCATGTAGACTTTACCAATGAACAGTAGAAATACCCAAGTCTAGACTCTTGAAAGACATTGGTATCTACATGCTGCTAGTCTGAAGAATGAATTTAAAACTGTAAAGGCTGTGGACGCTGGTGGGCGTGAGGGCATGATGCTTTAGAGAAAGGCGCTTCGCCTATTTGGTGGGCAGCCTTTGCCAGGATCAATCAGGGGAGCCTGGTGGCCAACGAGGCTGGTGCTTCAAGTGGGTCACTGAGCTGAGCGAGCCTAGTGGAGGCAGCAGGGGCAGGGCAGTGGTCAGGGACACTCACTGTACCCAATGGGTTATGTGCACAAGAAAGTGCCTGATACCAGTGTACAAGACACAGACCCAATCCTGGTGAAAAAGCGCTGGTAGGACATTGCCTTGGGTCCCCTCAAACAGACTCCCATTAACCTCTTCATCGTTTATATGGCAAGCAAAACTATCTCCATCTTCCCTACTGCGATGGTGTGTAGGGTGGCTGGGTGACTCATTCAGGCACTTAAGGCCGTTTTAGCCACTTTCAAGATGCTAGAAAGTCCAAGACCGAGGTTTCTCTAGGGTTTGGTGTATCTCATGAAGAAACTCACAGGTTTGGCATTGGCTGTTTATAAGTACCAGTCCATGTCCATGGGACTATACTGCCTATACATGCTTCAGATTGGTTCGCCTTCATTGATTGCCTTCCCCTCCATCCCAGGAGATGGAGCTTGGTGGTGAAGGACTTTTTGGTGAACCTGAGAAGAAAGAACCTAGTGCGTATGTATTTGGATCTCATTTACAACCTTCTTTACTCTCCGAGGCTCCTCCTCAGCATATTCACCCCTAACATTATCACTTATGCTGAAAAGAACCAAAGGCACTCTTTTCTACACAGTGAGGAAACACATCCAAGAAAGACAATATGCACATCACTACAAACACAAAGAAACTGTACCACAACTCTTAACTGAAAATAATGTAGGAAACTTTGTTTCCAATATAGAGCAAAACAACAAATAAAACCATAACTCTGTGTAAACGAAAAGGATGCTGGCTGCTGAATCAAGAACCACAGCAGCATCTCTTTTCCATAAATTAAATGGTCAAGAACAATGCTTAAAAAAATTGTTCAGGGGCCAGCTGAGTGGCGCAATGGTTAAGAACTGGCTTGGAACGCCAGAGTGCCCCGGTTCGGATCCCACATATGAGGGCCAGTGACACTGCCCTCCACAGCTAAGATGCTGAACAACAGCTCAACCTGGAGCTGGGCTGCCATGAGTCGCAGGCGATTGCATAGGCTGCAGCCCCTGCTGCAGTGGGTTGCCATGGGCTACCGTGTGTAGCCAGCAGCCAGCATGAGCGGGCAGCAGCCGCAGTGAGCGGCCGTCCAGAAGCCGGTGACTGATCTGCCTCGTCCGGGAAGAGCGCAATGATGGTGCCAACTTGGGCCAGCGAAGCAACGTCCTCCACAACTAGACTGAAGAACAAAAAGACAGCAACTTGTCTGTTCCCCTTCCCCCAATTACCCAATAAAAATCTTAAAAAAAAAAAATTGTTCAAGTTTTTCTTAAATCGATTTCCCTTAATATTTCACTTCTATTTAACAAAAGCTGGGACACAAAAACTCGGTTGGAGACACTTGTAGAAGATGTGAGAAATTAATGCTGGGTTGTGATTATACAGGATGAAAAGGGAAATAAACCAGACAAAAGAGCACACAGAAAATTGTAAAGGTTGTTGCTCTCTACTTGTATTGTTTAAAAACCTTTTAAAAAGAATTATGGAAAGTACTTTGAGCCGTTTAAGTACAATGAAGGGAATTTACTAGGAAGAGGACAATGAATCCAAATAATCAGCTCCCCTCTCCTCCTAGCATTTTTCACTCCTGTTTAATTTTTGGCATAGCTTGTATCATTATTTAAAATGGTTTTATTTGTTTATTCTCTTTTTATCTATGTCTCCATCCTTGAACACGTGTCTTCTGAGGCCTGTGATCTTGCTCAAACCTTGTCTCCCCAGTGCCTAGAACAGTGCCTGGCTCTTGGTGGGTGTTCAGTAAATATTTCTTTTGAATCAATGGATGACAGGGGAACCAATTCAATAAAGTGAAAGTTGGAGAGGATAAACTGAGCCATCAGGGTCTTGAACGACACAAGTATTTGGTGGAGTGGAGATTGTAAGGAGATAACTGAGTTACCTGATGGCAAATTTAGAAGGTTATGCTGAGACATTCAGTTTATCTGGCCTGTGCTTCCAGACAGGGGCCTTAATGATGAACTTCTTAAGAAAGTTACAAATGAATAACCTAAACCATCTAAACAGGGAGGGGGTTCTGCTAACCTGACACCTACTTGTATGCACGTTACATGTGTTACTTATGATTTGCTACAAATGTATGAGGTGGGTACTAATATTAACCATTTGCACATGATCCCAGAAGTTAAGGCACATACTCAAGGTTGCCTAGCTGGTGCATCGTATGACCTCCATTACGTTCCTCTAGTAACTGTTACGAGTCAAATTAAAAACTCAGACATCATTCCATTCAGTTTAGATCCTTTTCTTTCAGATTCTATTTTGTGCTAGGGCTTAATCACTTTGATTGCTGTAAAGGAAAGCTAATTATGGAATATTCCTCGAAGGATACTCAAGAAACTGATAATAGGATTTTCTTTTGAGAGGGCAACTGTGTGCCGGGGAAACCATAGCCAGAGGGAGTCTTACTTTTCTCTGCATTTAGTGCTTCCAGCTAAAATACAGGATGCCCACTTAAATTTGAATTTTATCTAAATAAAAAATAATCTTAAGTATAGGTATGTCCCCAGTTCTGCATGGGACAAGTTTATACTAAAAATTTATTTGTTGTTGACCTGAACTTCAACTGTAACTGGGTGTTCTAAACAGTAAAACCTTGGATTGCGAGTAATGTGATTTGTGAGTGTTCAGCAAGACGAGCAAATATTTCTAATACATTTTAACGTGGTAAACGAGCGATGTCTTGCAATATGAATAGTTTGTTTCCAGAATGAATTATGCTCGCAAACCAAGGTATTACTGTATTTTTATTTGCTAGCTTTGGCAACCCTAGGTGCATTCCCTGCTATGAATTTTAAATTTTGTTCCATGTGTACACATTACCCATTCTAAAAATAATAAAATTTAAAGGAAATAAAGCAGTTTTTGTGATCTGTCACATATTTAAAAGCAATTTTAAGGAAGGGCTAGAAGTAGACATGGTATAGATTGAAGTTCAGTTTGAGGCTTGAGGATAGTTTTTCTGAATATAAAAGGACTAAATTTGCGAAGATGATTTTGATGACATGCATTTTACTGGAAGAATACAGTTAAGGGGGAAAAGAGTCTGAAAACATACTTCCTGATGCAATTGGAGTCATTGGAGCCCTGAAGGTGACTGTTCAATCACGGATCCCGGGACAACATTAAGTCAGGAGAGGAAGAAATAATTTTAATTCCAGGGTGCCTTCAGCTCCATTAAGGTAAAGCCTTAAATTGACTAAACTTTAGAGCGGAGGGAACCTTTGGCGTTTTCTTTTCAATTTCCTCATCCTTTCCTCCACATTTGAAAATAAGAAAGTTCCATTTCCAAATCCACCCATCCTCAGCCCTATCACCAGCTCTCTGGAAAAGTCTAGAGTGGGGTCATGATTCATTAGCATATCCATTATGTAATTTCCCTTACAAGTCCCCAGGTCTTTGGGTTCTAAATTCACCAATGGTGATGGGGAATAAAGTGACCCAGCAGGCCAGCACAGGACAGGTTATAGGAAAGGTTAGAAGAGCCTTAGCATTCACGCTCTAGCTTGATCTGTAACTGTGAGTGTGAGCTAAGGAAACTTACTAATTTCCCTGAGCCACATCTTCCCTAGCTATTAAAAGCGGGGTAGGAGTCCTGTTCAGGGGTATGCGAGGATCAAATGTACATGAAGTCCCTTGGGTTAAGTTGGTACTCAATAATTTCAGCTATTCTTTTTATCTTAAAATTAGTCCATTTCTAAAATGTTAAGAAACCTTATCCTTGTCAGAAATATTATCTCAAGCTTACTATGAAGCTAGAGGTAAATCAACAGACATAGTTATGACTATTCCCTAATTTTCTATGGAGTTTATTATTTATTTGCCTGCATTGGAATCTTTATCTTAGTCTATGACTAAGATGAAGATTATGATCACAGTGGTTTTTAAAGCAGCTAATTAAATAAAGCAAAATTTTATATTTTATTTATTTTTTGTTAACAGCTTTATTGGGATACACTTCACATACCATATAATTCACCCATTTAAAGTGCACATGCAATGATTTTTAGTATATTCAAAGTTGTACAACCATCACCGCAAACAATTTAGAACATTTATATTACTCTGAAAGATTTCCCTTAACCCCTAAACTCCCTAGCTCTAGGCAACTATTAATTTACTTTCTGTCTCTATAGATTTGTCTATTCTGGCACTTCATATAAACAGAATCATACAATATGGAACCTTTGTGACTTTGAAAAGAGGAAGTATAAATCCTCCAACTTTGTTCTTTTTCATGATTGTTTTCATGATTGTTCTTTTTCATGATGTTCATGAATGAAAATTCATGATTCCATGTGAATTTTAGAAACAATTTGTTCATTTCTATAAAGTGGACAGTTGGGATTTTGATAGTGATTGGGTTGAATCTATAGGTCAATTTGGGGAGTGTCCCCATCTTAATAATAGCATCTTTCAATCCATGAATGTGAGGTGACTTTCCATTTATTTAGATCTTTTAAAATTTCTTTCAACATGTTTTATAGTTTTCAGAGTATAAAATTGTACTTTTGTTAAATTTATTCCTAAGTATATTATTGTTTTTATGTTATTCTAATGGGATTGTTTTCTTAATTTTATTTCTGAATTGTCCATTGCAAACACATAGAAATACCGTTGATGTTTGTATATTGACCTTGTATCCTGCAACCTTGCTAAACTTGAATATTCGCGCTAATAATTTTCAGTAGGGTCCTTAGAATTGTCTATATGTAAGATCATGTCATCTGCAAATAGAAAGTTTTACCTCTTCTTTCACAATCCGGATGCCTTTTGTTTCATTTTCTTACTGAATTGCCTGGTTAGAACCTCCAGTACAATGTTGACTAGAGGTGATAGAATGCAAACCCTTGTTTTTTTCCTGATATTAGTTGGAAATGATCAGTCTTTTACCTTCAAAATGTTGCTTCTGAATCTCTCATAGATGCCATTAATCAGGCTGAGGAAGTTCCCTTCTATTCCTAGTTTGTTTGATATTTGCTAGTATTTTGTTGAAGATTTTTGTGTCATATTTGTTGGTCTATAGTTTTCTTGTGATGTCTTTGGTGAATCATTTTTTAAAATAATAAGCATGGCAAAAAAATACACAAGGGTATTAGGTCTTCTCCTGCCTTGGCCACCCATCCTTTGCCACAGTTACAAGTTCATATGATATATATATATATATATATATATATATATATATATATATATATATATATATATATATAATACTATCAGCTATTTAAAAATAAATTTTTGCATTCCTTTGCATTTACATTTTTATAATTTATTAAAATCATAATCTGATTCTCTGCATATTTGACACAAGATATTCTTTATCAGGTTGTAATAATAATTTAAACTTCTATAGCAAAAAATAACTCCCTGACAATCATAAATTCCACTTCTAGAAGTTTAACTTGTACAAGTCATGCTCTCTTGAGCCTCATCTGTAAAAACAGGGATAAAGTTATTTATCTGCAGCTTTGTCCTGAGGACTGAAATGTTTGTAGGAAGGCTTAGGATAGTGTAGACTTAATCACATTTATTGTCACTTCACAAATTCTATATCACAGAATCCCTTTAAATAGAAAGCTGATCTCCTGCATGTTAGATTGGCATACAACTTTTTGAAAACACTCTAGTGCATAAAATTAAATACTTCTGTTGTAATGTTTTTCAGAACTTACTTTTCACTTCTTAAGTCCTTTGTTTTTGCCCAGATTATGTGATTTGTTGCCTCTTTTGGAAACTTGGAAAGTACCATGCAAATACAGATATAGCTGTACTAGTTAAAAATAAAATACTTAGTGTTCGCTAGTGAAGGAAAATATGATGCTATGTAGGTAAAACTGTGTGATGAAAATCAGATTCGCATTTCATAAGAACATTTCTGGAGAACTTTAGACTTGAAAAGTAGGAGCCAAATGCTTCTCCCAGACGATAGTTTAAAATTACACTGAAGTCAAAAGTAATTCTCAGGGTAGGATTTAAGCCAAGTGTTTGGAAAGCTGAAAGAAAAAAAAAAAAGATGCATGCATAAATTTCCAAATCTTTCCAAAGTACTTACTGGGAGGAGATTTATAGTTAAGATCTTGAGAAATATTTTCCCACTAGCAGGATATTTATATTAATATCACCTTAATAGACTTTATTTTACCTTCTACAGGATGCTAATCATGATAAAATTTAGTTAAATAATCATTTAAGTAGCAAAAAGTACTTATATGACAATACCAGTTATAATATCTAACAGCGTTTAAACATTCCTTTAAATAGTTACTCTAATCCATTTTACAAATTAAATACATCATTATGAGATTGAGATGAAACTTTGAAAACCTATCTATCACATAAACCTAAGTATGTACTCAATATTTAGTAATAGCTTAATTAGAAATTAAATTTTTTCCTGCAGTAATTTCACAAGCTTTTTAAAAATTACATGTTGACATGACAATTACAATTTTAAAAATTAGTGAAAAATATTGATATAATGATAATTATTAAAAATGACAATGCACAATGCTGATTAGGATGTCCAAGGGGACCCTCGGTTCACCAGCTGTCTGACAGTTATGTATTTCGCAAGATGGGTCTTGTATATTATCCCTTGCTATTTGTCAGTGCTTGAATAGAATAGTTCCAACGTTGATCTTCTTAGTCCTTAGTCTATTTTGGACAAGGGTGCTAGCCACAAAGTTCATCTACAGGTTGATGCTTATCATTACACTATCAATGACACAAAACAACACAGATGCAGAGTGAAACCTTTCTGGTAGATTTTCTTCGTAAAACTGGCAATGGCCTTCTGTGCCCAAGGTTAATAGTAACATGGGCCAGAGGAGAAAATGTAGGGGTCAATTTCTGTTCTGTTGATTTGCTATAAAACCATAGTCAAGTTTTTACAAGTATTTAATTATCTACATAATTATCTAATTTGATCTGTGCAACAAATCTCTGAGCCAGGTAGCATTAGTCCACTGAATAGAAAATTGAGCATTGGTGTGGGAGGGAGAATTTCCTAAAGAAGTAACTTTTACCAAGTACCTACTGTGTACCCAGATATTTCATGTAGTATCTCAACTAATTCTCAAAATGGCTCTAAGCAATAGGTCTTACATTTCTCATTTGCAGATGAGGAAAAATTAGCTAGCCCAAAGTTAACCAGATGGCTGAAGGTAGGACTCAATGTTAGAGTCAGTCCAATGCTTTCCTTCATAACCTAGCTATCTCTTTTTTTAACCAAGGGCGTTCAATGTTGCCTCCACACAGAACCCCAAGCTACTTCAATCTATGATGCATAGCAAAGGGGAAAGTTTAGGAAATAAAAATGTGGATATATTCCTCTAGAAACAGGTCACCAGATTTTATGATTCACATGGTGGTGTCATTTCTTTGTATTAATACTGTTAACTGGCTTTATCTTGTTCATGTCTTAAAAAAACAGGATATATCAATCACACATGGAAACATTTTCTTCCAATTACATTAGCTACGAAAACTTCTGACAAATTATTAGGTTTGTGCACATTCTTCTCATGAAATGTGCATTCGATTCCATTCGCGTTCCACATCACTAGAGTAAATGGCCCATGCTTTTTCTTGCTTCACCTTCTTGAACTGCTGCACATGTTAGCAAATCAAGCAAAACCTAACTTGGGCCTGCAAAAAAATGTCTCAAATTCCCAAGGCCAAAAAATCCTAGGAAAATCAAACATGATTGGAAAGAAAAGGGTGAATATTTATTTTTGTTTCTCAAGTTCTCCCGAAGCCTACTCCATTACTCATTTTCAGTGTTCTTTTCATGTCTTGTAATCCTCGAGTTAGAGCTTCTTTTCCTTACAGAATTGCACAGTCTGATGAAATCCTTCTTGACACTTTCAATTTCCTGTACATTTTATTCTCCTTGATTAACACATAGTAGAAAACAACAAGGATACTGTTATTTAAAAAAAGAGAGAGGCATAGATATGAATGAAAACCATGAGTTAAGAAAATTCTGTCGAGTGAACGGTTCCCAATTTCTAACGTGAGTTACCAGTTGGCTTCCTTACGCACACAGCCGCCTCACGATCTGATCCCATCAAACTCTGCTTTACATCCTCAGAGGCTCTCAGTGGCACCTACAACAGGTTTCCCAACCTTTTTGGACATGTGAACCTCTTAGGAATTAAATAACAATAATAATGATATTGTCACTTCTGAGTAGGATATGATAAAGAAATGAATTAACACCATTCTGGATAAAATCATCACTCCATTTGGCCAATTCAACACTAATTTTTGAAGTTTTAAGGACATTTTAACATGTTTTGCAAAGTTTCATAGAGGGGCGCAACTTACAGGTTTATGGAATAAAAATGATAAAAACTAACACTGCTATAATCATTGTTACAGGTATCATTCTATATACTTTAGATATAATAAACATTTTGAATCTTCATGACAACCCTATGAATTAGGTGCTATTATCTCCACTTTACAGGTGAGGAAACTGAGGCACTGACAGGTTAAATATCTTGTCTAAGGTTTTACAGCCAGTAAAACCTTATGCATTGCGGCACTAGAGCCTGTGTTCCCCATCATGGGGCTGCCTAGTAAAATTTTCAGCATTTTCGTGTGTCTCGGTATAAGATGGTGTAACTCAATCTTAGAATGAAAGCAATGTCGAAATGTGTCACTGTGTTTAAACCACCACAGCAAAACGTGACCCTTTCAGGAATGTGTTTATCTCACTGCCACTAACTGCGTCACAAGCCCATTGGATATACTCAGGGATTTGTAAACTCATTCCTTTTAATATTTAAATAGTTCCTGTATTATTAAAAAACCCCAACTATATGCCATTACTCCCTTCAATGTGAAACTCCTGCAGATGACACCTAACTCGTGCAACAAAGATTCACAAAGCTCAGTTCATGGACAATTTACATCAGAATACCTGACCAGCCTGCTAGAAATGCTCGTTCCTGGGCTTCAGCTCAGATTTGCTCATTTAGTCTTAGGGAGCAGGGCCCAGGTGATTAGGTGATTCTGATGCCCACCCCACTAACTTTTGAGAACCAATTTTCTACCAGGTCCTTCTTGAGACCGTTTAAGGCACCTACCCTCCAATAATCCCCCCGCTCTGCCCCCCTCCACACACACACACACACACTTCTACATGCACCGAACGCCCACCTGGAGTTCCCCTGAATACAAGATGCTCTTTCACACCTCAGAGCCTGAGCATGGTGTTTCCTGTGCTTCACATGCTTCCTCCTCCTATTGTCTTCTGAACTCCCACTCCCTTGAAGAGTCAGTTCAAAAGTCACCTCTGCAAGGTTTCCCTGGGCCCATCTGGTGAGAGATAGGTGCTTCTTCCACTGTACCTCTATCCTGGAATTACGCGGCCACTGGTCTGTGTACTGTTAGCCAGGAAGTCCTGAGGTCTCTGCCTTATCCATCCTTGTAAATCACCAAAGATCATGCCTGATGTGGAGTGGTAAAGACTTTAAACTTATTATTTGAATGGCCCATGAATTCAGTGTTCTTCAATCAGGGTGAAGTTCTACAGTACTTAACTCTACTGAGATGGTAAATCATGTACATAACTTCTATTAGAAAATAGTTTAATAGCAAGTGGGAGAAGGCAAACAATTTTATTTGGTCATTTTTTTTCTTCTTGTACATTTATTCCTTTTCTTTACCCGCTTTTTATATTTTACATTTTGGATAGGCAATACATGCACTTGGTACAAAATTCAAAGGATCCAAGATGGCTGGCTGTGAGATACGGCACCGCCTCACCTGTCTTCAAACCCTTGAGTTCCTTAGCGAGAAGCAGTGACCGTTTAGTTTCTATTGTGTTTTTCCAGAGCCATTTTAGATTCATTTAGGCAAATAAGTATATATTTATCTATCACCAGTTTGCACCTTGCTTTTTGAATTTTGTGATCCTTCCACATAAGTACATAAAAAGCAGCCTTGGTTTATTAACAAATGCATACTATTCAATTCTATGAATATATTATGACTTAAAAAAAGAAAGACATCTCTGGATTGACATTTAGGTTGTTAACCAGTATTCTCTCCCACCCATGATGCTGCAATATAAGTAGTCTCACACATGTGTGAGTATATTTGTTGGGTCGATTTCTAGGAATGGAATTGTAGGGTAACAGGTAGTGGTTAAGTTTTATCAAAATGTTTTTTTTTTTTAAATAAAGCTTACATCCATTTTCAGTCTCACTAGCAACACATGAGAATACCTCTTTTTTTTAATATCCTGTCAAATACTGTTTTCTTTCCTGAGGTTCTAAAATGGAGAATAATGGAAACCCTTCAAGTAAGTGGAGGCTCATCTACTGGTCTAACCCAGGAGTTAAGAAATTTGGGGGACAGAAAATCAACACAGGCAATTGCTCTCTAGGCTCTTTTCTCCTCCGCAGGCTCTGGGGCAATCAAGGCTGGTCTAACCCCAGTACTGTTTTGAGCCATAAAAAGCTTAGTGAATCTCCAGAATCATTTCTTCTCTGCTCTAAAGTGGACGACAGCCTATTCAGTCTACAAATAGGCGTCTAGCATGCACCAGGCATTGTTCTAGAGGCTGAGGGTTGAACAGTGACTACAAAGACAGAAGTCCCTGACCTCATTAAGATTACATTATAATAGAAGGAGGCAGAGAGTAAACACCACACACAGGTATGATATTTGCTGTGTCAGTTTATGATAGGGGCTGTAGGGAACGTAAAGGAGGGAGCACAGAGTATGAGGAGTCACTTTTGTGAAGGGTGGTCAGGGAAGGCCTCACTGAGGTGACATTTAAGCAAAGACCTGAAAGCAGAGAAGGGATGAGCCATACAGCAACTGAGGGAGACAGCAAAGGCAGGAGTTGTTATGTTCTAGGAACAGCAAGAAAGGCTGCTGGTTAGAGCTAAGGGGAAGAGTAGAGGTCAGGGAAGTCAGGGTGGCAGGCCAGGTTGTGTAGGTCCTCATAGTGAAATGGGAAAACCACTGGAGGGTTCTAGAGGGTTACACTGAATGATCTATTGGGAACAGACTGAGGAAAGGCAAGAATAAAAGAAGGGAGAACCAGTTAGACTGCAAACCAGGTGACAAATGAGATGGGTTACACTGGGCTGGTTGCCATGGAGGGGTGGAACTGTTCCGACTGTGGGTCTTATTTTGGAAGTGGACCCAGCACGATTTTGTTAGATGAGATGTTGGATGTGAGAGGAAAAGAAGGCAAGAAGGATTTTGAGGTTCTTGGCTTAACAGAGTGAAAGGATGGAGTTGTCATTTACTGGGACGGGGCAAGAATGCAGGTGGAGCATGTTTTAGGATGAAGATGAGTTGTGATTTGCATTGAGGTTGCCCTGGCTTTCCGTGGCTGGGGTTCTCAGAAGGCCAAGGTTCCAAATTGGATTAACATCCTGGACTAGACCATGACTGAAATGCCTTCTTGGGATGAAGGCTCCAAGGAACGTGTGCCCATGGGCATTGTCCTCCTCATAAGCTATCCTGTTTCAAATCAGACTGCCACTGAGCTATTACAATAAATGTCCTTGTATCTTCTCTTTTGCTGTGTGAACTATTTAATCAAGGGATAGGTAAATGTGTGTGGGCACGCAAACACACACACACAAACACACAAACTAAAAACCTTGAGAACAACTCAAAAACTTGATTTCTTGTCCACATAAGCAGCAGAACAGGAGCCTGTCCGGGGACTCACTGTCCTCCAAAAATCAAAACTGAATTTAATTTTACATTTGTGGGTTTATGATGTCACCAAGACATGAGCTCTTACACAACACTAGGCTAGGCTGGTACAAAACTACACCAGGGCAATCTGGAATGTAGCTGAATGGAGAATGTAACCAGGAATTCATTCACCTGGACACATAAATAATCCAAAAACAAAGTAGGCATTTAAAAGTTGTCGCTAAAGCATCTGATGAAACTATACTTAAAATGGAATGACTATTTCAACAAACTGAAAGGTGAATGAAAGCAAAACCAGTATTTTAAGTCATATTAGTGGGAGGAAAAAAAAAAAACAAGAACAGAAACTGTTATATAGAGATCACTTTAAAGGGCTAGGAAGAGATTAGCAAGGAAGAAATTAAAAAAAAAAAAGTGTCCGTAAATGGAAGGCAACAATGTACCCAAATCGCGAGGACAGCGGGTAGATCAGAAAGAATAAAACCAATTGCTAAAAGAGAGTAGCTAAAATGATCTGAACTTGTTTCAAAGTGGCGGCCAGACTAGGTGACTCAGAAGCATGACTCAAACCCGACACTGGGGGCCGTCAGCTCCGGAGGCCGGGGACGCGGCGTCTAACACATTTTAGGAAAGTACCAGGCTCGTGGAGGGCGACAGGAAACCTCCCCGGGGGATCCGCCAGGGGCTCCTCGTACCCTAGAGTTTCACCTCTTCCCACCCGCACCAGGAGTTTCTAATCTCCTGGCTTCCCCTTCTTCCTTTAGTTTCCCAGCCCGACCCATTTTTCTTCCACAAAGCGTCACGCGGCATGTAGGTGCAGGACGTCGAGAACCCTCCCGGCCTCCCTCCTCCTCCCGCTCCCCGCCACGCGCCCACCCGCCGCCCGCCGCCTGGGCACGCGCGGCACGAACAGCACCCGGAGCTGCACTAGACAAACACCTGTCCCGCCTGGGCTCCGCGAGATTTGGGGCGAAAGCATAGGCAACAGTGGGCGCACTCTCGCGAGGTTTACGAAATTTCCCACGGCCCGTGTTGTGTCTGAGTCGAGTAGTAGAAGGCGGTGGGAAGGAGGTGTAGCGTGAGACTAAGCTGCCCGCATTGGGCACATGCGCAGTGCCGCTCGCGCGTGCCGCGCCAGTCCTGCAGCGCGTTCAGCAGGTTTCGGGCAGCGGATTCCAGTTCTCCGGGTTTTGGGGCTCCCTGCAGGAGGCAGTGCTGTTTCTGGGAATCTCTAGGAATTGAAAGGGCAAGGAAGGGTAGAGGGTAGAAAAGGGTGCTGCTGGTAGGGAGGGCGGGGCTGGGGCACTGCACCCCTTTGCTAAGTGCCCAGTCGGGCCAAGTTTGCACGGGGGCTTGCAGGCTTAGGTTGCCTGAAGTACACTTCAGGCAGCGAGCAGCGTCCTCGACTGTGCCAGGCCCGCGGGAAGGCCTGGGCAGAGTCTGTCCCTTTATACACCTAGGATCATACAAGGCTGGGGGCTGTAATGAAATCCTAGGGGGCTCACACAGCAGGCAGCTCTCTGTCCAAGCGGGACCTCTGGCTGGAGCGCGGGGCGGGGGAGTGGTGGCTCTCAATTCCAACGCATTTTTCACCCCTGGAGAAAACTACGCGGCGCTCTGGCGTGGTGTGCGAGGTGGTCATTAGGCGTGTCTTTGCCAGAGGCCTTGGCCTGACCTCATTTCACATCCAAGGAAAAGAAAACTAAGGCGACAGGGCTCAATTGCAAAAGTTTTCCCTTTACATGGTTCTGGAGGGTCAAACTTACACTGTACTCTTGTCCGTCTCTCCGCTAGCTAGGGGGTCCAATGAACGAGGATAGTTCCTGGTTTGGTCACTGGCCCGAACTCCAGGCATCAGTGGAGTTCCAGCACCTAACGCTGATATTAGCATAAAGGAGGCGTCCAATGAACTCTGAATGAATGAAAAGGGCTGAGAACCAGAGCGAGCGGGAAGCCACTTGGAAAACACCCATTTGAGGAGGTGTTTCATTCTAGGCCTGTGAAACGCGGCAGATTTTCCCAGGACCCCTCCTCCCTTCCCTTCGGCCCCGCCTCCTGACCCCTCCATTCCCCGTCCCCGTTGTAATCCCCTCCGGTTTTCCTCAGTCTCCACGTACGTCCCTCAAGGCGCGTCTCAAAACCCGGATAACCGGAGCGCTCCCCATGGACCACACGAAGGGCTCGCCCGTGGAGGAGCCGCCTGCGCATGCTCCATCGCTTGGGTAGGTTTCCAGGGAAGGCAGCGAGCAGGATCCCCTACTTCGCGGGCGGCGCGAGGCGTCTGGCTCTTCGCGGCGGCTGCTAGGGGAAAAGGAGCGCGGGGGCTGGGTGGAATCAAGGAGTGAGGAAAAAGGGAAGGGGCGGGGGAGAGGGACCAGGGAAGGCGTCGGGGGAATCTCGCGAGGGTTGGAGTTTTGGCGAGAGTTTGTGGAAGATGGCGCCTGTTGTGACAGGGTAAGTCTGAGGGAATCGGAGCGCTGGAAACCGGGAAAGTTGCGGGCGTCTCGGAGCCCGCGGCGGGAGGCGGCCTCGGCGGCCGCGGCGCGCTTGGCGTCCGGGGAGCGCGGGGGCTGCGTCGCGTGCGCCGAGCGCGGCGGCGTGTGGCCGTGCGCAGCCCGCTCTG